>NC_134297.1:2785209-3094676 GCF_949628215.1 Phalacrocorax aristotelis | reverse complement strand
ACTCAGACCATAGAAAATGCAGTGGTCCTTTTGAAGCCAAGAGAAGACTTAGCACCCTTTATAGACCCAGCAAATTGGTGTCATGTCCCCTTAACTGGACAAAGCATAGGAATTCTGCAGTTTGGGACAGATGTTATGATCTTTCCTATTAATATTTCTGTTGCTGGTATCCAAAGTCTCCGGTTCTAGAGAGATGTAAAAGGAGGAGCTGGTAAGATACCTTACAGGTTATGAAGGTCATGTGGGACAGATCTTTTCCAGTCTGTCACCTTGCACTGCCACAGTCTACAGGTGACAGTCAGTGCAGGATCCAGCCCACAGCCCTTTTTCTGCACAAGCGCAAGGGGATGCAAGGGTTGCAGGATGGGGTTAATGCTCTGCAGAGGCATCCTTTGTTCTGGGCAGGCTGCTGAGGTTTGGAAATGGAGCGCTAAGAAGCAGAACACCACAAAATATATACGTCCGCACTTTATGATGCTGATTTTCAGTTTCAACAGCTGTTCCATTTGGAACGGATGAACGTGTACTCCGGCTTAGTAGGAGTCAATTAAAAATAAACGGAGGGAGAAGGATTGGTGTTGGAGCCCAGCGACGCTCATCGGACTAGAAGTTGCATCCTTTCAAGCCTGGATTTTCTCTCCAATTTGCCACAGGCAGCAGGATCTAACTTGCAGCTCTCATTAGCATAGAAATGCTTGTTGGTTGCTCTGAATTCCTGGCCCCATCGCTTTGTTCCTGCTCTTGGCAGGAGCCATGATAAAACCGCCTCCTGGCCTATAGGTCCCCTCTGCCTGCCCAGCCAAGCCGATGCACGCCAGGCTGGGGTGCCTGGACCAGCTGCCCCCTTTCCCCATGCTCCCTGGTGCTCCTTTTCTAGAGTAGATCTCGATAGTCAGATCTAGTAGATCAAGTCAGGTCAAGTAGATCTAGAGAGGCCGGGGCTGCGGATTGGCTTGGCCGCCTGGTGCGACACTGCGGACCGGCGCAGGGAGGGAGGAAGGAGCAGTGCCTGCCTACCCGGGAGGATTAGACAGCAGACAGCAGACATCTGCAGGGAGCGGCGAGGGGGCAGGGAAGGGCTGCTGTCTTTTGTTGCTGCTTTTTTACCTCACGTAGCCTGAATATGGCCATCGGTTGCAGCTTGCCGTGGGTTTTTTTTCCCTCTGCTTCCCCAAAGTGCTGAGGAAAGAAAACTTTAGCCCTGCATCTGCACAGGTGGACATCCTGCTGTTTCGGGTACTCAGGGGAGAAACACTTTGTGCAGGAGAGTTTAATTATAGACAGGACTCCTGCAATGTCCCTGCTCTTATTCCTGGTCTGGCCACGTATTTTTTGGCAAGAAACCTCGGATCTTTCTGCCTGTGTTTTTGCCAGCAACGAATTGCATGCAAGGTAGGGAAGTACAAGGTCATTCATGGGATGTAGGATGCGGTGTGTACTTTCCCAATGGAAAAGACGTGATGGCCTACAGTAGGATCTTATGTTTCCTCCCCTTCCTATTGCTGCTAAATGGATGGTCCCCTTGAGCCCCACTGTGCTGAGATGGAAAACATCGACAGGTCCTTGAAGTGTCGGACTGCCAGTGCCTCCTCCCCTGCAACAAATATCTACATGTTCCCACTGCCTGTCTTGCAGACTGGCCGTTCAGGAGGGGGTGGGAGAGGGAAGAGGCCAAGCATCATTTACAAAGGCTGGATTGAGCATTGGGCCAAAATGCATCATCTTTAAGTGATGAGTCAGAAATCTGAGCCACAAGCAGTGTCAGTTTTCACAGAGGGGTAGTTTGCAAAGGGAGAAGAAAAAAGACAAGTGCTTTGCTTAGAAATTTGGGCAGGAACTAGTACTGCCAAGGAGGCTCTGGAGGAGGAGATGGGTTCAGCTGATGTTCCCCTTGTGGCCTGTGACTTGGACTGTCCAGGTTAAGACCCGTTAAGGAGGCCAGCACTTCATAAGCCATTTTTTAAAAGAACAGGCTCTCATGAAATGGGGTTTTCATCTAGGCAGCCCCTTTAGAAAATGCAGGCCAGGGTACCCTGAACAAGTGTTTTGAGCAGTTGCTGGTTAAGCTGCTGAATGAGCAGAGCCCTCTCTCTTAGTCCTGGTCAGTGAGAAAGGCTGGATTTCAGTGGGGGTAGGTTCCTGCAAGATCCTGCTTTGACATCAAATGGGAATATGGAGATAATAATCCAGAATCCTTCATGTCCAAGGAAATAAATAGGCACTTTCAGGCTAAGATTCATCCAGCCCCAGGTAGATTTCTTATGCACACTGGGTGAATTATGGGGTAGAAATTTCTCTTCGTTGACTCCGCAGTTAGTGCAGACAGCAAGACAAAGTCTGCATCGTGCAATGTGAGCTGTATTTTTCCATGAGGGGGGCTGCTTGTTGTGCAGGCAGAGTTTCTACTCCTCTCACTTTTCTGCCACTGCAACTTTAGGAGCCATTTCAGTAGCTTGGCATCACTTTCTGGATGCCTCTCTCAATCACTCTCTATGCCTTCCAACATTTTTAGTAGTGTATTTATGTGACAGGAAAACACAGGGATGGGAAATTAAATCTGGAGAATAAATGAGAGGTTTATTAATTTATTAATATGACAGAACTATTTACTGTCTCTCCAAGATTCATCTCTTTGCCTGGGTTCCCACATGCCAGTGACTTGGTCCCAAGAGTTGCACTACTGCAACAGCGAGGCTGAGAAGAGCCTCCTGAGGGGAATGAAGAGCAAAACACACAGCCTGGGCAGAGAGGGCATGGTGGCATCCTGTCACTCAGGCTGGGTGTGCACGGAAAGCTGAGGATAAGACAGAGCAGGAATGACTGGAAAGAGCTAAGCCATTGCATCCCTTTCAGCTGCTTGTGTCACTGGGTGTAATTCCCAGTACGGTGCTTCTTCTGGGACAGAAGCAGTGGTGCTGCAGAGGACAACCCAAGCCAGTCCAACCTGGCTGCAAATTGGTGTCCGCACTGCCCGTGTTACTCTCCATTCATCTAAAGGAGGGGTTGACTCTGAAAGCTGAAGTCTCCTGAGTGTGTCTGGCAACAGATTATGTGGTTCTTTAAGCTGCTGGGAGGCCTTGCACTCCTGCTTGCACTTCTGCTGCTGTTAACATGTTATTTAACACTAGTATGGGCAGAATCCCGCAGTCGCACAGGATGCCAAAACACGCTGATGAATCCCCTGGCTTCAGCCCCTGGCATTGTCAATGAAAAGCCATTTGTCCTCAGTGTGTGCATTTTAAAACTACTGGTTCACTTTATTTTTCATCACCTTCAGCATATCAAGGCCTGGGACTCTATTTAGAATCTATTTGAACAACGGTTCAAGGGTTTCGCAATGTCTCGGTGAGGTTTCGTAGGCTGTGTATTCAGTCAGTGACTCCTCTGCATCCCTCAAGATCTTTTGCTCTATTTCCACTTCTTTGTAAAAAACAAAGGCAGTGAAGTGAGATTAGTTTTCAGACAAGCTCTCTGTATACTGCATGGACCCTTGGGCCTGATCCTTCCTTGGCAGGCAGTAGAAAATAAGGACAGTGTGGGTACTTTGCTGAGTTGTGGCTAGAAACTACTGTTGTGGTGCTTCCAGTTGCTGGATGTCTTTGCATTCCTGTTTATTAAGTGCAGATGTTTCAAGGTGGGGTCGGCAGGGAGAAGTTTCTGCAGTGAGACAGGGTCAAGTGAGCCTCCTCAGCTCTCCCCTTCCCACACACCCGGCTCCCTGTATGCTGTTGCTGAGTTTTGCTGCTCTAGATTGGTCAGATTGCTCTTTCTGGCAGAGGACAATGCTGTTTTGTGCAGAAGTGTCAGAAGGGCAGAGCAAAAGGCAGAGTGGAGGGTGGAAGAAAAGGAAAAGAAAGAAGGTGTAAGTCAGGTGCATTTGTGTGCATTTGTGCATGTTTCTGAGCCTGCCGCTCTGCTTCTCCTTCATCCCAGGAAAGCAGAGCTGGGAGACGGCGGGGGAGCTTCACAGCCAGTTCTTTGCTGGCTGCCCTTGACATGTGAGAGGGAAATCACCGTGCTGGCAGGGACCCCAAGGCAAGCAGTTCCAGCACAGCTTGCCTCCCGTGCACGCCATCCCCCAGGAGAAGGCACGGATGCTGCCAACAGGCCCTGGCACCACAGCTACCCTGAGCAGCTCCAAAGAGAGCCGTGGGCTTTCCTTGGTGCAATACAGCCCTGGCTGAGCATGCACTGAAGCTCTGGACCCTGCCTCTGGAAGGCCAGCCCTGGCTCCCAGAAACAGCTAGAGGGGAGCTGGAGCTCTCCTTCTTGGTACATCAGAGCTGAGCTGCAACACAGGTTGAAGTTAGCAAACAGAGGAGCCCAGCACCTCCTCCTTTTGCATCAGGATCTGCTGGCTCTGTGGATGCTGACATACCCAGCATCTCCTTCACTGCCTGCATGTGTTTGCAGGAAGCAGTGGCCTGGTGACAACAGGACAATTATTAAATGCCTGTGTGTGATCACAACTATGGTTGTTGCTGGGGGTTGCTCACCAAGTCATTCTGCACAGCAGTCTGCATCCCAACAGGATGGTGTGAGCTGCAGGAGCTTTTTGAAGTCTCTCCTTCATGGGGTGTAAAATAACCCAGTTTCTATCAGGCAGCAGGGTTTGAGCACCACTTCTGCAGGTATTGGCTTTTGACCTAGGCACTGACTGTCAACCAAGAGAAAGCAGTTGGTATTAGCAGTAGGAAAGAATGGACAGTAGGTAACATGCCTTGAAGGGGCAGTTCCTCCCTGGTGTGGCAAGCCATGATCAGCTCCTGCCCTGAAGCACAAGGGCTGAAATGCTGTCTGTGTTCTCCTCCTGAGCTGTGACTAAGGGCCCCACAGGTGGCCTGCCTTGAGGGACAGAAGGAACACCACCCCTTCTGCACCCATGGGAGGTCACCCTGGAAGGAGGCTGATGCACAGTTGTATGGCAGAAGCCACTTCCAGTCTCACTCTTCCCTCCTTCACCAGGCTGGGAAGCAGGAGGGCAGAGCAGGCTGTGGGAGCGGGACCCTAGGACCTGCTGCAGGAGCACCCTTGCAGAGCGCATCTCTTTGGTTGTGGGGGTACAGGGGATGAGCTGGATATGGCCAGCAGGGACAATGCATTGAGCCCAGAGCAAAAGGGGAAGCCTACCTGTGACTGTAACACGTCTGTGATGACAACAGCGATGGCCAGCTCCCCCCACATCTGCCAAATCACCCCTTTGCTTGGTTGAGGGGTGCCTCCTGTGTAGAGGGTCCTCTCCATATGTGGTCTGAACTAGGGTGTGGGTCCTGTGGGGCAAGACAGGTCCACCGGGCACCCCAGGGGCTTTGCCACCAGGGCAGTCGGTACAGCCGAAGGTGCCGTGCCTCCCGCTGCGCTCCAGCCCAAGGCAGCTCCTGCACAAATGAGGTCAGTCCAGGAAGCACTGGCCCTGCTCGCTTCCTGCTCTGCCCAGCTGCTCCGTGCTGAGCTGTGTCTCTAGGAAGATTTCTCATTTATGGGCTGGGTTTCTCTTTTGGCTGCTTTGTTTACAGGGGAATAAATGACACAATCAGGCAGCCTGGACTTATGTGTTGGGAGGGAGGAGAGGATTGATCCAGATCTTCATTGCTGCTGCAATCAGCTTAGCTGTTCCCAGAATCAGGGTCTGTAGAGATCAGTTTGGTAGGGAGACTGAGCCCGTGCGCTGCCTGTAGGAAAGGGCGTTTTTGTGTATGCACAACTGACCGCAGTGTCATGCTGCCACCGTAGCCAGATTGCTTTTGCAGTTTTCCAGCCCTCTCCTTTCTCCCCACTACAGTGCCATGCTTTTCAGGGTCCATCGCTGCGGACAGGCCCCAGCCAGCCTGTAACTTCCTCCCCTCCTGTTCTCTGTGCATTTGTGCTGGCTTGCTCCTTGTCCCATGTTTCTGGGACAGCTTCCTATGCAGCTCCTGGCGCTCTGCCACTCCCCGTATCTCACATTTAATGTTCCTATTTGCTCAGTTGTGTTATGGTTGGAGGGGTAAGGCAGAGGGAAGAGGCGCACTACCTGCCTGCCCACCTGTGCCTGCCAGCACATGGACACGCACGCCTGACAGGCTGCCGCGGTAGCCGTAGCTGAACGTGGGACAGTGAAGGCGGGTAGGGAGCGAGCGTGGGAGAAAAGGGCCTGTGTATTAAATATTCCAAGTAGGGAAAATTGGCGTGTTTGCTAATACTATAAAGAAGGCAACCTTTTCTCAAGCCCTGGGGCAGATAGGTAGGCAATAAAAGAGAAAAAAACACTAGAAATGTGAGCCACCAAGCTGACGGCCCAAGCAAGCTGAAACCTGCCTAGTGAGGAGGCTTGTTCCAGAATGGGAAGGGGCAGATTCCCAGTCAGGACAGGCTCCGTGCAGTCACCTTCTCATGGTTACAGAGGCCAGGGCTTCCAGGAAAAACTGGGCTTTCAATATCTGGAGGGGAACTCTGCCCCCAACCCTTAACCTTGAGTTCGGGCTGCTCCAAGCTTGAGGAAGCCTGTGAACCCACTTTATGCCCAGTTTGAAATACGAGCGCAACCCAATAGTTTTTCTCTGCAGGTCACAAGTCACAGAGCTTATCTGGGTCCCATCTGAAGCCACACTAGGGCTAATTTACAATGAGACTCTAAAAGCAGGCTCATTCTAGCACCATGCCAGGACCTTTGACTTGTGCTCAACCCTGGAGAGCCCACCAGAATAGGAATGAGAGAATAAACCTTTTTGGTAGATCCTGCTGTGACAGCTGGATTTTTCCTCTACAGCAGACTCATGCAGTCCCAAATATCACCCCACCCCAAGACTCCACAGATCCTTCCCCTGGTTCATAAGAAGTATTTGCATCTGTCCTCAATTCTTGCACCAGAGCAGCTGCATTTAGTGTGCCCACCCTTGCGGAGACTGGAGAAGGGGAGGGCAATGGTTTTTCTGCACTAAACTATCCCTTGTCATTAGGGCTGGGAGCCAGAGCACTTTCTTCAAGAAGCTATCACAGAGCCCCCCTCCCAACATGCACAGGTCTCTCTGCTTTGCACACCCCTGTGTTTATGATGGCCCTTGTCTGATAGGACCCAAGCGACGGACTAATTCCATGGCCCTCTGCTTTCCCGCTGACGTTTCTAACTAAAGCTGCATTTCTGGGGCAAGTTGGAGCAGGCAGCCCAGTTTCTGGTTGGACAGGCTTTGTTTGTGCTCTGGGAGAAATGGAGAGGTTGGCTGCAGGCCTCAGCTGGGATGGGAGTTGCATGGTTGTGGCCTGGGAGAGGAGATGTGTTGCAACTTGCTGCCCATTGCTCCCCCTCTCCCAGGTTCCCTCACAGGCTTTTGAACTTTGGAAATGTCTTCCTGCAAAAAAGGGTGTGAAATGGTGCCAGAGGGAAGCAAAGAAGGAAGAAGGGGAACGGCCGAAACAGGTGATTCTGTCTTATGGGAGTAAACTTGCTGGAGTCTGAGCACTGGGTGCCTTTTGAGGCTGTACAGTTTGGAGGCATAGGGAAGACCAGCCATCCCCCATGAGCTAATGCTCCAGGCTCTGGAATTAAATGGCTTGTAGTCTCCTGTTCCCTTGGGAAATGCTGCTCCAGTGGCGTACCACTCTGGTAGCTCAGGCAGGGCCATGTGAATCCAGGACGGTCCTCTGAGCTCCCAGGGCCTCCACACTGCTGGATCTCTTCTTTTGGGGTCTAGGCTTCAGTGGTGGAAGCCAGCCTCCACCTTGCCTTGCTGCACCTGCTGAGAGCTCTGGGCATCTTCAAGCTATTTCACAGATAGCTGGACGTTTGATGGATAGCTTGCAATAAGGGCAGAGGAGCATCATGGGTCACCTTGAGTATGTGGCTGAGGGACCTGGTTTCCTTCCATCATATGAATCAGCCGTGAGACAGGGCAGTGCTCACATATGATGAGAAGGAATACCATTGTTTCCATTTCCCTACTTCCCTCTTTTTTGTTCAGCTCCTTCTCAATTTTAAATGTGGGTTTTTTTTCCCCAGCCCTTTCTCTTTCCATCCCTCTCCTCTTTTTACTATCCTTTTGTCTTTCTTTGTTTCAATCCCCTTCCTACGTGTCTGCACGATGCCTCTGTCCAGACACAAGAGATGATGAAGGGCAAGACTGGAACTACTCTAGATGCAATCTCCATTTTGCTCAAGGATTATTAACTACCTTGATGATTAAATACAATTAAAGATCCATAAGACCTTTCTGATATCAGAGCCTTTAGCAAGGGCAGCTTTTAGGAACCTTCACCAACAGTAAAACAAAAGGAGGAGATAGACGAGTAAATCAGGGAATCCCAATTAAAATCTGTGCTTAGCTCATTAACCTAATTACACATCGTGACTCACTAGCCTCAGCTCCACTGAGGGGGGAGAGAGACAGCAGTGGGGGCAGGCTAGTTACCCATGTGCTAACCGTGCTATGTTGGTTTTGTTAGATCTTGATTATCTCTTTGGCTGAGAAAATGGCCTTTGTGGGGGATTTCTAGCTGGGCTGTGGAAGTTGAGAAGCATTTGTGCCAAGCCCTGAAAGGCGGTGTGCACGCATGTAATACAGCATGTATTTCCTCTTCCTTGAAATGTCCTTTCCACATGCGTCTCGCTCCTTACCCCACTTGTCAGATGGCAGCTCCAGTGCTGGGCAGGAGCCTTCCCACACCCAATTCACTCTCATCCCTTACCCTTGAAGAGGCACTGGTAGAGCTAGTGGAAGAAGTAAAGCACCTGAATGGGATTATAATGGAGATGGGGAGGAGAGAGGGTCTCTGAAAAACAGGAAAATGGAGGGAGTCAGTGCTGAGCATGGAGAATCCTTCAGCCAAGGCAGGCTCCGTTGCTGCGGAGTCGAGGCTGAAGCACACCAGGCGTCTGTGAATTGTGGGTTGCTCTGCAGGGAGCCGTCTGCTCTAGTTAGCTGCTGTGGCACCCTGTCCGTCCTTTCCTTCCTCTTTCTCACGACAGGGACACCTTCACCCTTCCTGAGCTCTGGGTCCAAGATCCTGCTCCCAAAGCCCAGCACAGCCTAGCAGGCAGAAGTCTGTCCCCCCCAGGAGCTCATGTCAGTTACTGGGGTGGGAGGAGGGAGGCATGATGTCTTGGGAGCACGTCTGTCCCACCAAGAAAGGGAAGAGAACAGGAACATTTGCAGTCCCCGTCTCTGCTGAATCCAGGTGACTCATGGATTTGTGGTTTTTCCACACAAAAGTCTGAGGGCTGGATCCTGCAGCATGCAGCTGCATTCAGCGTGCTTCACTGCCTACGTGTCTGTGTTCAAAGGGACAGGGAGGAGGCAGCAGGCCCCAGCATGTCCTACCCATAACCAGTCGAATTTGGGAAAGCAAGTCAGAGCTCGAAGAGATCAGGGTGCGGCTTCCCACATGGCAGGGCAAGGGAAGCGGGAGCGTACTGGAGACCCCGAGTCCTGTGGGACCAAGCTGTGACTTTCCTAGTACCTGTAGACATGGAGAGAGAAGGGAAGGAGGCGGGGAGCCAAGAAGGCACGCTCCTCTCAGCAAGCAGCTCCCTGTGGGGGCTATGCAGCAGAGCCATTGCCAGCCAGGAAGGGGTAGGTTACCCTGGGGAATATCACTGGATTCCCTGGACTGGCAGGGCTTGAACTGCTCTGCAGAGTGCTTGGGAAGGAGGCAAGGGAAAAGCAAAGGGGTTTAGGCATTTGCAGCAGTTTGAATGGAGGCACAGCACAGCTTGCCAAGCAATATGCCACATACAGGCTATTTGAGGCCCTGATAGGGAACACTGCCATAGCCTAAGGTGACTTCACACAGGGCCAGGGCAACCCAGCTGGCAGGGAATTGGCCATCCCTCCATTGGGAAGAGCTCCTGTTCAGCATTGGTTCCCATCTTAGTCTCTTGGGAAAGATCTGTTCCTTCCCTTCCCTTTGCCCACATGAAAACACACCCAAACACCATTTTCTTTCACATGGCTATGCTGCAGGCATGTGAGGAAGATGGCAAGGATATGAGGGGACCAGAAGCCATGGGGAACTACTGGAAGTTGGGTAGGGCTTGGTGGGTTGGGACAGATAGACTCAGGTAGACAGATGGTGCCCAGGAGTGCAAGCAACCTGCTCAGTGTTTGAGAGAGGGTCATGATGGAGCGAGTCCCCTTGCACGGCTCAGTTCCACGTCCCCGTTTAGTTCTAGGCTGAGCCACGGTGAGGGTGTTTGGCCTGGCAGCAGTTTACTTGAGCACAATGTGTATGAGAACAGCTGTTAAAAAAACTTCCACAGTGGGTGCCAACCTGAATTGAGACTATAGAGGCAGCCAGGAGGCATAAAGGTGATCAGAATCCTTTGAACTTCAAGAGCAAAACAAATAGAAAACAGGTTGGGAAGTTCAGGATGCAGCCTTTTTTTTTTTTTTTTTTTCCTTTTTTCAGATTCATTTGTCCTTACTTTGGAAAATAAAAAATACCACTCACTTAAGAAGCTGCGTATCAGTTTTGTGGGGTTACTGTCCTAAACCCTAAGTCCATTGCCTCTGGCCCAGCAATGGCTGTTTCTGGGGAAGACACACTGATCTCCTGCTGAAGCTCTAGGGCTCTGAGAAAGTGGGATCTGCCTCTCTGCAATTATAGGAATGGAAAAGCAACAACTTCAAACCCTGCTGAAGTCACGGTTCCTGGGGTTTTGCAGGGAGTGTTATAATCCAGATGGGAGGTTTGCTCTGGGATCACAGGCATTGCCCCAAACCAAACAGCGGACTCCAGGGTGCAGGAAAGAAGTTATCCCCATTGCCATAAAACTGTAGGCCAGCTCTCACAGAAGAATTTAATCTAGCAGAAGATCAGCAGGCAGCCATTCCTGAGACATCCCAGCCCCACTGGGACAGTAGGGCTTGCTTTACACATTGACCATTCTTTGGCTGGTGCTCTGCTTCCAGGTAATTAAAATGGATTAACCCTGCAGCCCAAACAGCTGCCTGCAGATAACTTGTCTTTATGCCCAAGGGACCCTTACCTCATTGTCTGCTCCAGAGAACCCCTTAACTGCAAGGCATGTTTGAGGATACAAGGATTTCATTACATAGTGAGAGAGTGAAGGCAGGAACTCAAATACCTTTGTCTGGGATCAAGGCAGCAGAAAGAAAGAGGGCATGAGAGAAGAGAAAAAACAGATCCTAGGGATGTGAAAGAGCAGAGGATTTGTAGATCCTACAAGGGAGAATTTGGAGTGTATTTCTCAGTTATGCCAAGTGTATCTAGAGTATTCCCAGGGCAAACAATGCAATTACTTTAGATTCACACTATGCCAGTGAGTTGTCAGGCCCGAGGTTCAGACTCCCAAAGGGTCCTGTACAGACTTGCATATAAGCTGCTATGCTTTCCTAAGGGATATGGAAGCTCTGAGAGAAAAGGCCACGTTCACTTTTCTAAGGACAAATGTAAACTTCCTCTTCCTCTTGGGCTTCCTGTTGCTTCCCTGTCTGAGTCCTTCGCTTGAGATCTGCAGCCAAAAAGCCCAGTCCTTTTCTTAGTGTTTGTTGAACTTGTATAGACCATAAGGTTGAAAATAGCCTTGGGGATAAGATTGGGCTCTTCTTTCAGGTTGACTTCAGTCCTGCAAAGAGGTAGTTATTTCCCGTTTCAGGGGTATTACTTCTTTCTGATGGGATCTTTCCTGAGGAAGGTGTGTCTCTCCACTAAATGAAGTCTCTTCATTTCTCTTTGGGGCACATCATCATTCTTATCCTTTTGTGCTCTGTTTCCTATGTCTCACTGCCCATGTGTTTTGCTAGGTCTGGGCACAGGGTGACTGCAGATGCAGAACCCATCACCTTTGCATTCCTGCATGGGCAATTCCAGAGTGGACTGATCTGCTCGCCACACTCTTGATCTGTTGATCAGTTCAAGTCCAGAGATCTATTTGCTATGACTGTCACAGATTTGGTGCTGTGACAGCATCAGAAACAGGAGATTCTCAAGTCTGGTGCCTTTCCAGAACTAGGAAGAAACTTAGCTTTTGGTTTAATGAATTATTCTTTCGTTTCCTCCAACTTGTGGATATACTGGTAAGGCACCAGTCTGTGTCTTGCAGCAGTATTCCCTTGCTTAGATCAACCAGGTTGCTTAAATAGAGTCCTTTACCAGAGTAGCTATACCTTTTTCCAGTGCCCGAGCTTACTTTTAATGAGCAAGTTAATCTATTTCTGCATGACACTGTGCTGTGCTAGGAAGACATGTCCGTCTCCACTCTGCATTCACAAAACATGCCTTAAAAGTAATGTTTCTGTCCCCCTTTACCTCCTCCTCTCGGAGTTTCTACAGACAAGCTGTTGCCAGACACAGCCCCTGATACCTCTACCCTTAACTGAAGATTGACCCTTTGAACTCTCTAACCCCCACGCTAATAGGAGTTAATGACATTTATCTATATCCTTATCTTTCTTTTCCATTGCCTACTTCATTACTCCCCACACTGAAGTATCTGGGTACCTTACCAACAGTAACAATTTGTAGTATCCAGATGACATTAACTCTTTTTCCATGATGGGAGAATTACAGTTCAGACAAATTAAGAAGCTCCCTTTAATCTCTTTTCCCTGGTTTCATTTTTCTTTCTTTTTTTTATTGCCCCCATTTGCGTTCATTCAGTATCCATCTGGTTATTTCTGGAAGCCTTTCTCCACTACTATTCTGGTCATTTTTACAAAATGGGAGACAGGACTTTTTGTCCTCTTTTCTCTTTCTGTTAGCTATTTATATCCTTCCATCCATCTTCTTAGGTAGTCAAGCATCCAGCTGTGTTATATCTGTCACCTTGGTACCTAAGCAACAAGTAAAGATGTTTCTTAACAGCTGTGTGCTCAAGAAATGGCTGCTCTAGAGCAGGGGTGGCAAACAAGAGACACTCGAGCTGCTGTGCCGCTTGTGAGCAACTTAAGCCCAGCTGCCATGCCCAGAGGTGGTGAAGCACCAAGGAGAGCCCTGGCCAGGCTTGTCCCATCCATCCGTGGAGCATCAGGACCCCAAGAGAGGTGCTCTTGTCTCCTAGGGATTCATTCTGCACAGCTCCTCCTCTTGCTGCCTCACTTGTGTGATGGCCCTCAGCTGTTGTAGGACCTGGCATGGTAGGTCAAGAAAGTCCATCACATTTGACCTACAAGTCTCCCTGCTTCTGCCTTCAGTGTTTTGGCTCCAGAGCCATTTCCCCCATCCTGGGGCACCTACGTGATGGGGGACGGGCTGCTTCTGCAGGAGCGTTGGCTGCACAGTGCTGTGGCGTTGGGGAGCGTCTGTCCTCACTCCAGCCCTCCAGGGAGGTGGCAGACGAGGGCTGCTGCGGTGGGAGGTGGCAGGGTGCTGTCGCAAGGAAGGTCTGGCAGCTGGGACGCTGGCTGACATTGGGGCACCGCTGCACAGGAGCTTGCGCTTGGCAAGTGAGGGGTGCTCTGCAGTGTGTCGAAGAGCAGCTGCTGTGTGCAGTAGCCGAGCACTCAGCCTCCTGACTATGCAGCCAGGTGCTGAGAGATCTTGCCCAGTTGTTTTCAGCTTTCCGAGAAGAAAATATAAAAGTTCTGCTGGAAATCTGAAGGACCCTTCCTTTTCTTCATTTCTCCTCCCACCGGGGGAGATGGCTGACGTTTTTTGGGTGAGGTTTCTCTTTAAAAATGTACAACGTTCTGCAGGAACTGTGTCCATGTTGTCGTGTCTGCTAAAAAATGTAATAGTCTGATTTGTGTTATCTCTTTTTTTTCCCCAATCTGAAAAAAACATGAGTTCTCTTAAATAGCCTCCCATGTAGCTGTTAGCAAGTGGGAAGACACAAACAGCAGACGGAGGAGGAGGTGGGCACACCAGGCAGGTGGAGGGTGGGAGCAAATCCATCTGTTGGGGAGGAAGAGACACGGAGTCCAGAGGGATAGGCGCTGGAGCAGTCCCATCCCAGGCTACATCACACAACTGTGCGGGTTGGCCTGAGGCCCCAGAGAACTCCTAACCCAGGGATGAGATGGGCTGAGACTCTTACAGAATGAATCCAGATGGACTGGAGCTCCAAGTGGGCTGGAGAAAATGAAGGTGGCGAGATTCACAGGCAGGCAGGAGGTGCTTTCTCTTTGGGTGTGAGAGCTGTTGGAAAGGTCAGCTGTGGAGATGACTAAAAGGCAGAACGGGCTTGCAGGTGGGGACGTTAGGCTTCTCAGAATGAGTTTTCCATCTGCTTTGAAAGAAACTGGCATTTGAAAATTTCCATAGTAATGAAATTTCAAAAGAAAACTTTCATCTGGCTTAATCCAAAACGTCCCATTGCATTACAACCAAAGAATTTCATTCTGGTTGCAGTTCTGGTCAGTGTTTTACTGTATACCATTTAAACAAAATGAGAGTCCAAAAGGAGAAGTTAGTCTACAATAAATTTAACAAGTCCTAAAATGGGAAAAGCCCTTTTTTAAAATGGGAAAAACGAAAACTACAAAAAAGGAAACATTCTGTTCCAAGATTAGCACAAACCATTTCAACCTTATCAAAGGGCTTTTTATTTTTTTTAATTGAACCTTGTCAAAATCAGCACGTTCCAGTGGATAGTTTTGGCTTGGACTAAATGGCACTTTCCATCAGAAAAACATGCCATGCTGGAAAGTTTTCCACTAGCTCTAGTGTTTTTTTCACATGCTTTCCATTTTTGTGGCAACTTCAACAGTCCCTGGTTTCAGCTAGGACGAAGCACACAAGAAGTCCCAAGAGAGCAGTCGACCTCCTGGTCTTTGAAGACTAGGATGACTCACTGGAGCTCTCCCCAGTGGCACAGAGGCAAACACGTCTGCTCCACTGAGCGGCCTGCTGTTCCTGTCCATGTAGCCAGCCTTTTGAACATGGCTCTTTGCTACATAAGAAGGAAACAGGGAGCCGATTGCTGATGCAGTTTCAACAGAAGTCAATGAAATAACTATGAAAGTCGATGAAATACGTCAGATAAGGCCAACGGAGCTATTTAACCCTCAGTCTCTGGACCTAGTTTCTCCAGCATAAGGCTGGAAATGGCATGCTGACTGTCAGTTTGCTCCATCCTGTTGCCTGTTAATAGATCTTTCCAGGGAACTGATTGCTTTTTGGTTCTGGCTTGTCTCTCATGAATCTAGACTTTGGGAACAATTAGGTTTAGAACAAATATGTGATTCAAGCCTGCCATAGGGATTTGGGCCTTGTAGTTATTCTCAGCTCCTGTCACAGTTGTTGGTATTCCAGCCTTCCTGCTCAGGCATCCCCAGATTGGGGAAAAAGTGAAACATGCTGAGAGATGTCCCCAAAAACCAGCCTAAACAGCAGCAACCCAGTGTAGATGCTTGCTGATGCTGAGTCCATCAGACTCCGGGTGATGCATAGCTGAAAAGCCTCCCAGGGTGTGTATGAAGGGACTTCTTTGTACCTGGGCATAAGAGGCCCAATGAGTCACTCAGCACAGCATGTCATTCCACCTCCTGAGTGACACTTGTCATCAAATTCCCCTAACTGTTATATTACAACCCAGCTCCTCCCTGGGGCTACCTGGAAGCGCAAAGCCACCTTGTTGAGCAGGAGATAATAAGGCATAGAGAGGCCCTTAGATTCTCTTCCTGGAAGTTTGCTTGCCTCCCACATTGCACTACAATCACTAAATACATACAACTCATAAGTCAAAGTCCCCTGTTTGCCCCACCAGATAGAGCAAGGTTTGCTCCCATTGAGAGGTGTCCAAATGGAAATGCGATGTTGTCCCCATTTTGTAAACTCCTCTCTGCAGGACAAATCATCTTTCTGCAGAAGTCCTTTTGAACTCCTGCTCCTCATGATTTGCCCTCTGCTCCGGGCTAAATGCTCTCTGTCTTTACAGCGCAGTGAGTCCTTGCTGATTGCCCCCACCTTTCTGGGCATGTAAGAATGGAAATAACTACCTTGGTCTCCCTTGCCACCCCCAGAAAAGCAAAGCCACAGCCCCATGCATCCCAGAGCTGTGCACCAGGCATGAGGAAGCAGGGAGCGTGATCCCTGGTGGGAGATGTCCCCACAGGGCTCTGACCCTCGCTCATTGTCTTCCTCCCTTGCTTCGGATGCTCATGACTGGGGCCGGCACAGGCTGCCTTTAATGGGTGGTCTTCTCACTTGTTTACAGTCCTGAATCTTACAAGCTCAGCAGGCTCCTCTAAGCCCCCACCTGTGCAGCTGTTTTGAAGCTCAGCAGTCAATCCCAAGACAGCCTGGATGGAGGCTGTGACCTTAATAGATATGAGAGCTCCCTCCAGCATGGAGTCAATCTGCCAGCTGCCCTCTGCTCAACCCCACCAGCTGCTGTGAGGTCTGGAGTCAAAGGGACTCCTAGGCACCCTAATCTGCCGTGTCAGATCTCTCTCCTCGCGGGGGTGCATTCCTGCTGAGCTGTAGTGGGCCATGCCAGATCTAAACCTGGGCTAGAAGGATCACAGCAGCCACTGAGTTAGCAAGCGAGAGAGATGAGGCAAACCTGGTGTGCATGTCAGCACCTCGGGCCAGTGGGGACTGGAACTGTGGAGCTGGCTTTGCTCAGACGTTGAATGGGACACTCACTTCAATGTCTCTCATAATTTCTGGCATGTTCTTAACACAAAATGTCATTGATTTGGTCGCAGCCAGTTTGCTCATTGTTGAGAAAAACACGAGCCACATTTTGGGCACTTTTAGTCTAGCTGTTGACATGGATAATGTTTAGTATTGCTTCCAGGCTTTGTCAATAGAATAGTTTTTCCACTTCATCTCCCTGTGCCTCAGTTTCCACAGCCATAAGAAAGAGGGTGACCTTTTCTGTTTGAATGAGTGGTGCATGGTGCTGTGAGGCCTTACCACAGATGCCTCTATACCTGCTTCTTTGGGTGAGAATTGTCACCATAATATGCAGATACCCACATCTAAACCAAGCCATTCAAGTGAGATTGTCAGTGATTGCCTGGGTGGCCTTGGGCACATCTCTTTGTCATTCAGCACCTCTGATTTCCCCATCCCTGAAAGCAGGGGTAATCATACTTTCCTGCCTCTCAGGGTGCTGGAGGATTAATTAGTTACTGTTTGAAAAGCCTTTTGAAGATGCAAAGCTTTTCATAAATATGCAGACTTATTCCGATGGGGCCCAGGTAGGACTGAAGCCTGGTGGCTGTTACTCTCCACTGTGGAGATCATAAATCCAGGAAGAGGTGAAATTTGTAAGATTAGTTCCCTGCACAGGGACTTGATGAAACGAAAGCTGAGTAACAGCAGGCTGGAAATCAGGCAGGGCACTGAGTTTTGCTTTATATGTACACACTGTTCTTCACGGCCTGTTGTCCATGGGCAGTAATCCTTAAACAACCCGGAAAAAGTTGGGAGGTCTGAGTCTCTTCTACTTTCGTGCAGAAATATCTCTAGGGCAAAATAAAACACATTATGAGAGAAATCACAGGCAGTCAGCCAGCAAAGAGTGTCTGTCCATTGCATCTGTTGCGTGCCACGTTTGCATTCATGTTGTTTGCAAAGATTTTTCCTAGTTGTCAGCTCTGGCAGGTCATGAGCCGCCAGAACATATATCACATTTTTCAGATCACAAAAAGAATTTGTTGTTTCTATCTTCAAACAAATTATAGAAGAACAGAGCATGGCTTTCCCACTTGCAATAGTAGAAAACATTTCTCTTTAACTTAAGGAGATAGTGAAATATCAGCAATACGTTATATACTAAAAGGATAATGGGAAGAAAGACAAGAGGAAAGCAAGACCAGAGTCAGAAAATTGTGACTGATTAGGATGCATTTAAACTACAGAAAAGTAGGAGTTTTGATCTTCACAAAAATTGCAGGTCTGGCCAATACCAGCATGGTTTGGCAGGGATGCATTTTTCACCATGTCTTGGACAGTAGACCAGAGAGTTTGTATCCTTCGGTAATTTCCCATGACCTGGCATCTACCCCTCTGATAAAGGAGGCTTGATACGAGTGAGGACAGAGAGACTCAGGGGGTGGTGAGGCTGCTGGGGGCAGTCAAATTAGGGCTGCCAGCTATTAACCTTGGTGCTGAAGTCACATCTGAGTCAGCAGAGTTTCGGCTTTGTCGCGTTCCCATTGTAGAGGCGAGTGAGTCACCACCAGGCCGAGCCCTGAGAGCTCACCAGTTTCCTGCTCCAGCTCTGAGCTGTCAGCCCAGGGAGGGAAGGAAGGATCTGATGTTCTCTCTTTCTGTGCCATCAAGTTTATTTTTGTTTCTATTGCATATCTTCAGTCTCAAGTTCCTTCATTTCGGAAATGAGATGCTCTATGGGTTACTATCTTGATCCCCTCTTCACAGCTCTTAATTTAATCCCTCCTCTTTAGGACCTGGAGAGCTCTAATAGTGAGAATATTTAGCCCTGGTCCAGGGCTCTTTGAACAACATCCAAGGCAACACGGAAGTCCAAGAAAGAGGCAGGGCAAAGAAAATACTCATCTACATTTGAGGACTCGGCCCATCAAGATAAGGTCTCAGGACAGTATCAGCTTAATTAGCTTCCCCCTCCTCAATGCTTCAGCTTCTTTCCCCACCTCCACACTTGATTTTCCAGCTGTACTATTCTTTTCTGCCCTCACTTCCCCACCCAACCGCCAAATAAGCATTGGCTCTGAATATGGTCCCCTTTCTCAGTCTTCCCTCTAGTTTACAGGTCAGAGTTGGTAAGCAAGAAGACCCTGGCTTTCTTCTCTGCTGGCAGGCATCAAGATGACTCTTGAGAGAAGGGTCTTTGATTTTTTGTTCTTTGTCCACCCTTGTCTTTGCTTGGCCAGCTGCCTGCTTTTCCTAGTGCAGAATTATGATCCCGGCCATATTCACTGGTGCCCTCCAGAGGAAAGAGTGGCTAGGAATGAGGAGAGGCAAGTGAGTGGCCTGGGGAATGGTGATGGTGTTGGAGAGACACAAGAGGGGTAGAAAAATTTGTAACGCTAAAATGGAGGGAGGGCAAATCAAAGAAACCAAGCATTGTAGGCAAGGCTGGGAGGCAATCCTCTCGCAGCTTATGAAGACAGGTAGCAGGGGCAGAAGGGAGATGTGACTTAGCTGTAATAAGTTGTGCAAGGCCACAGGGGAAGGGAGATGAGAGTCTTCTGAACCCAGGCACTGGGCAGATATGCGTAAGAACACACAGTGGGAAAAGAGCTGAGGAAGGAGCTGGAGTAAAGTCCAGTCCAAAAGGCCTGGAGGGACAGGCTGCATGGAGGGGAAAGTGGGCCAAGTACTGAGCACTGGTGCACATCAGGGAGAGGCAAGGGGCAGTCTGGTTTGGTGCTCAGGTGTGTGGGAACTGGCAACTCTTGCCAAAGGATTAGCTGACATGCTTGCGGGGTGGGGCGGGCAACAGGAGCTGGCTCCTCTGCGGTGACTGAGGAGCCTTTGTGCTTTGTTGCTGAGCATGGGGTTTCATAGCTTTATTGCAGGAAGGCCTTTCCCAGTGCTGTGTCAGCTCTTTCAGCAGGAGCCCTGCTCTGCCAGCCTTCCTGCTTTTGCCATGGGGCATGTTCCCCTCCCCTTGACTTGGGGAGTGAAGCAAAGCAGCTGTGTGAAAGTCAGGAAAGGTACAGTGAACAGTGAAAGCTGAGAGCAAAGGCAGACATGATTGTTCCCACTTCTCTGGTTGGCAGCCCTTCTACAGAACTAGAAGGTTGGCTGCAACTGAGGCTGTTTGCAAGGTTGAAGCACAGACAGCAAGAACTAGTGGTCTAGTCTGGTGTTTGTCTCTGTTTTTTGCTGTCTGTTTGATCTGTGGCTGGTCTCACCCTGGCATCTGCTTTTCTTTCATCTATTTCTGTGAAGAACACTTAGAACAAACATGGCCTTGGTCTTGTTTAGGGCCTTTGTGTGATTCCCATGGTGGCTTAATGAATAGACTTTCCAAACCTTAACAGAGAACAAGCAGAGCATCAATGGGTCAGGCCCTTTGGGAAAGATCTTTCATTCAAGTGGATCCTGAGGCTGCTTTCTGCTCTGTTTATCCAAAGAGGAAATACTGCATAGGCAGGTGAAGGCAACCCTGCTTTATCCCAAAGGCACCTCCACTGTCCTATCCCAGCAGACAGCCGATGAAGGGCTGGCTAGACACCTCACTCAACACAAGCCATTGACTGGTCCTCAGATAATAACATCTCTGCTGTTGCTGCTATGTGCTGGCTCTGGATATGAACCAGTGACCTAGAGTAAAGGCCCTGTGTTTCCCATTTGCAAGCCAAAGCCAAGCCCATTCTTTCTTTTTTTTTTGAGAGGGATTTGGATGAGAGCCAGATGGGCCATTGTACATGCTGCCATTTCCCGTCAGCTCCCATAAAGCTCCCAGCTCTCAGCTGGGGGAAGGGATGCTTGGGCTTGCAGTTTCTCTTGGTGTGCTCCCACCTGATCACAATGTTATCTCAGGCCTTTCACTTTGATGTGCAGCCATGTCACCTGGAGCTATAATCTTGCCACATCTCTTACTCTTATCTTCTTTCTAAGCCCCCCACCCCCACCTCTTGTTGGATATTCAGTCTTCCTCTTCTAATCCCTTTGGTGTTCAAGCTCCACACTTAAGCCTGGCAGAACCGAATCAGTGCATGATAGAGAGACCTCCAGTAAAAGTCTGCTGCTGCAGAAAGTGCATGTTGGTGAGTCACTGGAGACCACTCCTTCATTGCAGTCAGCTGCAAGCCATTGACTAAGCAGGGCGAGGCAGGCTCTGTGTTCTTGTGAAAGAGCAGCTGATTTGAATGCCTGGCAATCAATACAGAGTTTCTCTGGCAAGGGGAAAGGTATTAACCCCAACATCTTGGCCAAGCGCCAGCTCAAACCTTTGCTTCTTGCCACCTGAAATTCCCCTGCTGGGATTTAGGATCTTCTTTCTTATTTCTCACCCTGCCTAACACACCTGTGGCGTTCCTTTGGGCTGTTGGAGGCTGGTTGTGTTCTATCCCACAGGGTTGCATTTCAGACCTTGATTTCCACTTAAAAATAGGGAAGACTTGAAAGATTAATTCAGAAATACCAGGATAAAAATTTATAAGTGCCACCAGCTGTAAAGTTTTGAGCTCCTGTTCCATCTCATTTTTCCCCTCATGAAAAGTTCTTGGAGATCTGTTTGAAGTGTCTGTGAGGCATGCACGACCATGTACAGGACATCATTGCCCACAGTCAAGTGCAATGCAAGGGGCTGTCTTAAAATCAGGTGCTTTGTGTAGGGTATTTTGTAAGTTGAAGTGTGATGCGTTGATTTGTCCTTTTGTAAAGTCTGGCTACTGTGACCCTTCAGTTTAGTTCTGAATGATGCAAAGACTGTTAGGACTGATTCCTCTGACATTTGCATCAGCCATGGTATTGCCACACCAAAGGGAGGCTCATCACACTTCTGCCAAGGGCTGTTTCAATGCCCTTGGGGTGAGATGAGTATCAGGGAACAGAAGGGAGAGAAATTGGTGAGAGGCTTATCAGAGGCAAGGTTGTGCAAAGCAGTGTGGAGTTCACATGGTTCTTAACAAAGCAGCATTGATTGGAGGCTCACTGTTGTGACAGAGCTCACTAGTGCCCGGAGATCATTTCCAGAGCTTTTTATATGGGGAGGGCAAAAACCAGATTTGCAAGTGTGGGAGCCTCAATGTAACAGCACCTCCCAGGCTTTTAGGAGTTTCAGGTACAAGAGCCACCGGCTGCCACTTAGTCTGCTCCCTTCCCAGTGCCCCCCACGCCCAGGGAGTCCAGACCTTCCTTCCCAGTCCACTGCCTGTGCCGCAGGGCACAGTGAGTTCTGCACGGTGCCCCCGAGGCCTTGCATGACCTAGTAAATATCTCGGTTTGGGATCGTGGGGAAAGGCATCAACACAAACCACTTCAGAGGCCAAGGTAGAGGAGTAGGATCTCAGAGGTCTCCACTAATGAGGTCTTGGCACCAAGATATATTTGGCAGCACTGAGCTGGGACTTTTTTACTGCATTTGGTGCTTAACAAAAAATAACACCAAAAGACTAATGAGTAAAATGCAACTTGGCAGGCTTCAACCAATACAGCTAATCCTTCCCTGTGTGCTGGCTGCCCACAGTGGATTGGTGGGCACTGGGAGATGTGGCAGGATGTATCCCAAGCCTTTTCTCTGCCATACTGACCACACACATGATTCAGCAAAGAAGAAGCAAGGCGAACTCTAGCACTGCACATGCACACATATATCCTGCTTAATATGTTCAAGCCTCTCCAGAGACTGATTAGTGATCTTATTTCCTCCTCCTCTCCAGGCCTTGCATGCTCATTGCCATCAATTATCTATGCATTCGCCCTGATGAATTATTGAGTGTATAACGGGGCAAGGGAAGACCTGACATCCCAGCTCAGTCACCTTGCAAACAAATGCTCCCCAGAGTATGATGGCAGCTAGTTTATCCTCTGGCTTCTGATTTAGGATGGGGAGCATGGGAAGCTGATCCAGTAACTTGCAAACCCCGTTTACTCCATCTGTTCCCCTTCTTCATCATTGCTGTTGAGATATGGGTGTTATTGCTGTGGTATGGAGCAGAGCAATGGGTGTGTTATTTCCCTGATGAGAGGCTTGGAGGAGTGGAACATAAAGAGTTTACCCTGTCTTGCAAAAGAGCCATGAGTTATTCAGTCACCTGGAAAGGAAACATGATTTCCGCACAGTGTTCGGGGTTTTTGGGGGTATTTTTTCTTTGTTTTGTTTTGTTATTTCTTCTGTTAGTTTTTTTCCCCTTTTCCCCTGAAGCCTTTAGAAAGTTTGGAATGTGTTTTTGTTAAACCTGCTACATGTAGGGGCCTGAATCCCAGCTTTGGCAGCATTTTGTTACTGGCAAGCAGTCCTCAACTGGCACCAGCTTTTTGCCTAGGTGAAAGTCTGACTGTTTACACCTGGGCAGAGGAGGGTTCTTCAGGCCCATTCTGGGGTCTGGTTCAGGGTCGAGTTCGTCAACACCAAAGTCTGCTTTTTCTCCAATTTGTGTCCAAGTACGGTCTGCACTGATGCATGGATCCCATGGCAGGGGTAGGGTAGAAGGGGAAGGTAGAACTGGGAATTGTTACTACCACTCAAGGTCAAGAAAAATCGCTTGATTTTTAAAAGGGTCATTCATTAATTTGCAGGGAAATCATAGAGTAAAGATAGGGCATAGTAGTGATGAAGTGGGGGATTGGACTGATCTCTCTCTTGTGATATATATCGCATTCTCTGCCAGGTTGGCTGACAACATCTTTATTTAAGAGGCATAGTCTCCTGTGTGCAGTGCTTGTCCGTACACCCTACTAGAGAGACAGGGCTGTCCTCACAGCTGCCCTGCAAGTGCAACTCCTAGGGGCAGCTGGTGGCTTTTCATCCTCTCTTCTCTGGCGTTCAGCTCATCTCCCACTTTTCTGGCACTGCAAGGAGGTGCTGGGGCACAACTTCCTACTGTCACGAATGAGGCCTCTCTTACTGGGATGTTGAAAGCCTGGTTCAAAGG
This sequence comes from Phalacrocorax aristotelis, assembly GCF_949628215.1. Taxonomy (NCBI): domain Eukaryota; kingdom Metazoa; phylum Chordata; class Aves; order Suliformes; family Phalacrocoracidae; genus Phalacrocorax; species Phalacrocorax aristotelis. Next base: position 3,071,262 of record NC_134297.1, on the reverse strand, counting down.
GAACCGCGGAGGCCTGTGGGGGGTCAGGGAGCTTGTGTGGGAGCAGAGCCAGCTGTGCCATCGCCCCAGCCCCGGGCAGGCTCTGCTCCGGGGCACGGGCCCTTCACAAAAGAGGTGGGGACCGGTGCTGATGAATCCGCTCTCCTCCAGCCTTGGGAGAAAGAGGGAGTGCTGAGCACACCTACAGCCAGGCAGCAGTGAGATGGGCTGCAGGTTGTTCCCAGGGCCTTTGCTACGTGATTGCTTTTGCTCTCCGGCAAGCTCCCACATGCTTTGCAAGGCTCTAAAGGTTTGAGAGCCAGACTGCTTGGCAAAGCTGTTGCTCACCTCCGCAGGCCTGGGCAATTCTGCAAGAGGCTCTCTCACCTCCAGGGTAGAAGGAGCAGCATCTGCTGCAAAGCGTGTTGGAGACGTCTCCCCCTTCCCCACCCACCAGTTCTTTCCTCAGAATGCAGCATAGCATCATCTAAACCCAACCCTGCTCTGCACCCGGTGCCCTCATTTCATCAGGAAGGCCACTGTGGGCCATGGGATCCCATAGGGCACAGGCCAGACCGGTGTCAGAAGTCTTTCACTGTGTGTTACTGCCTGGACATCCTTCTCCAGTGGGGCAGTGCCTCTGGTTGGCATGGAGGAACATGGTCCAGCTGTGATTTTATCAGAGCAGGGACATCCCTTCCCTCTGGTTTCTGGAGGGACATGCACAGCAAAAATGGCCCTGGCTATGCTGGGAGGGTGAACAGGCAACCCTGCCAACTCAGCTGACAGCTTATAAGGACTTGATGGCTTCATGCATGCAGGCACATGAGGGCACCAGTGCTTTGCTGTGGCTGTAAGCAGCGCTGAAAAACATTCCTCAGCACCCAGCCACAATGCTAGGGTGTGGGGCAAACCAGCACTTGACTCAGGGAAGGGGGCAAGTTCGCACAAAGCTCTAGAGACTGAGTTTCGGTCTTAACTGCTGATGACTGTGGTCAGCTGATGGCGTCTCATGGCCAGCCTGGATTGTTGAGGCTTGTCCTCAGGGTCACAGGCTTGGCGTGGAGGGAAGGAGACAGGGAGAAAGAAGAGGCTCAGACGAGATGTGGGGACTGAGATTAGGCTGAGTACAGCAGGCATGGAGTGAGGAGGCAGCATGGGAGTGTGCCGAGAGAACAGTAATGGCGGTCTTTGTGGGAGAGAAGACTTCTGTGTGCCTGCACTTCTGTGTATGTGAAGCTGGAGGAAGGAGGCTCTTGCTCAGGTTCAGGTATAGAAGTCACAGGGCACATCTGCCAGGGGTGTGTGCAGGCTAAGACTGAGGAGTTCATTTTGGCCTTGACACAGGGAGCCTATTCGTCCCCTGGAAGAACAGGGTGGGGATGACGTTTCAGAAATGCTCTGTCCCCTTAGTTAGAAGATGCTTTCCTGTTTCTCTTGCTATGCATTTTTTTCTTTCCCCAGCCTCTCTCTCTTTCATTACCCTTTCATGTTCCTCACTCTTTGTACATCTTTCTTTTTTTATTACCCCTTTCTTTCCTTTACTCTCAGTCTCCCAGAATACATCCAATTTCATATTCTGCCAGAAGCAGTGAGGAAAACCCGCTTTTCTTGTTCTTACCACCTTGCTTCTTGATTGTATTTATCATATAAATACTGGCTGTATAATTACCAGAGCATTATCTCCAAACATACAGATTAGGGAAAGACACAGTGGCAGCCAAAGATGAATTTCAGGGTCAGTCTTGTGGGAGACATTTTTCTGCAGCTGTCAGGGGAGGAATCAACTGAGACAGAATAGCAGTCATGAAGACCAGCCACCGCTTTTCCCAAGCACCTTTCATCTTTACTCCTCAGAATCAAGATGGAAGGTTTCTAAATGCAGCCACTTCTGGGGTTAGAAGGCCACAGAAATGATCTAGATCATGCAGGTAGATCGTGCAAAGGTGTATAGGCACTGCTGTAAATCTATTCTTATATGGGAACTACTGCTACTCTGAAATCAGGGCTGAGTCTTTGCAGCTTATTTAATTACTGATGCATTTCCAATAGGATTAGATGGATGTCTGAGTGTGCGTTAGCATATGTTAGGATATGCTCTGCTGATAAATATCAGTGCTTTCATATGCCTCCAGAAACGCATGCTCTGTATATTTACAAGAATTGATTTAGTGTCATCCAAAGCTGAAGACAAAAGGAAGGAAAATATTATTGATCCAGTCTTGTGCCTTTTGGTTATCATGAGCCCTAGGTTGGCTGCAGAGCATTAGGGCTGGTTGTAGTGAAGTGTGGACACCAATTGTGGGAAGGAAGGTATTTATGAACAGGAATAAAGCTGCAGGAGCTGAAGGTGGATGCAGGTAGTTGCAGAAGGTACTGAGTGCCTGTAGCCATAGACTGTTCTTGTGTCACCCAGCCAAGAGGAAGCAAATGGAATAAATAAAGGAGTTCATGGGCCCGATGTCTAAGAACTGTTCTTTTTCTCTCTTCTGTCTGAGAAGTACATGTATATTCATGTCTTTCCATTTTTTTGCAGGGCTGCAAGCTCAGACTGTCTTAGTCAATGACACAGTCTCAGGGTTTATTGGGACAGATGTGGTCCTGCACTGCAGCTTCACTAATCCGCTCCCCAATGTGAAGATCACGCAGGTCACGTGGCAGAAAGCCACCAACGGCTCCAAGCAGAATGTTGCCATCTACAACCCTGCCATGGGAGTCTCCATCCTCTCTCCCTACAAAGAGCGGGTGACTTTCCGGAACCCTTCCTTCAAAGATGGCACCATTCAGCTCTCCCGGCTAGAGCTGGAGGATGAGGGAGTTTACATCTGTGAGTTTGCTACCTTCCCAACTGGCAACCGGGAAAGTCAACTGAACCTCACTGTGCTAGGTAAGGTACTGGACAAGCTTTGTAGTGTCAACCATTGCCTCCAATTAAACATCTCTCATGTCCTGAGAGCTCAGGGCAAAGCTGAAGCTTGGGTGTAAATTTTACTTAAGATGATCTTTCAAGTTGACTGTAAAGAGGTGAAGAACAGGGAACGCCTCTTCCTCCTTCCAGGCCTCAGTTCCCCTATCTCTTAATGCAGGTGCAATAACAGTGACTTGTTCCCTAAGGGAGTGGTGAGTTTTAATGATGTTATGGCTGTCAAGTGAACAGAGAGAAAAGACAACAGAGAAATCCTAAGCACAAGTAGAGCTTGTCCATGGAGCTTAGGGTTGTGAGTGAATAGACCCCACCCAAGGTCTACACGATTCATTTGCTCTCCAATTTCAGATTCTCAGTCTAACATAGGGCTGAAAACCTATGGCAGGAAAGGATTGATTTCCCATCATATACCTGTGCATTTAGGGCACCTCCACCATTCTCTCCCCAGAGTAGGTTGCTGGCAATTTGCAGCAGCTCTGGATTCACCACAAGATCAGTCACAGACTCAGTGCTGCTAGCTGTCTCTTGGGTTGTAGTAAGAGGGGGTAGCATTGCTTTCTTAACCATCCCTTTGCACCCTTTTCTTGTCCTCCTTTTCGCGCTTCCTTGCAGCCAAGCCCACAAATTGGATGGAGGGCACCAAGCGGCCACTTATTGCTAAGTCTGGCAGGACAGAAAAGATCTTGGTAGCTACCTGCACCTCCTCTAATGGGAAGCCCCCCAGCACTGTCACTTGGGACACCAAGCTCAAAGGGGAAGCCGAGTTTCAGGAGATCCGGAATAGCAATGGCACCATCACAGTGATCAGCCGGTACCGGCTGGTGCCGAGCCGGGAGGCGCACCGGCAGCAGCTCATGTGCGTGGTCAATTACCAGCTGGACCGCTTCACCGACAGCATGACCCTCAACGTGCAGTGTAAGTGAGCATGGGCAGGGCTGCAGAGCGACGCTTTGTGGTCAGTCCCTGGGGCGGGTCATAAGGTCTGGCAAAAGAGGGTTTTTCTGAACGGAAGATCTTGGTGTGGTGGTGGGGCTGAAGTAGGGGGCTGCTCTCTTTTTCTGGAGAGTAAAACCTGAAGTGATCCCTTGGAATAATCATGTCTTTTTCACACCTTCTTTCTCTCTGCCTCTGCCATGTGCCTTTGTTCCTCCCCTTCTCTCTCCTTCATTTACCCTCTCTCACATTCCTTGCCCCATCATCTTTCCCACCTTGCAATCTCTCTCCTTCTTCCACCCCTGCCCCCTCATCTCTTCCTATTTCATTTTCTCCCCTTCTTTTTCCACAACTTGTTCCTCTCCCTTTTCATCCTGCTTTTCCATCATTTTTGTCCCCCTGCAGATGAGCCAGAAGTCACTATTGAGGGCTTTGATGGCAACTGGTTTCTCAACCGGAAGGATGTGAAGCTGATATGCAAATCTGATGCCAACCCCCCAGCTCACACCTATGAATGGAAGCTGTAAGTGCCTACAATGCTTCTGCTCTCAGCAGCACGTATGATCTTCAAAGAGGGCCACAGAGTCTCTGTAGAAACATCAGGCCCCCTCTGGTAAATCAGGGCCCACTCCCATTACTGTCAGCGGTGTCAATCCAAGGTAAAACCTGTACATGTGAGGGGAGAGTTGGACACTTAGAGCTGCTGGAGCTGTGCTCCTGTAGGATGCTTGGAGCCGATTCTGGTTCCCTGGCACAGCTCTGCCAGGAGGTATTCGCTGCATGGGGACCGGAACTAATTTCTTCATCTGCAAACCTGGGAAGCTGCTGTCTTCAGCCTTGGCCCCTTGGCTCATCCCCTCCCATGCTGGCCATCCTCTCAAGCTGAGCTTGTCAGATCCAACACAAGGCTTGCTGCCTGGCCAGCCCTGTCTAGAGGGCAGCCTGTGATTTTAAGGCAGTCAGTGCAGTGTTTGCAGTGACTAGGGCAAGGGACTTGTTTTGGGCGGATGGGCTTTATCAGAAGTTTCATGTGGCCTATGGCCCCAGCTGACAGAGCTGGGACTAGCAATTTAGTTGAGCCGTACACAGCCACCTCACCTTGCAATAGGCAGAGGTTATCTCCTGTCTTTCAGCTGGGTCTTCCACAGCATCTACCAGAGTCGGGACAGAAGGGGAGTGGGTAAGGATCATACACACCCCTCTCCACTAGGCTGGGATGGAGCTTGCTACCAGCACAGTGCTGCCTCAATACCCAGGATAACTTCCTATTCTCACTTTGCTGGAATAATATTCTGCCCTGGTGACATGAAGCAGCTGAGATATGAGAAGGTGAATAATTTGTCCAGCACCACTAAGTGCTTCAGTAGCAGAGCTGGAAAAGAACCCAGGGTTTCCCTTCCTTAAAGGGGCACAAATGGCACAAAATTTGTCTGCGTGTGAAAAACCCTTTCCCTGGAACCAGCCCCATCTGTAAGCAGGAGCTCCCCTTTGGAGCACTCATCCCCATGCGACTGACATTAAACAGAAGCAATTCCTTGTCCTCCAGGGTTTCAGCTTTTGGCTGAACACACTAAAGGGACTGAAAAGTGAGCGAGGGGTGTTTGGGGAGTAGGATGGGAACTGATGCAACCTGATGTGGCTCTCTCTCCGTCTCTTTCTTTTCTACAAGCACTCATGTAGCTTTAAAAAGGAAAGATCAAATGGATCCTTTCTTCTTTTCTGCTGGCGTTTGTCATCAGGAAAGAGGCTCTCAAAATGGCTTTGCAAGGAGCTAGGCATATTCTCTCTCATTCCACTTCCCAGATCAAACTGTTCACAGTGAAAGTCTGAAGAGGACTGTTTTTCTTGCCTTTTTTCTTGTTCTTGTCCCCAGCTTTCTCCCTCTGTTGGTTTGCCAGTTCGACTTAAACTCCAACAGGGTTCCTCACAACATTGCCAGGGAAGTATTAGAAGCAAAGATGTCCCTTGTGTCACCCAAGGCAGAAGAGATCCCAGTTTAGGCTATCTGTGTAGCAGGGCTGGCAAATTGAGCTGAAGGAAGCCTTGTGAAGTGGAGCTGGGGACAGGAGGCAGGTTTTTGCTCTGCTTTTGGGCAAGTCATTTCATCCCTTTGTTCTGCTATGGCTCACATGCAGGGCTGGAGCCTGAGTGCTTGCTGGGCTCCTGGACATCAGGCTCTCTGTGGCAGGAGCTCTGTCGCTGTGTACAGACACAGCCAGTGGCAAAGGCAGGCCCTGATCTCTGCTGGGGCAGTCTGTTCCTGCTGTGATAGTGATGCTGAAGGCAGGCTGAGAGCTGAAGCACGGGGTAGCCAGGTGCCAAACATCTCAGCTAGGTGATGTTTCTGTAGCCCAGGGCAGGAAAGAGGGTTAGTTACCAACACCAGGGGATGCAGGTGTAAGAGCTGAGCATGGCACTGTGTGACTGAGTATGACGTGTCATTTGCACCCCTGGTTTACGCACTGCACTGGTAATAAATTCAGCTCTGGCGGAAACTATTATTGGAAACAGCACATCTTTGAGCCAGGCATTGAGTTGGTCCCTATGTGCTTGCATGATTGATGATCTCTTTTTGTTTAACACTGGAAAGAGTTGTTTTCCTGTGGATTCTCTGTGAGCTATGTGTATGTCCATTTGTCTGTCTTTAGCCTGCAAACGTTTCTTGACTTACAGCTAAGAGGCTGGGAGTATCAATACTTGGCTTTGAGAAGGAACTGCAGGGACAAAAATGGAGAGAGAGAAATCATGGAATTAAAGAGTACATGTTCCTAAGTCCAATAGCACTTCAGTCTGATTCACCAGCCTCTCCCTTTTTGCACACTTGGTGGGTCAGTTAGGACTGAGTATAGGATTATTGACCTGATTGAGGATGGAAAGGAAAGATGGAGTGCAGCTGAGAGTGGAGGCGGTAGAAGAAGAGGGAAGCAGAGAGTGAGAGAGAGCAAGTGAGACCTGGGGAAATAGAGGCAGAAAGGGAGGAAGAAGAAAAAGTTGGGGCAGAGAGTTGCCTGCCAGCTCTTTCAGCCCAGACTCCTGCTCTCCCATTCTTGGCTCCAGGCTGCCTGTGAGCAGGGCCCTGTGAGGAAGAGGCAGACCAAGCAGATGGGATGAAAGCCTGATAAATAATTGTACTGCAGCCAACCACCTAGGCATGCAGCATGTGTGTGTGTAGGGAGGTAAGGAGTGGGAATAAGATCCATGGCCATCCCTTTCCTTCCCACAGTGCCACTTGGGTAATATCAAACTGATTCCTCATTTTTTTGGTGGGGCAGCCAGAGAAATAGCCACCAGTGTCTTTGGTTTATCCATGTGCTCATATGTGCCGCTTCCCCTTCCTGGGGGTCAGGAAGCAATTACTGCTGCTGCTGTTTTGCTTCTGCCTGGAATGTAAAAACCAGCCATGCTTTCCTCTCCTCTCATTTGGATGGTGATGAGCAACAGTCAGGGGAGCTGTTAGAGGAAGCAATAGCCTTCTTTAGCATCCCAAAGCACAGTTCTTAGATGTGCCCTTGTCTTTGTAGATTCGGGGCCCTAATTCACCCATAGGCAGAGGGCCAACTTTAGACTATTCTGTTCTTCCATCAGCTTGGGATCATTGGCTTGATGTAGCTGGGAAAGAGTGATGTGTTTGCTCTACGTATGTGCCTATGTGTATATGTAGACATGCAAAATATGTGTGTGTGCATTTAGGCACTTCTTTCCAAACCTAATTATACACCCATTATTCCCTTTTGTTTCTTACAAATTGCTGACAATACATGCGCATTTTTGTTGGGAGGAGGGGAAAGAATTACTTGAGTAATTTTTAATTGCCTGAGAGAAGTAATTACTTTACTTTGCTTCAGTAATTAAGAATAACCAGGCCATGTGTGTCTTTTCCTAACACACATGGGTTTTTTTGTTTTGTATCTGCCTTTGTTCATTTATTCTGTGTATCCCTAGACTTAGTTTTGCATTATTTCAGTTTCACACTTACCTGACTATTCTGACATGGGCAGGTCATAGATGGCAGGGCTCTAAATCAGCGCTGCTTTACTCAAGCTTGAGTTGCAATTAACACTGCTTGATCAGCTGCCCAGGAGAGTTACACAGGCAGGAAATTGGAGTAAAGCAGGGTCAAGTTGGTGTCCCATTCCTGTGTTTTCCATCAAATGGAAAGTCAGGGATGGAGGAACACTCTGAAGACGAGCCTGCTAGAGGTGAGCCACTGAAACAAAAGAATGACCTGGCCATCTTACCCTAAGCTTGTACCTACTTGGGGATTGTGCTGGAAAATAGACCACTTTAAGGCTCTGAGTCTGTTTTTTGGATAGGGGAGAAGAGAGACTGAAAGTGCTCCACATCCTGTTAGTCAAATCCAAGGGGCTGTATATGACCCAAATATGTCCAATCTCCCTTGTAATCACAGCGAAAGGGAAAAAAAAACCCCAATCCTTGTAAAGAACCTGATCCTCATCATGCAGTGGATTTACCCTGGAGACACTCTACTGACTCTTTCCTGTAATGCTGCCGTCTGAGGGCTTGGGTTCAAGGCTGACTCGTTAATGGGTATTTTCCAGCCAGCACCACTGGGTTCCGGACCTGCCTAAGGGCAAGCACAGAACCAGCATGTCAGTGTCACCTCTGCAATACTGCTTGACCGTACTGAGTATCATCTCTGGGGTCAACCATGATCTTTTTCTCCCCTAGGCCAAACGGGACTCTGCCGGGGAGCGTGGAAATCCAGAACAACACCATCTACTTTAAAGGGCCTGTCTCCTACAGCGTGGCTGGCACCTATATCTGTGAGGCCTCCAACGCCATTGGTACACGGTCGGGCTTGGTGGAAGTCAACGTCACAGGTAGGAAAACACTTGGTGTGCTTTGAAAGACAGAAGAGGAGGAAGAGGTGGGAAGAAGAGAGTGTGAGCGGCTGACAACTACCAGTCAGTTACATCTCCTTAACGTCTGTCTTAATCACCAGTGTCTCCTTCTAGGGATGGGGAGTTTCACAATGCAAAGGGTGCAGTGAAGTTCTTTGCTTTGCACTGGTTTCGCACTGGTTTGGCTAGGATTTTTTCTCCCCTTTCCTCTTGTTGTCTTTTCCTTTCTTTTACCAAGATACATTCAATTTGTTTCCCCCTTGTCTTCTGCTTTGGATTCAGAGATATCAGTGGACGTGTTAACAGCAAAGGCATGGCAGGGGGATATTTATTAAAAGGTAGAAGAAGGAGTAGGATGAGGATATAGACTGCCACTGAGGCAGTAAAGCATGAGATGGATGAGTCATTTGTTCAGGACAATATCTAGTGTTTCTTATGTTAGGCCCTTCTCAGGATTTTTCATTTGTGCTCCTTCCAATGCCATGTTGGTCTGTGCACTTGCTCACCTGGCTGTCACAGATTACCGAGACACTGTGAGCACTTGAGTAGCTTTGTCTGGGCTCCAGAAAGGCATAACATCACAGGACGCGGACAATGGGAAGTGATGCTATGTGATGTCATATGGGACAGAAGGAATTTGATGAGTTGCAAATCAGTAGCCACAGGAGTGAGGAAAAGACATGTGGATATGCTTAGGTAGTGTCAGGGAGAGAAAGTGATGTCAAGAAATAGGTTAAAGAGAAGAAATAACATATGGCAATAGCCTGATTTTAGAGAGACAAAGTGATATTGCAAGGTGTCACCAAAGGGGAAGGGTGACTGTTGGGGCTTTGAGAGCAGGGAAGTGAAGTTTACCCCATTCCTTTGGGGTAAAAGGAGCAAATTGTTTTGTCAGCCTGTTAATGGCCAGCAGCTGTGGGTCTCAAGAGAGAGATGGAAGTACCTCTTGCAGTAGTGAGTTAGAGCACTGCCATGCTGCAATGAGCTCTGGGCTCTCACGGGACAGAGGAGGGAGTGACCATGTGATGACGAAGCAGTGCTGCCTGTCTGCGAAACATGCCTGGCAGCTGGGGTGACTTGCTGAGGCTCTCCTCTGGCCCCCCAGCCAGTCATCAGCACTGTGAAGGCTCAGCACTGGGCTCATTCAGGTGCTCCCCCTACACCCGAGCTTGGCAGCACAAACCATGGCACACAACCACTTTTCCAGCTGGGCTCACAGCAGGTACTGTGGGCTGTTGTAGCTCCGGACTTGCTCTCTGGGGAGAGCAGCAGGGCTGTGACTGCAGCCAGGTGAGCAGGAGAGCAGCCGGCTGCCTGCGTCCTGCAGATGCCACAGGCAGCACGGATGCCTCCAAACTGGGTGGGCAATTAAGTGTGCTGGGGGGTCCCACGGCATGGGAAATACCGGGGAGGTGGTTCCTGGGTTTGTTAGCTCTTCCTGCTGTCCAGCCTCAGGCAAATCAGACCCCCTGCTGTTCTGATCGTGGGCCACCTTGATGAGCCACCCCAGTCCTTGAAGAACTGTCTAACCTGAGAGTGATGAAAAGGGCTTCTCAGAGGGTCTGAGTTCCAGCTCCCTCCACCCACTCTCTACAGTGGTAAATGCTGAGGAAATATAAAGGCGAGGCCTGGGCAGCTGACCTTCTGAAATCAGCAATAACACTGTGTTTGGCACCCTCACCACCTCAGTTTCCCTCTTCTGTAACATGGGTAAACCAGGCTAATCTTCTGTCCAAGTGCTTGGAGGTCAATGGATGAGATGTGCTAATTAGATGCTAATTACCAAGTATGTATTTATGATTATTATCACTGTAGCAGGCCTTTAATTCACACCTCCTGTCCTGGATCCTTGCCTGCTGAGTTGCTTCTGGTATATGCTTTTCTCTGGGGGATTTTTCATTTGCCAGTGAAAGGCCCCAGAATAACAAAGCTCTTTGTTCAGGACAGACACAGGGCAGCACCCGCCCTGCCCAGCCCTGCCCAACAGCCAGAAGCAGGGGCAAGGTCGCGGCCAAAATCCATTCAGCTGCTGGCCGTTTCATGGGAGTTGCCACCAAAGACACTGTGTTTCTGGGACAGTGCAGGCACCTGCCTGGTACACACTGAGCAGACTTGCTTCCCATTGGCAATACAAAACCATCCCATGCAGTAACTAGCACCTTGGGTCACGTTTGAAAGAGTGATCAGAGGGAAAAAGTCTCCAAGCTCAGTCCCCAGTCACAGAGAAGGAGGTGGGATAGGTATTGCAGAAGGCTTAGAAAGGAACCGGCTCTCTTCGCTATGTCTCATTTTCCATTTCTGCATAGCCTGCATGTCCATTTGTTGCCGCTGTTCTTGTCTATATAACCACCCCGTATCTCCTGTCATGTCAGGACACATGTTCACAAGCACCAGATACAGCCCTCTCTTCATATTTCCTGCTGCCACCTGCCAGCGTTTTATCTGTTTCAGCACCACATAACACCAGGCTCCACCGACTTGCCTGCTCAGGCGCGGGCTCCTCTAGGGACGAGGGTCTGTGGGTTCCCCCTCCAGGCTTCAATGAATGCCTCCCTTCCTGGTGGTTTTTCAGAGGAGTGGTAGAGCATCATTCTCAAGCTCCATCAGTGCAGTGCTGGCAAGGGAAGTGGTGACTAGCAGGATTTCTGGGGAGTGACTTTGGGTTGATGTCTCCCACCTGTGATCTCAATTTATTCCCAAAGGTCCGAACTGTGGGGTTGAGGTTAAATGAGAGGGAAGGAAGGACACACCAGCAGCTGCCCTGCTAGGAGGGATTAGCAGCCAACCCGTTAGGCCAAGCCTCCACCACATAAAAACAATGCTTTTAATAATTCATGGGATCTGAATATGTTTATCCAGCTCTCCCGAAGGACCGATTAGGCCAGTGCTGGGAGGGCTCAGCCATCCTCGCTCAGCTATTACAGGTACATTTGTTTGGGTCTTGCAGGCAATTTAGGGATTGTCAGCGGACCACGAAACCTCTTTCAAGAGTTGCATACAATAAATGGAGTTCAATCTAGTGAGCAGCCAGACTTCGGAGAAAAAAAACAGAAGGCTGATACAGAGAAAACCCTGCAGCGGCTTTGCCCCGTCCTGTCTCTGTGGGTACAGTCCTCCCCACTCCTGCGACCTTCCTCCCAGCCCCAGCCCCAGAGAGGAGGAGCGCAGGGCTAGTTGAGCCCCCTCATGGGGAGGGTGCTTTGTTCAGAGGGAGAAGGCGGAACGCTTCTATTAGAGTTATAGCGCATTAAAGAGATTGATAAGTGCAAATTTAATATTTTATTCCAGCAATCTGTTCCTATAATAGCTTCTCCTGCCTTGCAGGACCTTTGTCAGTCGCAGCCAAGACATGTAGTGTGACATGTAACTATTTATTACAAGCGGTTGGGTGACATAATAAAAGGCTGTGGTTATAGACTGCATGCGTGTCCCTGCGTGCCTGCACACAGGTGTGGTGGTCCTGCACAGAGAGCTGGTCACATATGTGTTACACTGATCTGCATCCTGGCACGCAAATGGGCGTCCCAAACCGGCATGCCTGCATAGGGATGTCCTGCTGCACAGTCTCTTGTGCTTGCAGGATGCAAGAGCATCAGTGCATTGGCATGCATGAATATGCATGTATTTATGAACATGTGTTTGGCTGTATGGGCTTGTGTGCAGCAGTGCATGTGCATACCTGGGCTTTGTACATGCGTGTCCATATACATTTGTGTGTGTATGCAGGGGGACGTTAATGCACTTGTGTACTGGCTTCAGCCAGAGGAAGCCCAAGGAGAAAGATGATGTTAAAATGTCTCTTCTCCCGATGGGCCTTCAAGCACCAGGCAAACATCAAAACTGAAGGAGAATGACAGTGCTAGAGCTGGGGAAGCAGGGGCAGCAGAGCCTGTGCTGAGGCAGTGACCACTATCAGCCTCCCAGCTGCAGGACGTCCACCTGTTTCCCAAGGTCTTTTCCTCCAGGATCCTGCAGGCTCCTACTGGTGCAGCCCCACCTCTGCACCCCCTGGGTTTCCCGGAGACATGACACAACGTGCAAGAGCCCCGGGGAGGAGCTGTGAGGACAGAAGGCTCCGTGTGTTCCCTGCCCAGGGCTGTGCCGGCTGCTTTGCAGCCCTGGCCTTGAATGTGCTACAGGCTGTGGTAGGGAGGAGAGGCTGGCATGGGCTGATGGTCCCCCCGTTTGCTTGGCTTGCAGCAGGGAGTTATTTTACACACCACCAGTGATCTTGTCCCAGCAAGGTCACTGCAAACAGCCCATGGGGCTCACTGGAGCTCTGCAATGCAGCCGCAGGCCTTTGCTGAGGCTCAGAGCACAGGAGAAGGCCCCTTCTGGGAAGCGTTAAATCCTGAGCCTAGAGCAGGTGCACCCAAATCCCAGCCACCAGCCAGGGCCATGCCATGCTGCACCAGCAAGCCCTTGTGGCTGCTTTAGGTAAGAGGATGTAGGGCTCGGGGGCTAAAGAGGAGCAAGCCTGGGGGGAGCCTGACTGATGCTAATCTTCCGGATGGCGGTAGGAGTGTCTGTTGCATCCTGTCTGGTGGCATCTCTGCCAACGGCCCCTGCAGGAGCAGTGCTTGATTGGCAAGTGGTAGGTGACCTGACAGAGAGATTAAAACCTAAGACATGTTTGGCATCCGGCCTAAAAGCTGTCACTTTCTGAAATGCCAGTGGCAGCTGCTAAACTTCTGGATTAGTTGCCAGTGGTTTTTCCACCCCCACTGCTTCCTCTCCCCGCTGCCCTGCTCTGCACAAGGAGAGCAGAAATTCCTGGTAGGGAGAGGAAAGGCAGGATCCCTTGAAGATGGAGGTGGGCATGCATAGGTGCAAGGGCTGTTGTGAAGGAAAAAGAACAGCAGTGCTACCAACTTCTCAAATTGCAGCCCTGTCTGGGCTGAGGCGGGTACAGAGGTATTTCCCTATCTTCACTCATGACATGTCTGTAACTCCGTGGGTCAGAGTCCTGGTATAATTTGGCATGGACTGTACTGGCAGGGAAAGTTTGCCATCTGCAATCTGTCTTGTAAAAAATCCACGTGATCACCACTGTATTTGCTGAGGCCATCTGGGAACTGGGAAGCTCTATGAGCCCATGGGAATTAAGGTTCCTGCTCCACCCCGGAGCTGCTGCTCGCCCTGGTTAGAGCCTGCCAAAGGTTCCTGCTTCCCATTGCAGCAGGTGTTTGATTCTGCAAGGGAGAAGGAAATCCAGGGCCTTCCTCTGGAGGAGCTTCCTGCAAGGAGCAGCTTGGGCTGACGCATGTTCAAAAGGTAATTCCTCATGGAGTTTGACATTTTCCTCAATACCCATGGCTACAGTGAGAATCTCGTCTGGTGCTAGGTTTTTCCTTGGCCCTTAGGATTGAAGGGAAAAGGATGGAAATAAGACTTCAGGAAAAAATGTGTCCACAGGAAGTAGTATCTTTTAAAATATCTAAGCAAGTGTGATGCACAGAAGGGCTTTTGACAGCTGGTTTCCTGTGGATCTGCATATCATAGAAGAATCATTTGCTGTCTAAAAATACGCTTTTTCTGATCTGGTCCCTTCCTGCCCTTAGGAACAGCCTCTTGTCCCTGTGGGCTCTCTGATGTCTAATGAGGTTTAGCTCCGACCTTGCCAGGGATCTCACTCCAGCTCTCTCCGAGAGCTTTATGATAGGGATAATTTTGGCTCAGTCTTCTGTCAGATAGCACTGAAATTGGCCAGCAGGTTCAAAAAGCATTAGATAAGGGATTGATGGACAGGCAGGGTGATTTGCATACATCTCATTATTATTGGAAACCAGCCACTAAAAGAAAGATGTGATTTTTAAAAATGTATATTTTTGAAGGCACTCGTGATGGGGATGGCCTGGTTTGCCTCTGCAGTGGCAGCAGTGCTGTGCCCCCGGGTGCTACAGGGAGAAGGCAGGAGCCAGGTCAGGGAGATGCTTGAGCCCTCCGCTTTCATGGAGGGATCAAAGAGAACCTGTGGGCTCGGCTGGGTGCCAGAGCAAAGCCCAGGGTGACCCCCTCTCTGCGCTCCCAGCTGCCGCCCCAGAGGTCCGGCTCCTGTCACAGGCACAGGAAGCTGGGCTGAATGCAACAGCTGGCAGAGCTGGGCAGCGAGCAGATAGTGTTGCCGCTTTAATTCCTATTCATACAGCACTCCCTTTTTTTATGAGGGCTGGGGGGTAGCAGGAGGGGGGAGGCTTTCTATGGCGGCATTAAAGCCTGGCTTGTTCCCCCTCCCTCCACTCTGCTGTCTCCTGTTTCTCCAGTCCGCTTTTCACAGTGGCTTTAATTCTCTCCAGACTCTTCCTAATGGATTTTTCACATGGGGCCCCCAGCACGCTCAGGCATCGCACCGCTTTCCAGAAATTTCACGCACCCCTTAAACACAAAAAGGGGATCCTTTTCCCACACTTCCCCCTCTCTCCCCAGGCTGCAGTTCTGCTCTCTTTTGCACCCCGGACACAAAACTCGGTGTGCAGAGGGGTAAATCCCCCTTTGTGGGGCTGACAGCAGCGGCTGCGTGTGGAGGGCACCCTCTGAGAGGCGGACCTCTCCCGAGTCAGTAATTAATCTGGCTGCTGAGCGCCGGGACACGGTGGCACCGTAGCAGGAGGCTGCGGGGCGCGGGGACCCCGGCCCGGGCCTGGCTCTGGGGCAGGGCTCTGGGGCAGGGCTCTGGGGCAGGGCCGGAGGAGGTGGAAAGCAAAGGGGGCGGGCTGCGGGGGCAGCCGGGCCGGGGCGCAGGGTGGCAGGATGCTCCCTTGCCCACCGCCCGGCCCCGCCAAGGGGGCCTTGTCGCAATGCAGAGGAACGCCGGGGCAGAGCCCAGGCCGGGACCCCGCTCCGTCCCCGGCTCAGCCCGGGCTGAGCGGCCGCGGCGAGGGGCTCCGGCAGCGCCGCCCCGGCTCCGGAGCCAGCGGCGGTCTGCACCGCCATCCAGCGGCGGTGCCGGGCGTGTGCCCTCCCCTGCTCCGGAGCAGCCTGTCCCCTCCTCTCTGGGTCACTCACGCCTCCTTTGTACCCGGGCCCCCCACCCGGAGCGTAGCCACGTTCCCCCGCTGCATCCCCAGAGCCACTCGCTCTTCCAGGCTCCGGGGGAGGAGGGGGAGGAAACTATGTGGGTAGGGAGGGGGTGATCTCGGCTGCTGGCTTGCGATCTTCCCATCTTTCTTTTCCCTCTCTTCCCACAGTTTGGTTTTGTTTTCTCTGGCATGGGAACTGGGCTGCTGCGAGGAGGATGGGGATGGGACCCAAGGAGAAAATAGTTCTGTCCCCGAACAATGTGTGAAATCCAACACAACGGCGTGTTAATTTTCGTGACCACGGCGTTGGCAGTGGCAGGGGGGTGGTGTGTAGGCGAGTGCTATCTCAGTGGTGGGTAGCACAAAGGGCAGGAAAAAATAAATCTAGATGAGAAAGGTAGAAAAACATTCCCCCTTTCGCTTCCAACAGTCCAACCTGGGCTGTTAATAAGGCTTTTAATAGAAAAGTTGGCCAAGCTCCTTTTGAAACTGCACGGACTTCCCCGCTCAGGTCTGTCTTCCCAAGCTGGGAGGCAGAGGGGATCAGTATTGCTTTAGGAACCCTGTGCCCAGCATGCACAATGTATTTGGGTCTTTTCAGGGGTGGGTATCGGGACCCATGGTTCCGTGCACAAAATCAGCCTTGCTGTGGGGAAAGCAAGGCAGGAAGAGGTGTCAAACTGGAGGTGTGGGGTGGAGGAAATCAAAGATATAGCCCCTGGGGTGTGAACCAGCTTGCTGGGCTTTCCCTGCACCCACTTAAACTCCAGGTGGACCCCTGCTTTGTGCACAGTTTTGGGAATTGGGCACCATGGGGTTGCAGAGGCTTGATGGCAAGGAGCAGGCCTGGGGAGGTGGCAGGGGCAGGGGTGGCAAGAGCTCTGTGGACGCTTGTGTGGTTGAAGTTGAGCCCAGGGGATGGATGTGACATTTCTTGCTATCTCTGCGGAGTGGTTTTTGCGTTAACCAGCTGGCTATGACAAGCTGTCTGTTGATGCAACATGTGGTTTTGGCTTTCCAGAACCCAGCCCCAGCTCCCTGTGCTGAAATACATGTCCTCACTCCTGCTCTGAAGGCTGTGTTTGGAAAGAGATGCTGGCTCCTGCCTGCACAGCATCTTCATCCTCGTTCTCGTTGCAGAAGGGAGCCCCTCCATCTGCCTGTCCCCCAGCCCGTTCTGCCCAGTGTGCTGCTCTGTGCATGTTTTCAGGCTCGTGAGGCTTTGCTCAAGGCAAGTCAGCACTGCAGAAACCAAGATGCTGTTGTTTGGATGATGTCTCAGGGAGGGCAGGAATGAAGCAGCTCTCGGACACAAGCAAAATGTTTAACATTTATGCCACAAGGATCAGGACAGCAATTGCTTGAATTCAGTACCCTTGTTCAACATCTGCAGCTGTTTCAGGAACTGCCTGTACATGGGGGAAGCTTTTTCTCCTCTTTTCCTAAGCGGCTGAGCTAAGCTGTACTGCAGGGAAACCCAGTCCCTGCCCAGCTCCTGCTTGTTCAGAGCTTCGTGCCCTAGTGCAGAAGCGTGGCTGCCAGCAGCAGACGGTCCCTCAGGTGCGTGAAGAGGTGTCAGGAATCAGACTCTGCCTCATATCCCTGTTGAATTTGCTGCCTTTGATCCCCTCCCGCCCCATGACCCTGTCCTGGCTGCTCCTCTGGGAGGGTGTGGTGAGATTACTAGTCAGTCTGTGCCTCTCCTTGGCTGCCGGGGTAAAAAGTGAGGGCCAGGACGCTCCAGAGCAGTAATAATGGCTTTCAGCTATGAGCAGGGCTGGCTGGCAGGCAGGCCTTGGGGGTGCAAAAAGCAGTGTAAGGGGTCTGAGCATGGTATGAAAAAGCAAGGCTGCTGGGGCCGTTAATCAGGCACCTGCTGCCTAAATTTAGAAGCAGGTGAAAGACTGAGACAGCCATGTGGTGTGTAATGCTTCATGGGCACGGATGCTCAACAGGCAGTTTGTGAAAGCTGAGTTTGGCCAGGGGCTGTAATTGTGCCCAGGGAGTGTTAGGGAGGTTGATTTAAGTCCTGGATCAAACTTTTTCTGTGCCAAAGTGTAGGTGTTGAACTGCATGAAAGAGAAGAGAACTTCTTTCTCACCTCTTTTTCTGAGTTATTTAATTTTTCAAATAGGTCAGGATAACCGTGGGAACAAGATTAGCATGAGTAGTGGCACTATGCTGGCCACAGTAATAGCAGAAGAAAAAGAAACAGTGAGAGGTCTGTGTCCCTGTGCTGTAGAGCATGGCTGGGTCAGCAAGCTGGTTCAGGAGCCAGCCATGACCCTGAGCAGCACTGTGGAGCCACAGATCACTTGTGGGGTGGGTGGGAGATCACAATGTGCCGCTGCCTTCTGGCCTGACCTTGACTGGTTGGGGTCAGGCCAGGCTGGGATGTCGAGGAAGGGGGGTGCAAAGCTGGCAGGTCCAGCATGGCATCTGCGGGAGCAGTCATGGCAGCCCAGTGCCCACTGTTGGATGGGGTTTGGGTCTTGCTCCCCAGCAGGAGCACCGTGGGGCTGCCAGTATGCTCTGGCAAACTGGACCTGAAACATCACCCAGTAAAATGGAAAGCATCTGGACTCAAGGCACTGGGCTTGTGGGAGCTGAGCACATCTGGAGAAACCAGGTGGGGTGGGGAAGGAAACGCTGCTTCCAGACTGATGAGCTCCTGCATGAGGCTTGGCGAGCTTGGCACGGCACGCTGTGTCCCCCTTGCTACAGCAGAGCTCCCATGCGCTGACCCCTGTGAGGATGCACCCTGTTCCCCTTTCCCTAGCTTTTCCCTTCCCTGTTCCTTACCCTCATCTTCCCACCCCCTCACCCCCCAAAAATGGCAATGAAAGCATGGAGGGAGGGCGCGTTTCCGCATGGTTTGACACTGTTCCCCCTTCCATCTGTCTTTTCCTACCCAGAATTTCCCTACACCCCGTCTCCAATCGATGATCGCAAATCCATGGTGCAGCCGAACATCCCCACACCGGTGATTGGGGGCATAGTGGGAGGAGTCTCGCTGGTCCTGGTGGTAGCCGTGGTGCTCTTTGTGGTACTCCGGCGCCGGCGTCACACCTTCAAGGGTGACTACAGCACAAAGAAGCACGTGTATGGCAACGGCTACAGCAAGGCTGGCATCCCACAGCATCATCCCCCCATGGCCCAAAACCTCCAGTACCCTGATGACTCGGATGATGAGAAGAAGCCTGGCCCGCTGGGCGGCAGCACCTACGAAGACGAGGATGAGGATGCGGGAGGTGACCGCAAGCTGGGTGGCCCCAACAAATACGAGGAGGATGCTAAGCGGCCTTACTTCACGGTAGACGAGGGGGAGGCACACCCCGAACCTTACGACGAAAGGACACTCGGCTTCCAGTACGATCCTGAGCAGCTTGACATAGCGGAGAACATGGTCTCACAGAATGACGGATCTTTTATTTCCAAAAAGGAGTGGTATGTGTAGCTCGGCACCCCACTGCTGCACACACACACACACACACACACACACACACACACACACACGAGTGATGCCCTCCCACCACCCCTACATCCCTGCCGAGCGGAGCCGAGCGTGCTGCGGCTGCTTGCACACCCACTGCCCGCACGCTCACCCCCAGCACACGCACGCACGCCCCCGGCCAGCCCTGGGCGCTCGGCAGAGACTTTGGACGCTTCCAGCACTGGCCGAAGGGCGGGCGGGGGCGAGCGGGGAGGGAGGGCAGCTTTGCTTACGGATTCATTTTTTGGGGCGTAAGGGAGGTGGGAGGTTGGGTAATTATTTTCTTGGTTTTGGTTTTGCTTTTTAATTTCTCTTGATGACTTTTGTCCCCTCTGTGGTGTTTGTATTGGTCGGTGGCTTAGGTGTTACTATTTGCTTTAATGACTGTTGCCCAGCCTGTATATTACACTCTGTTTGTGTCTTCATGTCTCAGAGTGCCCTTCAGCCCCACTTCCCTCCCTGAGGTTCCTCCTCCCAATTCTGCACCCTCGAAACACTGGAATTTGTTTGTATGTTGTCTTCTTTGTTTTTTTCTTAACCCTGGGAGGGGGTCAAATGGGCTGTCCATAGAAGGACAGAGGCCAGGAAAGCTTATGGCAATGGAAACATAGCGGCCATTGATGATGGTGATGATGGTGAACTGATCTTTTTTTTTCCTGATCACTTTCTTTTCAGTGTGGTCTGGGTAGCACTCCCATTGCCCACTGCACGCCTGGGGAGATCCACTCCCAGTTTTTAATGACTCAATAAAAGGAAAATGAGAAAGGGAGGGAGAAAAAGCCCTAGAACAAACCCCAGGTGCATGGGCTGATAGCAGGGCAGGGAAACAGAGCTGCCATTTTCCTCCTACAATTTATTATTTCCTGGCTTTTCATTTTCTGTCTTTGTTTGAGTGTTCTTTTAAAAGAAAGAAAAGGAGTGTTTATTGCTGACATTTTTTCCCCCGTGATGGCTCAGAGAAATGCTGGCTCTTTTTGTTCTTGTTGCTGTTGCTGCTAGTACCAGCCACAGAGCAGTTAACTCTGGCACAACGGTGGTGCCTGGCATGTCATGCACACACCTTGCTGCCATTGCCTGGGGACAGGGACCAACCAATACCACTTCGCTTCTCCCACAGACTCACTGCCTTCAGCTCTGGTCTGCAGTCCCTGGCAGGGCAGATCTCCCAGGGTACCATCCAGTGTCTTTGAGGGCTTCAGTACAGGATCAGGCCCCTGAGTTCTATTATACCACTAAGACTTAATTGTCATGTGTTTACACTTTTTTTTTTTCAGGTCAAAGCATGGGGGTGCTTCTCTCTAACTCTCCTAGCAACAACCCCAGCCCTTAGATATACTGCCTAGTCTGTATTGATTGCCACTTTTTCAATATCCCATCCCTCTTCTAAGCAAAGGCTTTGTAGACTGTGCAGGAGTGAGTGAGCCTGGGGTATTGATCTCATCCTCCTCCCCTTGAGCCACTGTGATGTGTTGGGGAGGCTTGGATTGCTGCTATCTCTGCTCCGTGGATAAATGGGATTCCAGACTTCAGGGCCCTCTGTCTGACACTGGCCGTATCCAAATTAGATTCACTGGGTTGGGGCTTATTTTCCTTCTTGCGGCTTGGGTTTTTTTTTTTTAATTTGATGTATAAATAAATCTTTTGTTTGAAAAGAAATCCCCAGTTTTCTGAGCTGTATTATCATGCACATCTAAAAATAGCAGGACTAATTCTCCTCCTGCCTTACCCGCTGGGTTTTGTTCCATAGCATCCAGCGGTTATCCTGCTGCAAAAGGGAGGGTGGAGAGTCAGACCCACGCAGATGAGTCAAGATCAGATCTCTGATCCAGACAGCCTCCAGTGCTTTCCTTTAGCGTGTGGTGCTTGGACCAGAAAACATGAAGCTCGGCCTGAGCCATCCACAGTTTGTAGCTTGCTCTTACTGCATTAGTGGTGTAGGGGAGTGGGAAATCCAACTGTTATGCTGTAATCTTTCTGCTATTCCTGCCAGCCCTCCAGGCTTCCTGGCTTCTGGCAGAACAGCCAAATGCTGCAGGAAGGCTGCTTTATGTCCACTTGAAGCAGGGCAGACAGAGATTCCCTTGGGATCTCTTGGGCTGAACCTTAAAAAGTACATCTAAACTCCTCGTGTCCATCCACTGCTAGCAGGAGCACCCTGCTACCAAGCAACCCCCAAATAATGCAAATGAAATCTCTAACATCTCTCCATACCTCTGATTACTAGTACGGGCTGATTATTAGGGGCAGTTGTAAACCTGCAGAGGGAATGACTTCCCTCCAGTGGCTTGGGATAACAGCATACACAGGGCTTTAATTCCCCAAAGTGTGAACCCTGTAATCTGGATCAGGACTGAGCAGCATTGCTGAGCCCTGTACCTTAGCCACAGCTTACTTTAGTGTTACATGGGCTATGCTGCAGAGCCTGCACAATTTGTGATTCAGAGATAATTCTCAACAAAGTCCATCTCTCAAGTGACTAAGCCTTTAAATCTGAATTTCACAACTAGGCTCTAAAAAGGGTTGTGACCACATCTCTTAACACCAGACTCTGGGTGGTCCATGACCAAGCGCAGAGTGGAAATCGGTGGCACAGGCTGTCCTCTGCAAATTTCCCCCAGCACAGATACATACTGCAAGGAGATGGATTTGGAAGAAAACAACCTTCTATAAAATCTGCAGGGTCCAGCAGCGATTCTTTCATGTTCTGCACTAGCCACAGTCAGCAGCCACTGATCTGATCTGTCAAATTCACACTGCACTGACTCCACGGCACTGCAGGGCCCTAGCCCACAGTGAAGTTGCATCCTAAAGACCAAAGGTACAAAGCCTTGCAAATGGAGCAGACAGGCCTGAGAGAGAACGGGACAGTATGACTGTTCCTGTGTCAAGGTATGGCTTGCAGGAAATACAAACAAGGAGACCTAAGAAATAAACTTTGTTAGTTATTAGCCTTGCACTTAGAGGTGTCATTTTTTGAGATGTAGCTTCCTTGGCTTATTCACTGTCCATTCACACAGTGTCCACATAGTTAGCTGAATCGGGGCTCAAAAAACCAGTGGGACTCCGAGAAAGAAAAGGAGATAATGAAGCAATATGGTATTTCCAAGCTAAAGCCTATATGCAATTCCCTTTCTGCTATATCACACTTTTGCTCCCCAGTACTGCACCAGCACAAGCCTAGGAAGAGCTCAGCCACATAGCTCATCAGTGTGGTTCAGAGGAGAGGTCAAATGACAGTTTTTCATCCAGAACCTTGGCAAGCCTGGAGTGGAAGATCCTTAGACAGTACTGCCTGGCACAGCAGTGAAGTACCCTGCAAGTTCAATGTTCAGTAGTGCATTCCCCTCGTCCTTGGGCCCTTCAGCATCGCTCCATTGGTACAGTTATCCCCATAGCCACAAAGAAATGCCACCTCTGTGCGGTGACTTGCTTCTTGCTGCCCCTTGCAAGGTCAGCTAATTGGCCAAGAGACTCTTGGGGTGGTAATTAGCCAAGTGATTAGCCATTAATCCACAGCAAGGTAGGAGAAAAAAGAAGTGTGAGAAAAAAAATCAGATTGATGTTTCATCTGAGAGCCGTTTTGATCCAGTAATAGCATCACACCCTTCTCTGGGTTAAATTGTTCTGAGGGGGCCCTTGAAGGTAATTAGATCAGGTTTTCCACCAGCATCAGGAAGAAAGTGGTACCTGTCTCTACCCAAATGTGAGAGTGAGCTCAGTAGAGATGCAAATTGAAGACCATGTGCATCCTGCATCCTGGGAGGTTTTGCAGGGGAGTAAAGGGTCTGGAGACCGTGTAGTACTCACCCTGGAGGGGCAATCTGCCTGGTGGCCCCAAGGGCTTCCCAGTGCCTGGGCTGGGAAGGGAGGCAGAGGGGCAGTCTGTTCTTTCCTCGGGATGGTTGCACTTGTCCCTTTGTGCCTCAGTTTCTCTCAGTGGGCCAGATTATGTCAGGCTGGAGTCAAGCTCCTGATTTTAAGTGGTGATGCACTTTTCACAGCTGTGTACACGAGCTCCCAGGCTGGACTGGCTGGGCCACCTCTCCAAGTCACTTTCAGGCTGCCTCAAGTGAAAAATCCCGTTTCTTCACCCCCCCTTTCATCAGAGATGCTAAGAAGGTGTAAAACATCCCTGTGGGACCCAGCAAAGAGCAAGCAGAAGCTTCCAGTTGCAAGCTGGAAGCTGTTTGTTGTGGCATCCCTGCTTCACAGCCAGCAGCAGAGGATGGTGTGGGGACCCCCAGGCTACTCCTCTGGTCAGGGTGAAGCGTGTCCCCATCCTCTCACAGATGCCCCATTTTTTGCTGGACCTGAAGTGGTGTGTCACATACCTGAGTTGGCTTTCTGCCTGGGAAGCGCCATCACACTGCTTGGGGACTGGGTGTTGGCAAAGTGCTTTGGGGGCACCGGTGGTTGCAGTGCCTCCATTTGAAAGGACCATTGTCCAGATCCCTTTGTTGTTGGGTTCTTGCCACTGGAGAGACGTGTCAGCGTGGTGCTTTTCCCTTCCCAAACCCTGATCCTGGATGGCACCTTGAGGCAAAACTTGTGATACCTCAAGATTAAGATGGGCAGATGGGAAAGCTGAACAAGTAGGTAAGAGGGAGGTCAATCTGAGCCCCGTGGTACATTGCTCTGGGTCTCACCACTGTCTCAGCAAAGAAAATGCAGGTGAATTTGGGCTAAGCCCCCAGCTCCTTCCCTGTGTGTATTCAGGGAGCTGTATGAAGCAGACACATCTGTGTCACAACCCAAGATAAGCCTGTAGTTTATGTACAAAGACACCCCAGCTGTTTTTCTGCTGGGGCTTATCACTAGGATTATTCATTGCAATTCACCCTAGTGATGTTATTTTCCCTTATTTAATTACCAGGTTTTTTTTCCTCCTGTTAAATCATTTTCGTTCATCCAGGGGAAAAAAACCAAACAAAAAACCTGAAGATTTCTTCATAAAAAGAATCAAACAAACAGAAATGATAGCACCAAATTGATTGCAAAGACATAAGGGACAAAGGGAGCCATTTTCCTTATGTTGAGTCAAAAAAGAAACACAACTGTTCAGCAGAAATCACTGAGGGTAAGAGAGAGATATTCAAAAGCGTGATCTTCAAGCAATTAGAGAAGGGAATGCAATTAGAATGGGGGCTGCTGCTCTCCTTTGCTCTTTTTCTTTCCCATACACAAGCTCAGAAACACACACGCGCGTGCACACACACACACACACAGATTTTTGGAGTTTCAGGCACCGGTCACGCTCAAAGAGCGGAGGAGAAAACCCCATTGCCCAGCTCAGTGCGGCAGACCGGCAGATGTGTCATGCCTGCAGGCTGCACGAAGCTCAGAGGTTTCACATTGTAGAAATGAAGGGGGTACGGCAGGCCCATTTTGTTCTGAGAGGAGAGGCACTGGGGCAGGTTGTGGCCTTTTGCCAGCCCATGTTCACAACTGCTGCTGCTGTAGCAACAAATTTTTGGGTTTCTCTGCTCTGCTGGGCTGCGGGCAGTGGGCTCCGGTGGGGAGAGGAGACGCTGCCAGCATGGTGGGCACTGATGTGTTTTTTATTCTGCCGGGCTTACAATAGCACTTTACCCTCCCCTAGCCTGCAGTTTCACCCCCCTCTTTCCCTCCCCTTCGTATTTGATGCAATTTGCTGACAATTTGAGCGACTTTGAGAGAGGCAAGTGAAGCCTTGGGGCAGGGGAGGGTGCGAAGGCCTGAGGGTCCAACTGCTGCCTCACCATTGCTTCTAAAACTCCCTGGTCGGCAGCACCGGGTGGGGAGAGCCAAGGGCTGGACCCGGCCGAGGGGCTGGGGCAAAGCACAGCCAGGGCTGGGGTGCCAGGATGGGGGGTGCTGCCTTCTGCAACAGGGCAAAGGGGAGGATTCAGTCCACCAGCAAGGGAAGGAAACCCAAGCCTTAGAGAGGGGGCTTAGGACCAGCGTGACTTTCCATATGAAATGTACCTGGGGTGAATGTAATAAGCATATGGAGTCAGATCCTCCACTAGCATAAACTGGTTTTGGTGGAGGTAATCTTGTTGAGGATCTGGTTTTTCTTTTCTTTTGCCTTTCTTGTTTTTTAAAACATGATTCCTTAACTCCGGTGATTTTATCTCTCTTTTTCTTCTTCCTCTTGCTGTAATTATCATTGTGGAATAAAGACTACAGACAGACAAACAACCCCAAGCCCACTTTTTTTTTTTTTTTGTAATCTGTGTTGTAAGTGCTTTTGTAAAAAATAAAAAATAATAATAATGTAATGGACTTTTATGATTTTTTTTGTTTTTGTTTTCCATCCTTTGTAATAATTTGTTTGGTTGGGGTCTGGGGGGGCATTTTCATGGTTATGATTTGTGTGGCAGGGTGTTGCATCACCCTTTTACTTGTATAAAAAACAATAGTGGCTCAGCTGTGGAAAAAAAATGTA
This sequence comes from Phalacrocorax aristotelis, assembly GCF_949628215.1. Taxonomy (NCBI): domain Eukaryota; kingdom Metazoa; phylum Chordata; class Aves; order Suliformes; family Phalacrocoracidae; genus Phalacrocorax; species Phalacrocorax aristotelis. The sequence goes on along the minus strand of NC_134297.1, from coordinate 3,045,623 downwards.
CTTTTTTATAAATAAAGAATTTTAAAAAAAGGGACAGTCTCATTTTTTTTTTGTGCATCTGTGACTGCGTCATTCTGCAACCTGTGACTGGTATCTGTAAGAGTCACAGTAGCAGAAATGGCATCTGCTTTCCAACAACCTAGGTCTGTTCCCGTGATATGCAGTATTTTGTAATGGGAGTTGGTTGCAGATGAAGGGTGAAGGCTAAGGGTTAAGAGGTCTGCAAAACAGCAAGTGGCCTGGACAAAGTGGACAGGGAATGACTGGTTTTGCCACTGACATAGGTGGTGTTGTGTGAAATTCTTGGGCAGCAAATTCAAGATAGACAAAAGGAGGTGGGAGTGTTTCCCTGATCGATGTAAACAGTGAAATTCCTTGTCAAAGCATGTTGCTGATGCCAAAAGTTAACCTGAGCTAAAAAAGTAGCTAGCAAAACCTGTGGAAGAAAAATCCATCAGAAGATATTAAAAATTAGGACACTGTCTCTAGCTTAGGAAGTTTTTAAGTTGCTGTTAGCTGTAGTGGATGGCACAGGCTATTGGAACAATGTCAATACAGACTTGCTCTCTTCTTACATTTTCTCTAGGCATGTGTAATTAGCTGTGGTCAGGGCCAGGATACTGGGCTAGGCCAATCTTTGATTTGACAACCTTTGATGTTCCTATAGGGCATCACTTGGCTACCATGACGATCGCGCATCAAAACCATCTACATGCTATAGGGATGCTAAGGGTCCATTGGGAGGCAAGATCAGTCAGACTGCATCTCTGCATCCCTGCATCTCCGTTACTGATCTCTACATTGGCCAGAACAGGTTGCCTTTCTCCTTTCCTCCAGCTTTCTGACTGTGAAAGTATGCTACAAAGAAAGCCTTGTTCCCAAAGATCAAGGCAGACAACTCTGCAAGACCCAGACTTTTGCAAGGGAGGGAGAGACCAAGCAAGAGATCACAGAAAATGTGCATGTTCTTCCTTGTACTGACATCAATGGGCACTTTGCCATGCCTCTGGCCTAGAGAGCAGAACGCTCCTGGGGAAGAGATTTTTGCACCCAACTTCAGCATGTTGATCTGTTGGAGATTTGAACCAAAACCCAGCACACCCCATCACAGAGAGAAAGGGAGAGGGATCCTCACCTGAATCTGAACTTGAACTGTGAAGAGATGAGCTGGATGGAGAGGGAAGTGTTCAGGATTAGGCTGGAAAGGAGTGGTTTTGTGCAGACTGTTCATTCCCTGTCAGCAGCAAAGCAGGCATGGAACATGTGCCAGAGCAGCAGGAGGCTCTTTGACACCGGGCTTGATGATCAATGCATTGTGTGCTGCTTGGCAGACAGGCTCCCTCCAAACCCCATGCCACTAGTGGAGCCAGTTCTCAGTCATTCTGCTGCAAAAGGAGTGTGCTGGACACCTCACTTTGGAAGGCATCAAAGATAGCCTTGGGGAGGCTTTCCTCAGATGCAAAGGGGGGAAAGCCAGGAACACTCTTAGTATCAGGATTCAACATGCCAAGGGAGTTGTGACCACTATTTGGGCTGTATCTATAGGTCCACATATTTTACTCCTCTCGTTTTCCCCTTTCTGTCAGCTCCTCTTAGTAATGACAGATGTTGGAAGTGTGGCTTTGCTTCAGCTGCAACTGTTGCAGTCAGTAGCCCTAGAAGCAACTGTGACAGCGATGCAGATGAGCAACATCCTACAGAAATGAATGCCCAGCAGCTGGCTTAGCCACATCAGCCAAGTTTGGGGGTGGGGAGAAAGGGGAGAAAGAAAAGGAGTACCAGGGATCTGGGATGGGGTCTAAGATGGAAAAAGGGGTAGGAGGGGCTATCTTTGCCCGTGGTCCTGCTGTGTTGAACCCCTGGGAAATGCTGCGCTGATTTCCCAGGCCATGTCTTACAGTTAAACAATGATGGATAAAACCCATTGCATGGGGCCTCTTCTCAGCAGCTCAGGTTGCAGAGAGCTGAACACAGCAGGAACTGACTCCCATGCAGTGCCCCTAAGTATTGTGTTTCTCTGGAACAAAACAGAAACATGTTGGGGGCGGGAATGCCAGCAATGCATGTAGCCCATGGAAAAAATGGCAGCATGGCTTGGCTTGGATCTATTCTCAAAGCCACATCTCTGCAGGCAAGCACTGCTGTCCCCAAAAGCAACTTCACAGCCCTGACAATCAGCAGAGGTGCTGGATCATGGCAGGAGGATATGAACAAGAGGCTCATGTTTGCTCTTAGGCTGTATGCCCACTGCTGGGCATGGTCCAGCAGCAGAGAGCCAGTCTAGACCAGAGCAAACACTGTAAGATTCACCTCCCTGCAACTGGGAGATGTACACAGAGTTCAGGGCCAAAATGTCCACGATGAAGATACAGTTCCTGGTTGGTGCAAACACATCCAACTTTTCTGACTGCAATGGAGTTATGCATATTTCCACCCACACAAGTGAACATGGCCTAAGTAGGATTTGTAGTGAGTGAGAATGAGATGCACTCCAGTGTAATCAGGGAGTTACCAGGCAACCTGCTGGATATCCCTGGGCACAGGCACCTGGGAAGGGGATGTCTCTCCCATGCTGGGATTAATGCCTTGCACAACGCTCAAAACCAGATGGATCTCCCAGGGATCTGCATTCACAGCAGAGTCAGAACTGGAAGTGCAAGAGCCAACAGACTCCAACAGGCAGAGAAAAAGGCAGTGTAACTCAGAGATGTCAAACCAGGCTGGCTATGAAGGGGTGGGAGCTCAAGGGGCACTGGAGACAGGTCAGGTCATGGAGCATCAGTCCAGAAATATGTGACTTTCAATCCAAAATTCATTGTGAAGTAAGAGATAATCTGTGCTTGAATTCAAGTCAGAGGACTCACGGCCACACATATCACTAAGTCTCCTAGAGCTAGTGCTGGAAAAATTGAACTGAGAGAAACTTGCCGGTTTAGAACAGTGCTGGGTGAATTACTTGTAGTAACAAATACGTTTGATTAATTTTTTTTCATGGATTCAGATTATTTGCAAACTTGAGTTTGATTTGTATGAACATATTTGTTAGAGGAAATTGCTTTATGCAAATTCATTCCAGCTGGGGGACCTGTGACACAGAGAAGTGCTGTTGAGCCTCAAATGCCCTCAGTGGTGCCTGGCAGAAGGCAAGGGAGACTGGTTCACTCCTCCTCCAAACAAGGCATTTCACAGCCTTCCCAGACGTGTTTAGATGCAGGCTCCCTCTTATACAGTATTTGCAGAACAAGGATCAGCCTGTAAAAAAAAAAACCAAACTGGATGTGTGTTGCATTTCTAAAATTTTACATACTAACTACCAGAAATCAGTCAGTCAGGCATGGCTGTGCAGGCAAAGCAGGGGCACAGCAAGATAAATGTGTACATGATTAAAATGTTGGTTTAAAATGTTGTATCACCCCCCAGGGGCTGAGTTATCGAAAGGTAGTAATTTATGGATACCAGCTATTGGAGTTGCTCCCTTACCCTCAGCAGTTGAGGTGAATGTGTGGCCTCACCTAAGCCCAGCACAAGGTGAGTTAGGGAAAAACCCTCCTCTGCAGATTTCACAACTGCTGAACCAAAACCAGATCCTTGTAGGAAACAGGCAGGGGTTTTTTGTCTGAACTGCATGGAATTTGGGGAAGAAAATGGTTTGCATGCAAAGAGGCGCTAAATGTTCTTTCTGCCCCTTTGCAGAAAACACTGTCCTGTAGTTTGCTGGTGAGATCAGGAGGAGCAGATCAGTGCTGGCTAAATCCCAGGACATGAATATGGATCAAACCTTAGGAGATCAAAGGGACCACCTTTTGAGGAGCTGTGAGAGGAAGGGGTTTCTCTTTTGCATTAGTGCCTGGTTGTCAAACCTTTTTCTAGCCCAGCACCTGAGTTCCTTGTATAGCTGGGGCTTTGCAAAGCAAACGCTTTCCTCCGTCCATCTGCCTGTGAGCCACTACTAGCCCCATGGAGAGAGGGTACCTGAATGTTTCCATTTCTTCCTTATCTCTCTGTTTCTCTCAAACTCCTGCCAGCCTGTTTATCTCACAGTTTTGAAAAGAAAATTGCAAACTCCACACCTGTCAGGTTTAACTGATTGCTTGTCGCTTGGAAGGAGGGAGTCCATCCGTATGGCCATGGCTGCACAGGCTCTCCTCACCAGGGTTAATGTCTCCATCCCTTGAGGGAAAAAAATGCTTCATTTGCCATCTCCTGGCCGCATCTCATTGTCCTTCTGTAGCCCCCAGCCCTTTCAATTACCACTTTACAATAATAATGAACAGGAGCTTTCTGCTGGCCCACAGATTTGTCCACCCAAGGAGCTGATCCCATCATGAAACGCTCATCCCCTGAGGTCCATAATTTACCTGCTGTGCAAAAGAGTGCCCTTCCCCAGGGTGGGTGATACAGAGAAGTGAAATTACTTCAGTGAAGGTAGGGGAACCAGGGAAAAGGCTCAGGGGTGGACTCAGGAGATCTAAAACCTTATCTTGCTTGTCAGAGCATACTTCTGCCTATGGGATATATACAAAATGCTTGCTGTCGCCATCCCCAGCAGGTCCCGTGCATACCCCTTCCTCTACTCACCCTGAATCTGGGGGAGACTTAATTCGGGCTGTGCCCTTCCTAGTAGCTTAGCCAAGGAGGAGATAGGAGATGGAGCAACAAGTAGGAGGGGCACCCAGTCCAGCTGCTGCCAGCTGTGTGAGGTCCACGGCTGTTGATCTGAATGCTGCAGCTGTCTGGGATTATGAATGGATACTGGAATGGGAATGCCAAGTCTGAATGGCTCGAGCAAACACTGCAGAGGAGCCAGAAATAATGGCGTGGGGGCTTTATAATAGGAAGGAATCATAATTAAATAGAAATTAGTTACTTAAATGGTCACTTCCTGGGGTTTTGTTGATGTCCGATTAACTTAACTTTTAATTTGCATAAGCAATAAATGTTTAATTATGTTATTAATGTATTTGAGTTGAGGAGCTTATGGGGTTTTATAATTGGCATTTAACTAGATAGTTCCAGCATATTAACTGATGTTTTATAGCTCCATGCAAGATTTCCCAATTATAGCTGACCTAAAAATTTGCTTGGATAACCTGTCTTGAAAGTGTTACCTGAGCAACAGAATATGGGGAGCTGCAGAGAAAGATGTGTGGAGCCCGTCCCCACACAGAGGGATGTGCGGAGGCAGCTCTTGCACCTTCCACAGAGGCTTTGAGACCCCTCTCCCCTCCCTAGGATGCTCTTTCCTTACTGCCCGCAACCTTCCCTGTGTCAGAGAGGGGATCACCTCCCCTCTCTCAGCATGCAGCTGACTGTTGAGCCAAAAAGGCTGACACACAGCAGGGGATTAGGGTGGGGAGAAAGAGATTTAGAGATGGGGAGCGCTTGTCAGTGGGTTACAGCATGACCTTGTGACTGATCAGCTCTGGCAGGCTCTGGGACTCTGTGTTCAATTCCCAGCCCTTCCCTGTTCCTGTTACTCTGCTACAGGTTGGCGCCAGTTTCTTTTTCACTCAGGAGGTGTTAAGAAACATCCTTTAAGGTCCACTTTCAATAGACTTACTGAAAAGCTATACTCAGGCATTTTCTGCATTCTTCCCTTCTGGGTCCTCTTCCTTTTAAAAATACTGGTGCTTCATCAGGGATAGAGAGTATTGCAATGGCTGAATTATAATGGTCTATTAATGAGCTTCTTTACAAATACACTAACCTCTGTCTCATCTAGGGATTGCTAAGGCACTGAGGTTGTCATTATTTCCACAAGCCCTATGAAAGCATTGAGTAGCATCAGGCCCACCACCTCTCCCTGTGGACTCTGTAGAAACATGCCCAGTGGCAGTGATTCCCTCTTGACAACTCCTTCTGAGACCTGTCAGTTAGCCATTCTTAATCTATTTTCTATTCAATTTCTACACTTACTTTGATGAGATGACTGGTTTAGTAGGCAAAAAATGACATTGTGCTTGACAAGACCCATTTCCCACAAACCATGTAGACTAGCATTGATTGTATTCCTGCCTTTTCATTCTTTATCAACTGGAACCTGTGTTAGCTTTTTCTTTGGTGCCAGCAATCGCCCTGTGGTATTCAAGTCATTCCCTGTGTCTTCTTCCAGTCTGCTAGATTTAACCTTTCAGAATTTAACTATTCCAACAAATAGAAAAAACTAACAGCAGTGAGTTAGGGATCTTTCAACCTATCTGTTTGCTTATACAAAGTGGAGTATCCAAGGAGATGGTGTCCAGCAAGCTCCTCAGTCTTCTCATCCTCACACATGCAGAAATGCGTCTCAGAAGCCACAAACAAATGTCTTTTGGTCTCCAAAGACAGATCATGAATAGTTATTCAAATCTTCTGCCTTTTCTGAATCATTACTGCCCTCTTGACCATATCCATCTGGCAAAGTGCCTATAGAGCATTGCAGAGATTTTGTTTATTCCTGTTGTATTCCTCAGGGTAACCCTAGTTTTTGTACCAATCGCCTGGCCTTCACAGCTTCTCTTTCATACTGACTGATGACTCTCCTTCCAGCTTTTCCATCTGATCTATATCAGAGATGGGGGAAGCTCCCTGTGTGCCAGCTAACAAATACCCAGCTGAATAAGGTTACACAGCTAAATATAGGTGGTTCCATGCTAGGGCAGAGACTGTCTCACAGAGCTTGCAACACATTTGAGAAGGTAGGAGGGAAGGTGTGTTAGGAGACTTTAATGGCCATTAACAGGAGGGAGAAATTAGGAAAAGGGTCAGGAACATAAAGTCTGAGTTGCCTTCTGCATCATTGTCCCTCTCCTGGAGCAGGACTGAATAAGGATAGCCGGGGACATGCTGCAGCTGCTTTCACTCAGTCAGTGCAGGCACAGTGACCACCCTGGCTTGGGAGAAGCAGATTTCTACCCTCAGCAATGCCAGTCAGTAAGATGCTTGTGAGGAGTCGGAAGGGAGGCAGTGGCACTAGAGTCCAGGTCAGAGCCACATGAGCATCCAACAGCTTCGTTCTTGCACATCACTGCAGAATGGCTGGCAGCTCCCTCCTTGCTCCAGGAGGCTGAAGAGTCATTCTTTTGTGTGGACTGCAGCAGGCCTCAAGGGTATTTGGGAGGTTGTGGGAGAGGAGAGAAGGAAAGCGTGTGTGAAGAGGCACTGCAGCCTCGAGCCCTCCTTGCTGCTGCAGCTACCAGGGGAGATAAGAGAACGGTAGTCCTGTCCACCTTGTCATTTGCACAACTGTTCGTGCACTTTTGGCCAGATGACAGAGAAGCAGAGCAGTTCCTCCTCGCCTTGCCGCACATGCTCTGCACCTAACTCCCAGCAGTCTCCCTGAGTAGACGCAAACAGGGAGCTGATCTCATCCTTTGGGACATTCAAGAAACAGCTGTCCCGTGCTGTAAGCACCCTGGAGGCAACAGGAGACAAATACAGCCCAGGGCACATGGCCAAGTCGAGTGAGACATTCCCAGGAGTGCTGCTGAAGACTGCTGAGCAAATTAACTCTATTAACGCAAATGATAAGAGTCTGAGCTGCTGTTCTTGTACCTTCTATCTGACAGAATTCATCTGGTGGCTGCTTGTAATAGCATGACCTTAATGGACTCATCAAGGGAACAAGGCTGTATCTCTGGCTAAACATGGATTTGGGACCACGCTGTGCTCTGGGCAGGCTGCTAAGATCGAGGGAGACACAGTCAGGTGTAATGGGCTTCAGGATCTGGCCCCTTCATCCCTCCAGGAGAGGCAATTTCAAGTGTCATCACCTCCTCAAAACTGTACAGCAGAAGAAATAAATTACTAAAGGGATTTGATTGTTCATTACTCTGTTGAGCTGCAAGGAAATGAAGCAGAACTAAAATTAAGGGCTGGGAGGCAGAGGAAACGTCAGATAATATTTCCCATCTTCTCCAGGGCCCATCTTCTCCCCCAGAACAGGCTAGGGCACTCTCCATACTGCTGCACTGAGCTGTGAAGTCACTGGTTCTGGGAAGGCAGGGGGGTCTGTGGTGTTGGCCAAGTGGGGTGGAGAGAGGGCAGGGTGAGGTTTGTGCTGGATTTGGATAGATGGGTTAGAGACAACCAGATCATGTCTTGCCCCTCTTTGCTAGAGCCAGAGTAGCACAGAAAGACAGGGACATCCCAGAATCTGGAGTTAATGCAGACATTCCTTGGCTGAGAGGAAAGTGCAGGGATGTAGCATACGTGTGCACATACAGAGGGGCTCAGTTTCTATGAGTGGACACTGCTGCAAAAGACTGCTTGCTGTTGCACCCTCTGAACAACTGGCCCTTTCTGTTGCACAGTAATGACTTTGCTAAGCTCTGTCTTTTCACACAGAGAAAAGGCTTCCTTACTAAGCTCTCAAACCATGTTCTCAGGTGCTGTTTAAAAACTGCTACTCTTTGCTTCAGGAGTGGAGGAAAAACCAGCCCAGTGAGAGGTACCTGCAGGAGTGCTCCCACTACAACAGCTACTCTGCAGCAGTCAGTTCTCATCTCTTAACACACTGCTCCTGTTGCTGCTCTCCAAACCCCATCCTTGTTACTGGCCACTGGGAAGCATTGCAAGGGAAGGTCACCAGGGGTTAAAGCTGCATTCCAGACATGCTTTTGCAGCCAGCAGCTACTTAACCAGATGCTACTTAACTAAGGATGGCTCCGCTGCTTCCCCTGCAGGAGAGGAAAGGGAGAAAGCTGGTTATTACTGGAGAGAGCCTAGATGCCTCCACCCTTGGTGAGTGGCAAAGCAATTGCCTTTGCTGCAATGTGTGTGTAATCTCCACTAATACCAAGCACATCTATGTGTCCACTTGCAGTTGGGCATGCTTTTCAAAGCAGGCACCCCAGGGAGGGCTGGATCTGCACAACACACTGCCAAGCTCTCCCAAAACCTCATCAGAGACAGGCAAGTGGTTTGCAAAGTCTTCAAGTGCCAGTCGGGATAGTAAAAATTACAGAGGAAAGCAAAGTGGGCAGGCATCTTAAAGGGATGTTGTGATTAGTACCTAGACAGTGGGATACCCATGCTCCGAATGCACTTAGGACCCAGGGGATACCCAGTTGGCTGGTCTTTAGCAGAGAGGAATAAGAGAGGGGATATATCAGGGCTCTCATAGAGGGGCTTGGCAGTTGTGAGGGATTCCCACTTGTGGGAAGGAGAGGAAGGAACAATTCAGAGAGCGATCAGGAGCATTTGTTTGTTTAACTACCCTTGGTGACACTGGCTTTTGGCTCCACTCAAAATATACAATATAACCGAGGCCCTCCCAGCACCCGTTAGCTCGGACCAGATGCAGGGAGGCGCAGCAGCAAGGGGAGTAGCCCTGTGTGGGAGGCGAGCAATCCTGCCTCACTGGGGCCCTACGGACCCAGCCTGTGCAGTGGGGGATTTCCAGGGAAATGAGGCTGAAGCCCTGTGCGGTGGCAGTGTCAGGATTGCAGCCATGCCTTGGCACTCGCATGTGTGGTGGCTCATTGCGTAAATGAGAGTTACATCAACAAACACCCCAACGGGAGAGGCTGTGACGGATTTTAAAATTCCTTCTGACTTACATCAAAGCAGCTCTGCCTTCATTTTGGTGTTTAACCTTTGCTTGGCTGGCTGCATCTCCAGCTCCTGAGGTGACACAAGACCAGAAGCACCTTCTTTTGCTAGCAGGTCCTGAGCTCCTTCTGTAGCTGGAGGAGTCTCTGGGAGGCAGGGATGGGGAGGGCTGCTGGATCAGCTCTGCTCTTGCTATGCTTTTGTCACCAAGTGAGGCCCAGATACTCTTCCGACCCTGAAAACCCGGCCAGCCACCTTTGCTAACCAAATCACTCCTCTTCCCCATGCTGAGGTCTAACTCCCCCTCTTTCTCTCGCCACATGTCACCAGATGAAGAGCACTTGGTAACAGAGCTGGTTCTGGATACTGCAGGGGTTAAGTGGTGCTGCAGACTGCAAATTGACCATAGAAGGTTGATCTGTGTTTGCACAGGGACAGATTCTCCTCACTGTGAAGTGCTTTTACAAGTGTTTCTTGCAGCCTGGTCACCTCCACTTGAAGTTAGGCGAGGGTCTGAGCTGGAGCAAGGTCTGAGCAGGGCCTGGGTGAGAGGAGACCAAAATGTTGTGTTGCCCTTCTCTCCACTTCAGGCCAGGGCAAAGGGAAGGGTCATGAAGATTTTGAACCCGGCTCTGATGGATGAATGAAATGCTGCTGCTGAGAGGCAGGACGGCACATTTCAACCTCACACGCTAATGGTCCAGTGCCAGCTTTTCAAGCAGTGCCTTTCCCTTCTTAATCCCTTTTATCCTCTGGATGCTTAGCTGTCCCTGCAAGGGATTCTCTTAATATACACAGTGAAGGGAACTGCCCTCAGAGAAACCTACCCCACCTCTCCTCCCTCAGGCTTAAGATCCCTTTAAAATTTCCAGTGACTTACAAGCCCTGCTGTTTATCCTACCCTTCGGCCCACCAGCTCTGCCAGCTCACATCTCTGGCTCTCCTGGGAACAGCATTTCATTAACCCTTTGCAAACACAAAGCATCACGAAGCTCTGAACCAGCTTGTGCCTAGGGGTGTGCATGCTATTGGAGTGTGTCTCAAATTAGCCAGTCCTGCTCTTGTCTTTAAAACCAAACTGGAGATGTATTTGTTCTGCCAAGCTTTTCAACTCAGTTTAATTTAGCGCTGTGAACTTGCTGAGTCTCAGGCTCCCTGGAATGTGTCAGGTGGGATGTATTATAAATATGGATCATCTGATCTCATTGTCTTGCTCAAAGGTTCAGCAGGCAGAAACAGTCCAACAAGCGCTAACACCTACTGGATCAGGGTGACAATCCAGGTCACAGACGGGCTTACTTTGAGCTGGCACTGTACTAGGACAGGCTGCTTTAGACATGCAGGCTGTATATGCCTGTGAACAGGGATGCAATTGAGCACGAAGGTAACATTAACCCTAGCAAGGCTGGCAGCTAGAAGAGCTTCAAAGCTGCTAGCATAAAGGAGAAGAATCACAATTCCTTCCCATTGATTTGCAATGTGTCTGTGAGCAAGGCAGCACATCGCTGAGTGGCTTGGCTAGCCAGCCATGAAATGGATGGGGATTTGTTTTGTGTAGGGAAGAAATAAATGGAAAGGGAACCCTACTTTGTAATTGGTTACAGATGCAGGCAGATCTTTGCACAAATGGCTTATCAGGGGTGTTGTGTGTTGTTATGCTGGTTTTCTGTGAAGCACTGAGGGATGAAGTTGAAGTTAGGAGGCAAAGACAGGAGAAAAGTGTACAGCTCTCTTTGAGCAAACTAGCTTCACTCAGAGCTGCAGTGAACTGGGCCCAGAGACTGACTCGGCTTCCAGATTTACCTGGGGGATGCAGGTTAGTGCATTAGCTATTAGGTGGGGCTCAGGCTGCCCCTGGGTCAGCTGAATACATGGCAGTCAGTCAGGATAGAAAGAAGACAGTACCAATATGAGACCCAGCGCTCTCATCCAAATGGAGCCTTCCTGCCTGCCAGGACCTTTGTCCCACACCACAGCTGTCTGTGCAATTCGTGTAGGACCCCATTCCACAGATCTGCTCCTCCCTACCTGCCCAGGCTGGATGTCACTGTGCATATACTGCAGCAAGTGCAAAATTATCTGGCTGATCACAGCTTTACATAAAAAGTCAATCCCAGGCAGGCACATGACCTTGGTGGGAATGTAACATACCCCACTCTCAAGTCTCAAGTCTTGAACAGCCAGGCTGCTTCATGATGAAAATATCCCAGCCACACAAGTAGCTTTAAGGAGGGAAGAGGCCTTACTTCCAAAAGCATGACAAACTCTGCCTCTTACCTTTCCTTTTGCAAAGTCCCCCACATCACTCCCCCCATACCAAGAGCAAATGAGTCATTTTGTCTGCTCTGACATACCCTTCTCTGGAAGCTTTCCAGTTTATCCGTCTTTGCCTCCCTTCAAGTCCCCTTTGGGAACATCTCTCTTGCTCTCCTGCAAGCTGGTTCTCCAAAGCCCTCATTGTTCCTCTATCGTTATTTACTATTGCGCTCTGCAGCTGCACTATTTCACCCTGTGGGCACGGCGCGTGTGGACAGCTCCGTCCGTTTGTCTCTGTGCTTTGAATTGCTACCATGGCTGTTTGCAGTAGATCTGAGCCACGGCTCTGTCCATACAGACTCAGTCATCAGCCCTGCAGCTGTTTGGACAAGGGTTTTTTCATAGCCAATGCTATGAAACTATGCATCAGTAGTGTACTGTGATTATGCCTGATACATTTCTCCGGGATGGCCATTCTTGTCTAGTGGACATTCTTCACTTATCTGGGAGATGTGAACAACTGACATCATTGGAATGCTGCATGTGATTTAACTGAGCATTGGGACTGGTGGATTACAGTATCAGCACCTCTCAAAATGTTTTAATTGATCTTCCAACTTGGTAGGAAGATCTTAATCTGCTACTGGTTACTTTTGGAAACTCAGACACACACCCCATCAGGTGACCGGGAAGGATCTTTACAGATGGATAGCCACTTTTCTTCCAGGAAAGTCTGTTTCCAACTCCAGAAGAGCCGTGGGAGAACAAAGTAACAAACAAAACTGCTCTGAAAGACGCTGGGGGTGCGGTATCCTTCTTTTCTCCTTAACTCTAGTACTGTGAATTAATTCTGTTTCCAGTAAGAATGAGGAGTTCCCAGCAGCCCTTAGACATCCAGATAAGGCTGAGCTGTTCGTTCAGCCCCTTTGGGTTCTCTGGTACCTGCCTCATTGACAATTGCTTTGCACAAACTTTTTGGAGAGTTTTAGGTTATTTGAGCATGACACAGAGCAAGGGGTTTTGCATTTTTAATTGGCAAAGCCTTTTCCCACTCCAGTCTGGAGGCCCCTGAGCTGTCCTGCGAATTTCTTCTGATCCTGATTCACAAGCCTTGCAAACATCTTCCCAGGCCTGCCCAAAAGCCCTGTCAATGTAACTGAATCCTCAGCTGCCAGTTCTTACCATCTTGTCCTGAGGCTTTCCCAGTGCCCTCCTGTTTGAATTACAACACCATTTCTTGCAGCCACCCTGCCCTCCAGAAAAGCCCAGTTGGTGCCTCTGACTTTACCTGTTAAAGAGGTAATGCACACAGAGGAGGGAAGGAAATAGGCTGGGTTGCAGGTGAGCCCTCCGAAGAATACTAGCCACAGCTCTTCACCAGGAACAGGAGACTGAGGAAATAAACAGGAGGGGATGCAGATGAAGGAAGGTTTATAAAAGGGGCAGGGTGGGGGGAGGGAAAACGAAAGACGGAAGTGCCAGCAGAAAGAAAGGTCCGTTTCCATCTCTTCCTGTTTTCTTCTCTCCTCTGCACTTTATTGCTCTCTTGGGACCTTCATCTCTCATTTGTCTTCCTTGTCTCCTGGTGTTTCCTCTTATTGTCAGCAATTATCTCTGTTGGCTTTCACAGTTTCCTAGTTAGACTCTACAAAGATGTGACCAACGATTTTGCAGGATGGGTCAGCCTGTCCTCAAGAAAGAGACCTGCACATGTAGGGGCAGGGCTTGTTGCCATAGGATTTTGTCATTGTCTGGTACTTGCCATTCTGTGGAAGCACGGCATTGCCACACAGTCCTGTCTCAGGCAGCTTGGATGGGTGCCAGCACCAGGATGTTTATACCATAGTCTTCAGAGCTTGGCAAGAAGGAAGTACTCTGGTAGACACCCCAAAACATCTGCATTTTCCTTTGTGCTCCTCCATTCTTTCCTTCTCATCTGCACTGCCCTATATTTATCCCTCTCCTGGAAACGGATGGCTGTATTTTCCCACCTTTAAATTTTCCTGGCCCCTTTCCACTATTACACAGCCCTGTTCAAGTTCCTGGAGATGAATTTTAGCTTTACTTATTTCCCTTTCCCTCTTTCTCCTTCCACCCTTTTCCCTCACACACATATAGACACCTACTGATTTACAGCGGTAGCAGGAAGCTGATGTTCTCTGCTCGCTACCTGCCATCCAGAAAGCCATTAGGGGACAATTCATCATGAAAATGCCCCAGCCAAAGTGAGTGGAAGATTCTTTATAGTCGCTGTCCCTGCCACAATCTCGAATGGTGTCACGGGGTTTGGATTGCAACATGTCAGCTGTCTGCCTGAGCATGGCTGTAAGTGAGCTGTCTCAAGGCAGAAATATTATTTACAAGGTAATGTGGCTCATGGAGAAGGGAATAGAAATAAAAGTAACTGCCACTGCTGAGGACAGTGGGGAGCGGGGCCTCATGTTCTGATGACTACAGCATCCTGCCACTTGAAGACACACAACTCTGAGCTCTTAATTAAGGAACAGGGGAAGGCAGCATGTGGGATGCAGACTGATGGAGGCTCTGGGATGTCCTTGCAAGGCAAGAGAAAACCAGGTTTTCATGGAAAGGGATGGGGGATCAGTGTCAAGACAATTCCCAGGGCAAATTCTTCATTGGTAGCAATGCCTCAGCATGGTGCTGGGAGTTCAAGTGTTTTGTACTGATGCAGTAAACATGCCAGTTCTCTGCTGTGCGATTTGTTGGTATTGACCAGAGAGGGGATTTCCCTGGGAAATATTTATACACCTCAGTTCACTTCTGGATGACAGCAGCAAATCTGAAAGGTGAAGAAGGCTGGCTGTTGAGGTGAGATCTGGGAATAGGCTGTTGGCAACTATTCAGCACATTCAGCTCTGCAATTGCACCTGGTACGTAGGACTTCAGGGAGCCCAGGCTTTGAGCTAAGCAAGTGCTGAATCCATGGATGGGAGGTGGGAATAAATGGCAGGTTTTCACCCTGAAAAATCCTGTATAAGTTGTCCTTTGTGGTTTGGGAATGTGTGCATATACATTTTATAGCCATGCACGCATGTAAAGTGGGTATAATTTTGAGGCCTTGGGATGGCCAGTTTAGTGGAGATACTTGCTACCACTATAATACCCAAAGCCGTAATTGTTTCAGAATAAGGTCCATATAGTCCAATATCTAGTCTCTAAGAGCAGCCAGTAGCCAGTGCATTAAGAAAAGTATAAAAATTAGGTCTGACAGACAAGTTCTACAAAGCACCTTGCTCCCTCATCCCTGTCTCACTCCCCTCCCCTGAATTTCTTTTCCTTCTCCTCCTCCTTCTTCCTCCATTCCAATTATCTCCTTCTTTCATCACTGCCGGAGCTGTAAGTACAAAGTACCAATTAGCTAGTTTTCAAGTTTAATTAGGTTGGAAGGTAGAGCAAATTAAATCCTTTTATCGTACGTTTCAAAGCACTTTCCCATCAGGCCCATGGGATAGGTTTCCTTTGAATGAGGTCCATGTAAGTAACCAAGGAGCTGGCCCAAGTCATAGAGCTCTCCAGCCATGGGGCAAACAAGAGATGAAATGCAAGATACAATATATCTCCCCCTCACCCCTAAATCCTACACTCAGGGCATCTTTTCTGTAAGGGTTAAGTGTGCACATACCTCTGGTCCACCTCAATAAATTGAGCATTGGCCTCTTCTAAGGTCTACATTAATAGCAAAGTTCTCCTTCATTTCAACAGCACCAGGAATTCAGTGAAGACACTGTGACAAAGTTCTGCAGAAGGCTTTCAAGACAGTTAAATAATATCAAGTAGCAGGTCCACATGAGTCCCTCTGCACCACATAGGGTGGCTGCTTAGAAGCACCTTTGTTCCCTAAACCCTTCTTTCTTCAAGGACAGAACAAAAGCAGAAACATGGACCCAGGAATAACCACCTGATCTGAGGGGAAATTGCAACTAGATTAAGGAAGCAGTTAGCTCTTGCAGTGGGCTGCAACTGTAGCCACAGACTTCTGTTCCTCTTCAGCTCAGACTACTACATTTCAGTATGACCTGTCTTCCCTCCTGAAGCTACCCACAAAAGGCTACCTGAGACAGTTTCAGAGCATGTTGGCATCGTTGCTCCCTGAGTCCCTGGTTCTACTGGTCTTCGCTCCTTACTGGTTGTGTTGTCTGATGCTCTAACCCTCTCTCCTGTGCTTCCCTCTGTATTGCAGATAAGCCACTACCTCAGGGTGGCCCGGGAGGCATTATTGGGATCGTGGGAGGCGTCATTGCAGGAGCTCTCATCATCGGTGTGGCTGTCACCGTAATTATTGTCTACAGGCGGCAACAAAAGAACCGCACTGGAATGGACAATGACCTGTAAGTAGCCCCATGCTTGCGGAAGTACAGCACAGTGATGGTGCAGGTACTATTGGATGGGGCAGCAGACAGAGCACCACCGGCCCTTCTGCTACCTGCACACAAAAAAAGCCTGGTGCCAAACTGTTTTTCCTTCATTTCTTCCTGTCTGCCACCATCTGGCTCACTCCTCTGATTTTCTTCCCTTCCTTGGGGCCTTCTAGTGCTTTCCATCCTGTTCTCTCCCATTTTTGAATTCTTATCACAAGCCTTAAGTGGAAACTGGAGCACAGCAGCGTCCACCCAGATGATGCTTTTTCTTGGAATCGGTGCAACTGCTCAGTGGCACTCTCACCTCCAGTGGCAGGACAGGATTTTATTCCTCCTTTTTCAGGGAAATGGCTTCAGGCTCCTGTTTTAGACTGAATCATGTTCTGTCATCAGAGGGGGGTCTCTGATAGACCCTGAGCACCTCTGAATGTACCCCAAAGAGTCCAAAAGGATTCACATCAACTCAACATTCCAGTTTTGTATATATTGTGCCAGCCTGAAGACATGAACTCTGGCAATACAAGAGCAGGGAGAGGGGATGCCCCATGGGCTCCTCTTTGACAGGTATTTTTTCTCTGCCCTGCACTGTGCAGCACAGATCCCAAGCAAGGAATTCAGTGGTGTGGAGTTCAGCCTATGCAGCATGAACGGAGCCCTCTGAAGAGATGTTTACCCGGCCTCTTCCTGAAAAGCTCCATCTTGTCACTGCCTTTTCACTAGAGCACCCCCTCCTATCCTTCCCACCTCATAGGCGAGGCACAGAAAGCCCAAAGGCTAGAAGTTGCTTTTATCTTCCACAACCCCCCACCTCACTGTTGTTACATCTTGGTCACATTTTGTGCTCCTTTTAATCCCATATGAGAGAGGGCATTGGAGGATAGTGGGAGAGAAAATAAAGAGAACTGGGGAAAGGAGGAGGAGACACAGAAAGGCACACACAAAAAAATAGCACCACAAGTTGAAATTGTATCATCATCATTGGCCCTGTGATAGAGATGCATTCAGACAGTCCGCTTCCCACAATGGCCCTCCGTGCAGGTGCAGAGAAGAGCCACTTTAGCTGAGAATAGAAAAACAATGGTGCCCTAGTCTCCAGCGGTACTGCCGCTGTTGTGGAGTCCGCTCCAAAGCCTCCAAAAGTTAACAGCATTTATTTTCTTTAGACCCATAAAGTCAATGTTTTGCAGAGCCTCAGGGACCCATTTTACTCTCCCCTGCACCTGTTCACTCTGGCCCCATGCTGGAATCCATTGGATTGCCAAGAAAAGTCACCCATCTCTATCAGAAGATCTGGTGAAGTCTGTACAGAGAGAAGGGAGGGGCACCCAGCTAATTAGCGGATCAGAGTTTTAATAAGTTTTGTAAAAGGATTAGACACATCTGTGCATATGAACAGAATGTGCAGAGACAGTCTCTAGGCTGGGATTATAATGGCTGCCAATCCTTACACTGTGGGGCAAAAGCTGATCCCCTGACTGGGGGGTCACGCATAAATGTCCCTGTGTGGCACAGCACATCTATAAGGAAGATCCAAACTCCTACTGGGAAGCCTGTGGCAGGGGCTACCTTTCCAGGTAAGCTCCCAACTGGGGCTGATATTACCTTGTTGATTCGCACTGACCACTGCCAGACACTTTCTGGTACCCTACAGCCACAAAATGAGCCACCTCCCATTCGGTGATTTGGAGCCATTCCAAAACAGCACCCGAAGTCAGGTATCCCAACTGCACCCTTGGGATCTGCAGTCCGACATGGGGATTTGCTTGGAATTAGGAACAGAATGCTAGGAGGGAGTTTATTTCTATTAAGAATTCTAATCAAGGTGAGAAAGAGGGCACAGAGGGTGTTACTGAGAATAATTTATGCAACGATATTGGCAGTTCAGGGACAAACACAGTCAAAACTTTGGTGCATGCAGGATCCGGCTTGTTACATCACATCAAAGCAAGCAGACCCCTTTCTCTTGCTCTCTAATCAGCAACTACTTCTTTATCTGCAGAATTGACTTGCCTCCATCCCACAAACCTGTCCCTCCACCAAAGAGGAAACAGGAGATGAAAAGCCACCTGAATGCAGAAGACATCCAGGTATGTCTCCCCAGCCCAGCTGCAAGTTCCTTCCTCTGGCAAGGAAAACTGATTCCAAGCAGTATCCACAGTACCTAAATTTTGGAAAACTGGGTTTGCAAGATCAGAGAAGTCCATGGCCTAAGATTGAGGGGCAGCAAGAAAGGACTTGTCTGCCCCAGAGATCCCAAAGATTGGCACTAACTGAAAGCTGATATGTGGATCCCGCTTACTCCCTTTTGTAGGGATTGAATGGTGTTCAGATGGGCTTTTAAGTATGAGGACTTTTGAGCATCCCCACAATTTTGAATGTCATTAGTGGTACTGAGTGGTGTGACTATGAAAGAAAGAGAACAGGAGGCAAATAGTGTGGTAGGAGCAAGGGAGAAGGTAAGATACAGTGCCCTTCATAGTGATACCTTGAGGTGGTGTCCCCTGAAGCAGGTGTTGCCCCAAGCTGTGACAGAGGGATAGTACTTGCTTTTCTCATTCCTCTTCTCTCTCCTCTATTATAGGTTGTTCACTTGGACAACATGAAACATGAGGAGGAAATCAAGAAACTCCCTTTGCAGACTCCATACTATGACATGGCAGCCACCGAGCCCTCCCCCTACACTGACAAACTGGTAAGGAGATCAGGGTGCTAATAGTGCTGCCTGGCCTCATCCTTACACCCCGCCTCACTGCCTTTTGCACGGGATCTCTCACCCTAAAAAACAAAAGAGCCCTATCATCCACAGGGGTGAACAAGCAACCTTCACAGTCTGGGAGTATCCTCTCCTGGAGGAAGGCAACCTCCACGCAACCTCTGATCTCAGCCTATATCTCAAATACCACTGACCCCAATTCAGCACTTGTCCCTTTTGTCCTTGGTTTCCATAGGTCCTAAAGCTGTGCCTTTATGGGTCATTCCTCAGTAAAACACTATGCTTATTCCGAATCTTTATCAGATGACTATCACAACCTGTGGTAGTCTCCTCTTTACCTATGTATGACAGCTAAGCCTACAAGCCACTTATCCCACCCTGGTCATTCTTCACCTCCTGCAATCGAGCCCCTGTTAGAGTTCTGCAGCTGAACAAAGCAGCTCTTGAAGAGCAGCGTGTACTGCAGTGAGAGCTTCACAAAGCAATTATCTGCAGGGCAAAGCGTGCCAGCGTTTGACTCTCAATTGACAACAAGTTCTTTAAACCTCCTTTTTTGGAGTGGATTTGTTCAGCCTCAGACAGGGAGATGCAAATGTGAGGCAGCAGCAGCAGAGAGATTAACAGTCAGGCAGAGATATTAGCAGCCATGCAGGAAAGGCTGGTTTTCAAGGACTGAGGCTGAAGGAGGAGATGTTAGATGAAAGGGCAAAGACAGAAAACAGAGAACAGGTAGGATTAGAGTCCTCCGCTGATGAGAAAATGGAAAGATTTCCTCCTCCCAGGCCTTGGACAATATCCTTTCCCTCCCTCACCCCATGGCATGGGGCTCCTCCCCCCCATTCTCCATAGGAGACACAGGATCTCCGTGTAAATGCTGCAGGTCTCAAACTCTTCCTTCACTAGAGCACTACACACCAGGCCTCACGTTTCTAGATCTCAGCAATGCGAACCCATTTGTATAAATATCAGCCCATACTAGAGTAATACTTTACGAACATAACTAATTATAACCCTCCCTCCAGTTCATCCCGTTATGACCCTTTAATGTGTATTCATGTGCAGATAATCAAAGGACAGGGCCCAGTGACCTTTAGCCAGCAGAAGTCTGCAGCGACACAAATGCTGAGGGCACTGGAAATAAAGACACAGTTCTCTGCTGAGCTGTGTTGATGTGACCCTATTTACTTCATCCTAGCTGAACGTGGCTGATGTCCCTAAAGAAAAACTTCCCTTTGGAGCCCTCCCTTGGTCCTGGGGCTTGTCTCCAGCTCTTTCTAATCCTTGCTGAGTTTTAAATGAAACAGGATGCTAGAGGCAGACAGGCTGCTCTGCGTAGAGCACCTGAGAGCACAATCTGAGGCAAGCAGGAGGATGGAGGAGCTAATTTCAGGAAATAACGAGCAGTCAGTTAATTAAGTGGCAGAGTTACTGATGTGAGATGGGGCCTGATGGGTAGCTAGCTGCTCTGTAACCATGGGAACCAAGTTTGCTGCTCTCAATCCTGGTCTGAGAAGATGCATTTCTATGTTCCACACTTGGCACTTTCTGCTCCTTACCCATGGTTTTAGCCAAGAGGCGATGGACTGTGGAGCCCTTGTTTCGTATAGCCCATGAAGAAACTCCCTTTGCAGTAGGGATGCGGTGTCTGGGTGACTCAACTGCTGCTGCCACAGGGGTACCACTCTTGGCACAGGTCTAGCACAGCTGTGAATCGGACCTGTCCTCTTGTCGGCTTGGCTGGCAGTCCCTGTAAATGGTGTCAGGCCGCCCCATCACACACATGCACCATTCTTTGGATTTTTGCCCCAAGAATGAGATGACGGTTGCCCCCATTTTTTCCCAAGTTGCTGTATCCTTTGGGCAGGCAGCAGGCTATTCAAGTTCGTAACTGGTAAGGGGAAGGAAGGTGTCACTTTGCTGCCAAGGAGTGCTGGTTTTGCTGGATTCTTCCCAGATAACACAGGCAGTATGTGCTGCCAGGGCCAGGTGTGCATCACATTGCCCAGCCATGCTTCAAAGGCAGCCAGCTTTTGCCCTCCTCCCTGAAGGACCACCCACAGGCATCATTTTTTCACCCCTAAAGCATTGCAGAGACCTCCTGTTTGTGTGGCACACATGCACTTCACTGCAGAGGAGTTGGTAAGGATTGTCTCACTGTGGTAGCACTTGCATGGAAACCTCCGGGGAACAGCAGCAGGGATAATGGTGCTTACCAAAACCAGCACATTCAGCTCAGGCCCAGTCACCACTCTCCAACTCAAGGCATGCTAAGGGGCTGCCCAAGGCAGGCTAGACCTGCACAGTCCTTCGCCTGAGAGATGGGTCGGTTGGAGGATGAGGAGGGAAGCATATTCCTTTCAGCTTCACCGGGTCTCTGCCAACCTCGCTTTGATACAGCCCCTCTCCCCTGCATTCAGGCGCAGATGGAAGGAGCAGCTCTGTTGTATTTGTGGTTCTGGGATCCTTTGGAGGGGAAGGCACAAGAAAAAGGCAGGATATTCTTGTTCTGCTTGCACTTCATCTGGAGATTTGGCTTCGGAGGGTAGTGAAGATGAGTTGAAGGGAACATATTTTGCAGGAAAAGGGGACGGGTGCATTCAGCTTTAAATGAATGGTGCAAACCCACATAATTTGGGATAAACTAGATTAATCACAGGGCGGCATGAAAGCCACTGCCTGGGGTTGACAATTTCACAGCACTAGAATGGGATTCAGAAAGTGATTAGAGGTGGCAAAAAGCAAGGGAAGGGGAAATGGGAGAGGTGCCAGGAGAAAATAAAAGAGGCAGGTGGATGAGAAATCCACAAAAAGGGTGTGCAGGTATGTCTGTGCAGACATGTGCAGGCACGTGCTGGCAGGGGACCAGCTGAAGGGGAGAGGCTGGGGCACGTCTGCAGGGACAGGATACCTGCAGAAGGGAGCAGGGATGGGCCCTGTGTCAGAAGCTACAAATGATTATGTATGTTTATGGGTTGCAAACTGTGGGAAAGATAAGATGAAGCTGACAGTGCAGAGTTATGCAAGAACAGTGTAGTGGACAATTAAGGGTACAGAAATGGGGATACGGGTGATGGGGTTGCCTGCAGCATTTGTCTCTGAGCTCTTGTGGGGTAAAATCTTTGGTTTATGTGAGGATATCTAGGCAGGAGTGAATGAGATGGAAAGGTGAGCGTGTGTTTCAGATAACATCTACAAAGACTATGCATGTCTGAGAGTACCAGTACCCATGCGTGTCAGTGTGCAGAATAACAGGTGTGGGTAAAAGCGTCTGTGTGCTCATGGCAGTGCCTATGGTAGATGCTGCGTGTTTGTGTGAGAGGGAGCATGAGCGAGAGAGGTGGAGGTACGAGTGCATGTAGGAGCAGAAGTATGATTAGTGTACATGTCAGCAATACTCATTTGTGCAGGTAGAAGGGAAAGTTTCATTGCTGCAGACAGCAAAATAATTCCTTTCAGTTTACAGGGCAATTACCAGGGTGCCAATGCTGATGATTAACACAGAGCGCTTGCATGGGGCAGTACTAGACCTTGTATACAAGTCACATTATTGATATTGTAATAAATTCTGCTCCAAACAAGCAGCAGTGAGCAGGAACAAGCCCAAGAGCAGCAGAAAGCAGGGGAACTCCATGGAGACAAAACCTCCAGTGGGAAGGAAGCACTATTTTGGAGAGGAGTGAGGCAAAGTAAACAGCATAGGAAATAGGAAGTAAAGATTTAGCCTGCCTTTCTCTAGGACTAGAGGGGGTACTGAGATGCAGAGTCCACAGGGAAAGAGTTCTGCAGGGCATAGGTTTAGGTTTAAGACTGGAGCTGGCATTACTAATTTTCTTAAATGTCCATAGACACTGTCTGGATTCAGACATTAAGCAGAGAGGCCACAGGATGCACAGCTTTCACGCCAACAACTTGCTACTGCCATCTGGGCACCTGCTCAAGGGCAGGACAGAGGGTGACCTCAAACGACCAGACCCTCCAGCATCCAGCTGTGCTGAGCACCATAGGGGAGCCAGATGCTGGATATGCCAGTTCAGCTGTGCTCGCCTTTCCCCTCATCCTGGTGGCTGAGGGACACCAGCAGGGAGACAGCCAAACCCTGCCACAGAACAGCACAGCAGTCACAGTTAATCACCCACTGAATAACCTCTTCCAGCAACAGGCACTAAACCAGCTCATTACAGGGCTATAAACTTCTGAAAATGGCTCTGCCACAGCTTTTACGTGGCTGAGGACACTTCCAAACAAAGAGAAGAGAAAATAGTTAAAATTAAACACCTTTTGCATAATTGCCATGTGATACAGCCATTTTGGAAAGATGATAGAGAAATTGGAAAGCTCTTTCTTTTAGAAGAGACAAGTCTCTCCTCTCAGAGAGGCTTAGCAGATGCTTGGCTAATGCTGGCACAGAAAGCAGGCCCAAAAGACAGTATTAAAGAAACTCCACAGGGCAAGTAGCCAGGGTACCCCCTCACACCTTGGTTACTGACACCAGGGCTCCTCCTGGTAACTCATTTTCCCCACTGAGCAGTGAGTTTTCCAGGCCACCCTGTCTTCCAGGGTTCTCTGACCGTTATTACTTGCAAACCATGAGAGATGTCTGGGTAGGAATGATCAGACAAATTGGATGATATTCCATTCATGCCGTTCTTGCTGATAAGCTTAGTAAGGGAATACCCATAAATGTTTTCATGCCAAAGGAGGATGCTTTTAGCATCTATTAGACATTTTTATAATGACAAAATCATGCTGCATAGTTAATCTGCAGTAGCATACTGTGCAGTCAAGCCTTGTGTTAAAATGTAGCACTTAAGAACTCTACAGCCTCCATGCTAGGGCAAAACAACAGTATTGTCTAAGGAATGTCATTTCCCTATGGTAATGTGTCTGCTGCAAACCTGTCCTGGGACCTATGGCTTTGAAGCCGCTCCCTCCAGGTATCTCCTTCCTGACACCCAAAAGTCAAGCCTCCCCCATTTTCACTCATGCCCTCAACTCTGCATTTGCCTCCAGTGTGCTTTGATGAACCTCAAATTCCTGGGTCAAAACTGACAGCTCGGGTATCCAATAAGGTTTGAATTCACTGAACCACCCCCAGCTAAGGAAAATGCTGGTCCCAGAGGGGTTGATGGAACGATCAGAGCAGCGAGATGCTACTGGGAGCATCCCCAGTAAAAGGGGCAGATGGGGCAGTTGCTGGGAATGCTGCCCACCTGGGCCAAGTCACTCAGCTCAATGGGGGATTTGGGGAGCAGTGCCGTTAGGACTTTTGCTTTGATTTGGAATTTTACCTGACTGACTGTTCATTACCTCCCTACCTCCCCCTTTTTAACTGTTTTTTCTTCCTCCCCCCTCTCACCCTTTTCTTCTTTCTCCCTCCACCCTTCACACACTCCCTCTCTTCTGTCTCATTCATTCACTCCCCACATTCTGCACGGTTCCTCTGTTCTCACTCCCCTGGCTCCCCACTTACACCCCAATTCCTCCCTCCTGTGTCCCCATCGCCTTGCTGCTCTCTTCTCTCCAGAACTCTGGCAACAAGGACTGTGATGTCCACTATGCAGAGCTGGACACTTCCGCTCTGGCCTCGTCACCCAGTCCTCGGACCTCCATCCATGCTGGCGGAGACCTAGTCGAGTATGCAACCATCCAGCCCAACTTAGGCTAGCGCATGTCACTCTAGGCCCCTTCCCCTCAGATTCTGGCCTCAAGGTACATGATCGCACTCTGCCTTCCTCACTGTGCCCCCCTCCTGACTTCAGCGGTCCCCACTCCCCGCATCTCCTCCTCTTCCTGTGGAATGGCCCCCATGCATCCAGTCTGTCCTCCGCCCCACACCCTCTACCTCCTGCATGCTGCCCGTGATAGCTGCTCTCTTCGCTACCCTTATTTCTGGGGGTGCTGACAGGAATGCCTTTGCCTTGTCTTGCCTTCTGTGCATGCTTTTTGCAGTGTTTTCCTTTGCTTTCTACAGTGAGGCATGTGGGAGGGGGAAGGGGTTAAGGGATTTGTTTCAGAACCAGGATCTGCCCCCTCTGCAGTTAGTGTGGCTGGAGACACAGGGAGAAATGAGGCGGGTTTGAAGGGCCCAGCTCTTGCTGTGGGATTTTGTTTGGGGAATTTTTGTAAGGCTCAGCAGCATGGAGCAAAGCAGCCATATTAGAATGTGCAGAAGCTGAAGCCAAAACCTCATGGAGATGTTAAGAGGGCCTTTCCAAACTAGTCAGTACAAGAAGGGGAGGGAAAGAAAAGGGGACTGTTTGAAAGAAAAAGAGAAAAGTTTGTGTGCATGGAAGCAACTATAGATAAGATGGAACATATGTGCATGTGTGAAAGAACAAGGTGGGAGAGTATGTGAGAGAATATGGGAACACGTAAATGTTCCTGCATTCGAAAGAGTCAGTGAATAAGCGACAGTCAGAGGATGGCTGCGTATATGAAAATAAAAGAGCTTTCACTGCATTAAGTTGGTGCAGGCAGCATGTATGGAAGTTTGAGAAAGGGAGAAAGGTTATTTTATTTGGTGCTGTCCTTCTCAAAATTAGAGACCAAACCTGACCATTTCCCTGTTCTCATGCTTGCCTGACCACTTTGTCATCAAGCTCCTTCAAGCTCAGGTCCTGTGGCATGGACTGATTAGGACTCAGCTTGCATTTAAACCTACAAGTGGTTATTGTGGGCCTTTCCAACGACCAGTGACCCTTTGATATGGAATTGTGTTTGCCGTGGAAAGAGGCAGCTTCAGCTCTTCTTACAATCCCTTACCTATAATCATACCCTTTTCTCAGGTATTAAAGCCACCAGGTCCCTGTCTGAAAGGGAGACAATTCTCCTTTCCCACCCCTTGGGAGATTTGTTGGGAGGTGCCAAGAGTTATTGGCCAAGGAAATGCCATTGGCAGCCCCCTCCCTGGCTACAACTCTCCCTCACTCCTATGTATTCCCTGAGTTGTAGTGACTGCAGCCTCTGTCTTGCTCCTTCCCCTTTACTGTGCTGCCTTTTAAATGGGAGGAAGGGGCTGTGGGTTTAATGGGGCTACAGCCCCACAGGGGTACTCAATGAAGAGGTGTGGAGAAGTGTAGGTAGACAAGGAAGAAAGCAAAGGGAGAGAAGAGGTGCTCTGCAGCTCACTGAATCCCACCCCTGTCACCCAGGGTAGATCAGAGTAGGCACACAGAGAAGCAGTAGCTTGAGGATGGAGAGAGGCAGGTTGGAGAACGATATCAAAGGGCAGGGGAATTGGACCCCTGGGAAGGAAAGGAATAGTTCCATGGAGGAGGATAAACAGGAGAAAAACAGCTTTTTTAAAAAGTCCCACTGGACAGCCCTGTTGACGTAGTGTCTCCTTGCAGACTAGGAACATCCATGCTAACAGGTAGGTGAAGGTGGAGCAGAAACACCTGGGTGGAAGGTGTGCCAGGGTTAGTTCAGTTCGCTTTTATCCCTGTGGTCCCTGGTTTTCCTGTGTTGGAAGCAGCCCTGTAGTTACCTTGCAAAAGCCTCTCTAGGTAAGTGTCTACAGCAGGCCTGGCCCGGACCAGAACGGTAACCTCTCTCTCTTGTGATGTCTCACCCACCCCTGCTCCCAGAATGAGGATCAAGGTCTTCGTAGACGTAACGAGCGAGACTGGACAGTAAGTTTTGGATGAGTTTCATTTTTCTTCATTCTGGTGTGGGATCTGTTTGTCACTGCAGAGAGGTGCTGATCAGCTCCCAGTCACCTGCCTGCCTGTCACCAACAGGCAGCAGCGCTGCCAGCTTCTTGCACACAGAGAGAGGTTGAAAACACCAGCCCAGAGGAAGATGTGGTTGAAAGCAGTCACCCTCCTTTATACTTTCACCTTTAATTCCCAACAGTTTCTTGGGCTGCACTGGAGGACTACTCCCACTGTTACAAACAAGGCAAGCACTCCCTAATGCATCTTGGGAGGTATCACCTTGTCCTCCCTAGGGTGGGGAATTTTGTCGTCACCAGAAGGACAGTAATCCTCCAAATCCAAATTTGGAAATCCTCCCAGTTTCTCTGAAGTAAAAATAAAGCCAGTCATATGGCGCTTTGAAGGTGTAATCTCACCACCACAAGATCTCCCTGTTAAGGCACACCACAGATCAGGGCGATTATTTTTTTTTAATGCTTTTTAAATTATTTCCTCCCCCTTCACCTCCCCACTCTCTGGCTGTCAGTTTTGTTTGGGAATTTCTTGTCCCTGTTACAGCAAGAATAGCTCAAAGCCATGAGACTTGCACCAAAACCCCAGCAAATTACTGACCAGGGTTCAGATTCCCAGCTCAGCTTGCTGAATGCCTCTATAAAACCTGCACCAGTTACACATTTGGTGCAGACTGAACTGGGGATATTGGAGAACCATCAAAGTAGCAGCCTTGACTTGGTTCCTGATTTCCTTCCGATCAACACAAGGTTGCCTGAGTACCCCCCCATCAATAGCCTCATTTCCAATTTTCAGCAGAGATAAAGGAAAGATCTCATGTGATTCCTTACTAGTTTCCCATTTGTAAATGAAAATAAGTCTTGCCCTTACTCCAGAAGGTTAGAGAGAAGGATGCAGGAAAGAAACAGAATGGAGGAAAATGTTTAAGAGTAATGGTCTAAGACGCTATAGGAATGCAGAATGGGTACGTACTATAGACAGTGAGAGAAAGCGTTAAAAGCATGCTGTAAGAAGGAATGCAACTTTATAAGCAAGTTTTCTGCATAAGTAATATTTGCATGTGTCTGTAGATGTATTCATCACCAGAGGTCCTTACCCTATACTTCAGAAATTTCAGCCTTTCTCATGCTCAGCCTTTTGTTTTTCTGAACCCAGGGGTAAGCCCCTCTGTCCCACCTGCCCTCAGTTTTGTCCTCACAGAAGTCCGCCACTCCTAAAAGCAAGCTCAGGGCCACTGGTTCCTGCTCATCCCTAATATGTTAATGTTTGTTCTTTACTCAGGACAGCAATCGTTCCAGGAGCTCCCTCATAGATAACACGTCAAACAGAGCAGGAGCATGCCAAGAGATAACTAAAGTTGTGGCTACGCTTCGAAGTTGAAAAGCAGCACCAAAATGCTGAGCAGGGAGTTTAGAAACAGGGAGGAGAGGATGTGAGGCTCCCAACACCATGATGAAATGTGCTTATTTTTGGCTTCTGTTATATTTTCTATCTTCCAACACCTACATGCTCTCCACTGGTTGGTCCACACAATGACAACAGTCCTCTCTTGCTGTCACAAAACAAAACTGCTTCTTTCTATTCACCAGCCTGTGCTGCATCCCAAAATTCAAAGCCAACTGATGGAGAGGGTCAGGGTAGTGGCAGAGAGGTTATTAACTGGCTCTTGGGCTTTTGAGCAATAGCAGAAACCACAGTCCTCTGTAGCAGTATCTGTCCAACTCTCTCATGTAATAGGGTCTTCATATTTTCCAGAGGAAATTATAGCAGAGGAATCCTCAGGACCCTGAGAAGGAGTTTTTCACTTTTAGACCAGTTAGAACTCATTATTTAGGGATGATTAAAAGTATAGTATACGGTCAAATTGGAGGGAAAGCTGTCTGCAGCACACCTAGTTTTACCAAAGAAATTACCTGCAAATAGAAGCAAAGCTGGAACAGCTGTGTAGGGGATGGAGAAAGGTTGAGAATAAGTCATGGCAGAAATGAATGCTCTCTAATTCAGTCAAATAAAGACTGTTTAAAGGTAATCTTCCAGGCTGTCTGAAATGGGTAGATTGCTGACAACCCCTTTAATCAAGCTCTTGAAAATAAAATTGAGAGGGGAGGATGTAACCCAGATAATGAAGAATTGTATGGAGTCATGCTGGAAACAAAGGCAAGTGGGAGAAGGCAGGTGGGGGAAGGTGGCAGAACTGTGTGCCAGTTCAATTTAATTAGTTCATTATCCCTAATTTAATTTCAAACTTTGTTAAAGATAAATTAGATTTGGGAAAAGTCACATTGAGACTGGGGAAGGAAGTCAAAGGGCACTGGCTGCTACATATGTTAAAAAACATCAGGCTGATATTGTTCCCTTCCCTTTCACTACTTACAAATGAGATTGGGGAACAAAGCCGGAGCAATGTGACTCCTGGCTTCACGTGCTGAAGAAAGGTGAAAGGAGACAGGGAAGTCTTTCCCTTTGAGATGATGCTGGCATTCTCCAGCCGACCTGCTTTGGCCCCACTCCCACCTGTGAGGAGTAAGCACAAAACACTGGCCAGAAAGAAAAGGAGAGCTTGTTCATGTTCACCTGGCCAAATAGAAGCACTGCCAAAATTGCACTTATTTTCTCTAACCCTTCTTTCATGCCCATATGAACTGACTGATAAACAGAAAGAAATAGGTTTTGCTGACCCAGTATATTGTCAACAGGCAGCCCATAAAATACTACCTCATGACCCCTTCTGCTTCTTTCAGTGTTGGATGCTAACAACCAGCTCAATTTACACAAGATGTCTACTTATATTAACCAACAATCTCTTTCTTTTCTGCCTATTAGACCTTTTCAGTGCACATATTACTACGAAGTCCTATGCTTCTCTGTTGCATGCTCAAAAAGCAGATAAACCTACCTGCCCATGTAATTGATAATAGATTGCTAACCTTGCTAAGAGACCCTCTTACCTGTTATGTCTCACTAAAGTTCAACCACTGAGACAACTCCTCTTTCAGGTTAGCTTTATCCAGAAAGTTGAGCTATCAGTTAATTACCTACCTCTATAAAACAGGAGGAGAGCATGGCTAATGTTTCTTTTTTTTCCCCAGTTGCAGGTATGGAAAGGAGTTCTATAGTGTTTGAGATTTCTTGAGAGTAGATCATACAGTCAGAAGTACCCCACTCACTCAATACTTGGTTACACTCTCCCTAGCTGTTAGCCCTTCTTTATCCCTTTTTATCAGCTGATGCAATCAGAAGAATAGCAATCAGCTGTTCTTTGTTCATTCCTTCCCTTATGGTATGGATCCCTGTTTATGCTATAGAATTTGTATGAAGATAACTGCCTCCAGGCTTGAAGTATGTGTTGCCACTGCCTGCCCAGTTTTCCAGCCACAGGGTCGTGCATGGTGCAGTGTAAATCTGAGCCTTGAATTCTGTGGAAGCCTAAACTTTCTGTGTACATATAGCTCCCTCCTGGGAACGTGTGAGTTGTAGGTCAGGGCTGCCTAAAGCAGCTAGGAAGAGATTGTAAGGGGTAAGGTAGAGTTAGTGAAGCATCCTTATGTCCCTTTGCTTGGGTTCCTCCAGTTAAACAGCTATAATGCTGCACAGCACGTCTCTACCTTTTCATTTTGCAATTAAAAGCCAGAAGTGGACAAAAACCTCATGAGGTAGCTGTGGGAATGGCCCACCCAAATTTCAGATACCAACACAGCAATTCTAAATAGAAGGGGCTTAGAGCCTATTTTTCTTTGCTATCTGGCCCAGTGAGTTCACTGACTTTTAAAAGCTTAAGTGGTGGGATGTACAGTTTTGCCAAGAAAAGGGAAATGAAAATCACATTGACCTTAGCATTGCTGCTGTTTTACTGGTGCTCAGACAAACTTTCTGTCCTCTAGTGGCCTTCATTGCTCTTAGTGAGATTGTTCCTGAAACTGTGTTAAGACTGTGCAGCCCTCCAACTTGCTTGTTGTCTCTTCTAGCAGTCTGAACCATCAATACGTTATTGTCGATGCTTTGTTTTCTATATGATCTTTTAAAGCATCCTGGTGAAATATTTATCCAGGAACCGGCAGCACATGAGCAGAGTAGATTGTTCTGTTCCTTCAGGCATTTTCTCCTCAGGGTCAAATCCTGTCCTTTCCACTAAACAGACTGTTTCTGGTATTTTGAAAGAGAACAAGGAAGGGCTCAAGGGCAAGTTACTTGCTACAACCAGCCCCAGTTCAAACCACAGGCATAAAAGGTGATTGCCAGTGCATTTGCTCTCTCTTAGAGAAGAGATTAGCCCTTGGTGAGAGCCTATGAATATGGGTTGTTTTTAAAGACAAAAAGCACTGTCCTCGCTAGATGTCCCTCCTGCTTGGGTCATCTTGCAGGGCTTCAAACCTGAGGAAAGGGTCTGTGAGCAGGGAGGAATCCTTCCCATCTGCTGCCACCCTCTGGGGAGCCAGATTCCTGGGCTGTGGAAAAGCTCTGCCCTCCTGTGGGCTTACAGAAGCGTCCCCTGCAGGCACACCAGGATAAGCGGGGGTGGGGCGGGGGTCTCTCTTCCAGTTGCTGCTGTTTGCATGGAGCTTTCTGGGAGAAAAAGAGACTCTGCGATTTTTGCATTCGAACAAGCAGTGTTTCTACAGTATTGCTTGCTACACCTCTGCAAAATTATCTCAATAGACATCAAAGTACTTTGGACTCCGAGGGGTTTTCCTTTCATTTGGCACTTAAAGAAGAATAATCAGATTTTGCAAAGCATCCATAAGAATACACTCCATCAGAGGGAAGATCATGGGACCGCAGAGCAGTCTAGATCTTGGAAGTGTTTTAGATTCTCTGTAGTTGATTTGACTTACAAAACTGGCCCCAGGGCTTTCAGTGGAACTGCTCACACAGGTAAAGCTTAGTACATGCACTCCTATCTACTAGGTAAACATTAGACACAATAACCTATTTTGCCTCCAAAGCCCCTGGTCAGACATATGTGCCCTTTAAATAAAAAAGAATGAGCCTGGATTAGATTAATGATGCATAGAAGCACTGCTATTTCAAACCTCAGGTGTGGGAGAGCTAGGAAGACTGAAAAAACCCTGTTCTTTCTTAGGCGACTGCTTATTTTATCCAGAGAGGCAGAGTGTTTACAGACAAGGGGCAAACGATGCAAAA
Organism: Phalacrocorax aristotelis; assembly: GCF_949628215.1. Lineage (NCBI taxonomy): Eukaryota > Metazoa > Chordata > Aves > Suliformes > Phalacrocoracidae > Phalacrocorax > Phalacrocorax aristotelis. The sequence continues at coordinate 3,013,935 of NC_134297.1, read as the reverse complement.
TCTATACATATTCATCAGCAATATGGATATTTTGGGAAGTGAGACAAAAATTTTGAAATGTGAGGATTTAGCACCTGAGTTTCTATTTTTCTGAAGCCATAAGCAGAACTGTTTAATTTTCCATCCTATTTGTTATATGTGTGTCTCAGCAAGGAACTGAAGAGTTGTATGTTTTATGGCCAATGATCCCAGAGTTTTCACCCATTGACTTTTGTCTCTACTTACAGAACTTTGGAAAGTGTCACTCAGAGATATCGAATGCGAGTGATTACCTGAACCACTGTTACTCACATGAAGATCGATATCTGGAGAAGATCCCTCATGTCTATACCCCCTTGTCAGACCTCCCACAAGATCTTTATCTTCATCATTCTGACATCTCCTTCTGCTGCCCAACTCCCGGTTCCCGGGCTCCTTACATCTGTCCTAAGGAACAGTATGTTTAAAGTGTCAACAGAGCAAAATGAAGAAGCTAATGTTTTTCACTTCTCCTGATCCTGTTGCTCAAAAACCGAGGCCTTTTAGATCCCCCCTTTGCCATTGCCTATTTTATTTATTGATTTCTAAATTTTGGTGCAATTGTAATTGACATGATTAGGTTAAGTATCTGCCTGGCTTGCTAATGCTCAAGGGAACACTCTGCCTTTGCCCACGTCTCATTCAGTACTCACTTCTTTTCTCATCCTGGCCCTCCTGTATTAAGCTGGCTATGTGTATGCATGTGTATGTGGGTGACAGCTGCCCTGTATTGGATGGGATGTGTCCAACCTGATTAAATGTCCGTAGGTTCCCTTGTGTCAATTTCTACACTGTGCACCAAAGTAGCTGGGTGTGGATTTTCACAGCCCTTGTTCCAGCTTGTGTGAAGTTTTACAGCACAGCCAGTGCTTAAATCTGAGGCTGTATCTTTTTTTTTCCCTCCTTTGGAGAAATTTGTTTCCCCCTTGGCAGTGGGGATAGGAAATCACTGTTGTGAAGAGCTAAACAGTCAAGATTGCTGGACAAAATAATAAGATGCTAATAATGAAAGATGCTGAAAACCAACCCAAGAACAGAGAAAAACGCTTGGTTTAGGGGTTTTGTTTCTGTCCTTTTTCTCTCCTGCTCCCACTCCCAATCTCTTGGATTGACTCTTTTAAATCCAGATGGCATGGGGACATATTTTGAAGCCAACACATTTGGAGAAAGCATCCTTTAAATAGCTGTCTTATAACCTGAAACCCAAGGGGGAAAAAAATTAGAAAGAAAAACATTCTCTCTCTAATTTTCCTTTTCAAAGCCTAACATGACCCCCCACTAGCTTTTCCCCCCTCTCTTCCTTGCATCTGTTGATTGGAATTTTAAAATGAACTCAGGCAGAATATAAAGAAGAAATCATGATTTCAGGTAATCTTCTTGCTCCTAATGAAGGATAAAAGCCAATAGAGGAATCTGGCCTTTTAACTTTTTTAAAAGCATCTTAGGTTTGGGGCTACAAATTTTTTGCTATTGGAAAGTGTGTGTGTGTTTAAATCCAAACATGTACATTCCTGTGACCACAAAGTGTTTTAGAAAAGGGAATTTATCTTCACGTCGCATTTGTATTCACCTGTATTAGACAAAAAACAATTATAGATATACGCTTAAATGTATGTAAAAGCAAAGAAGAGGTATGAACATCGAATATAATGGCTTGGTTTCAAGGATAACTTTCATCTGCTTCACCCAGGTATGGCATAGAGGAGATGGCAGCTGGGACAATTCTGAACAAGGGGATAATCCTTCTCGGCCAATGGGCATTTACTTTCCTTTGTCTCGGGTTGGGTATTTGGCATTCTGCAGACATTGCACACTTAACGTCACTCTGGAAACCGTAAGGATGTTTGAGCAAAGTGCGTGTGGGAGGGAGAGATGGGGACCACATCATTATCCTGCTGCCCAGACACCAAACAATGTTTCAGTGCTACTTGTACAAATAAGAAGTGAAACTACCGTCAAGATGAAAGCCTCCCCATAAGAGGAGGTATGAATACCATGTTGGATGATACTAGCCCTGCTCCTGCCATGCCACACAGACCAAGGCACCGTTTTATTTTTGTATATCTGAATCTAAAGAGCTATAGTTGTTCTATGCACTTTCTGTGCTCCTATCACCTAAAGCAGCCTCCAGACTCACCCTGCTTTTCCCTCTTCCTCCACAGAGAAGCACATCTGTGTTCACACTACCTCGTGGATTCCCTGCAGGCTAATATAATAATAATATAGATCTGTATATAAGAGAGAAGTTTATACTTCAGTTAGTACAGTCTGCACTGTGTGAGGATGATGCCACACACACTGATCCCGCTGGGCCCTTGCATAACATACAACACACCCTTGGAAAACCAACTTTTTCCACCCCTCTTCCCCTGCTTCTCCGGTGCACGTTGCCACTTTGTGCTTTGTGGAGACAGCATGGTAGCTGGTCGCAAGGACAAGATCTCATCTCTGTGGTAGGAAATGGCTGCACAATGTGGGGAGGTGGTTCCTGCTGGGAGGTGGTTTCCCACTAGAGTGACAGGTTGTTGTATCAGCTGGGTGACCTGCTCTGCGTGGCTTGGTGTGGATGAAAGGGCACTGATGTATTTCTTGTCCAAGCTGAAATGGCCAGTACCTCTAACAGGCATAGCAGCTTTCATATGTGCTAGAGCATGGAGCGCTCTCATTCCCGGAGGGTCAGAGGACTATAGACATAGCCGTAGAGTATGAAACAACTTTTCCAATACCATTCTTTTGGTCTTGACTGATGGAACCCTTTTTAAGTCATTTGGATTCACATTTCCTCTGCCAGACTCCAGAGAATTCAGCCAGTCACTTCCTTACACCAAAAGACTCAAGTGCTACATGTCTTGATTCATATAATGTATTTACCTCTCTTGTTTTTTAGTCAACATACCTTGGGGTACTTTCTGGTTACCACAGAGCTGGAAATTGGCTGTGCTCTGAACTGAAGTCACAGCTACCACATTCAACCCAGCAAGGGAACCATGCTTTGGAGTCTGCCAAATCTGCCTTTAGTCACTCTCTTTGGAAACGTAACGAGGTGCTGGAAAACCCAGGGGTTTCTGACATCCTGGAATCAACCCAACGCCACTGACCAGGGAGAAAAAGCAAGCAGAAGTCAATTACATGCTTCCCTATTCTCATGCCTGTAATAGCAGGATGCTGTCTGCACAGCAGCAATTAAAGTAGATTTGATTTGGAGCCTTCACCTGATGCAGTTTCAAAAAGATCTAAGAATTTAAATGAAAAGTGGAATATGATCAGGTTTTCAAATACATAGGGAAACAAGCTAGATAAAATGGTTCTTGGCCAGAGGAGGCAGAGAACATGTTGCAGGTAGTTTTCTCTGCTGCCCACGGCTGGAGGAACAATGCTTTGATGAGGAAGGGGAAGGCAGAGATACAGACTGTGGCATTACAGAGAAACTCTAGTTGCCTTGTGCAGATTTGAATTTGAGCTGCCTAAAGACGACTGCCACGAATAGTTTTACTGTGCTTTTCAGCAAAGCAGAAGTATTTCCATCTTCCTTAGAAAGTGAAAAACCAAGAAAATCCTAAATTCAAAGCAGTAGTTTGACTTATGCCAGCACATATGTTAAGCTTAGGAATGTCTTGGTTCTCTTTGCCTCTTAATGTTCTCTCTTCTTAAGAACAAGGTTGGTCTCAAAAAAATGGCAAAAGAGAGTCTCCGCACACCACCAAATTCCTTTGTACCCTAGGAAAAGGGGGAAAACCCCTGAAGAAAGAGATGGTGAGATTCAGGTCCATCATTTTGGTTTTACAAAGCTGCATTAAGAAATGGTTCTGATTCAGGGCTCTTATTCCTCTCTCCCTTTCCGTACAGTTGCACAATCTTTGCCTAATGGCTGTTTCCAAACTTTGCTGCACCTGTTGCCACAGGCTTAACACTGGCTTTGCTCTATGATAAGGCTACCTATGTCTGCGGTGACCTTGCAGGCACAGAAATCCTTCTGCAGCAATGCTAGTGAGAGGTGTTCTCATGCCATGGTGGAAACTGATTTTAAAAGATCCCTTCTCCGGGAACAGAGCCATCCAGTAACATTGTTGGGTGGAGATTGCTGAACAGGTTGAACTGGAAACTGGTGCAGTGTGGTCATGCATCCAGTGGGCTAGTAGTGGGAGGGAGGAACTGGTGTTTTATTCTGTGTCTTACTGGTGGGAGACATGAGCTATTCTTCCTGTTACTGGGGTGAAATGCCATAATTTCTGGTCCATATATTGGTGGCACTGACACAAGAGCTCTTGCCGATGGAAAAGACTGATCACAGAACTTAAATAAAAGTGAACAGAAGAGTTGTAAAACTTCTCTCATAGCTGTGAAACTTGTGAGAGGTGCTTGATCTCTTCCTTTCTCCCAGTGCTGACTCCTTCCTGAGTTGTTCGCTACATCCATCTTCCTCGCACATTCACACCCCAAAATGTACAGACACACACGTGCACTCCTGCCTTCACACTGGGCCCCAGGACTTACTGGCTGAGTTCTGCCTGTTCGGGAAGGCTGTCCTCAGGACTAGGTTAACCACCTTTCTTGTTGCATCCTTCACTGTCTGTAGCACGGGCGGGGACATGGGACTTAAATGTAAACAGAGAAGCAGTGTTCAGGTGACCTGCAAGGTGATGCCTGGTGCACATTACTACTATAGCTCTGCCATTGGAGCAATACAAACATAATTATGATGCCCAAATGCTCTATGAGAGATGCCTCTTTCACTTCATTTGTTTTACTTGTTACCTTTTGGGGAAGCCTCCTCCCAGCCTCCCTATGTAGGTGGGTGGAGTAGATTCAGAGTCACAAACAGACGATCCTCTGGGTGAGCAGCTATTTAGAGAAGATACAGGTGAAGTCACCCCCAAGGCCCACTCCTCTCTAGCCCGTTTCTCTTGCAAGTGCCCTGATTTCCTTCTGCAGGCAATCAATGCTTCTGGTTCCATATGAAGGTGGACACTGAAAAATATTTTAAGACAACAAATGCATTGCAGCTGCCTTTGCTGCAAGGGACTGCTAGGCAGCCCCTGTTGCGCTCTGGTGTGCTGTGTGTACATTCTCTGAGAGGGACGGAGGGCCCAGATACCCCTCTGCCCCAACCATAATGCAGGGGGAAGGAGACTGCTCCTCTGCTCCGGCTTAATTACATGCTTTGCTGGCACCCATGAATCATGGTGCAGTGAGCAGGCAAACGCTAGTGTCCTGGATGTTTCCTCACCAGCAGCACATGGCGATGAAATGTACCTTGGTCGGGCAGGACCAGGCCCTGCACCAGCTGGTGGGAAGTGCTCCATGGTTAATCTGGGATTAGCAATAGCTGGATTCACAGAAGAAACAGGCAAGAGAAGAAAAACCTGTCTTTAAAGGAGGTCCTCTGGTTAAAAAAGAGAGAAGCAAGTGGTCTGGGGAAGGTGCTCCTGTCTGGGGTGGGGGTTCCTCTGCAGCCCTATGACTGTGGGCAGGACCCCAGGGACAGGTGACCATGGTGCTGGTGGCACAGCCCCAGCCTGGCTGCACGCTTCCACAGCCTCAGCAGCTCAGGCTTAGTCTGGGATCCATGGCAGGAAGAGGAGAGGCCAGTAGGCTGCAGGATGAGGGCTTCCCAGCCAGAATCCTGCCTTTCCTCCTTCCAGGCACTGCTTGCTCTAAGAGGAGGCTGCACGGGCTTTGCAGGGAGTTATGTGTGAGCCTGGCAATCTGCTTCTATGGGTTCGCCTTGCTGAACAGGCAGACCCCTGCCCTTGTGCCTGCCTGCCCTGGTGAGCATGCCAACACCCCGCAGTGGGCGGAAGAGCTATAGGCAGACAGACACATTGGCGCGTGCATGTGCAAGCATGTGTGCACATGTGGGGGCGTCAGTCCGGTCCAGCTGAACATGCAGCTCATGCTTACTTAGGAGGTGCCCTATCAGACACATTTGATCAATACACCATTACAGAATTTTTAGCACAAGCCACTAACCCTGAGAATGAAAAATCCCCAGGATATTTTTTAATAAAAAAGCTCCACTGCACAAGGATAGAGCCTCTGCCTCTGGATAAAGACATTTCGGAAAAATGTAGCCACAGATCTGGGCCAGCAAATGGCAGAGGGCTGGGTGGGGGGTCACGAAGGGAGGGTAAGAGGGTCTCTGTCTTGCAGTCAGTGGGTTGAATACAGCCTGTGTTAGCAGCAGCCAAGGCTGGTCATTACCAGGTATGTGTTTATTGGATTGCATGAGGTAAGCTGTCATGACCATGGCACATTTTCCTGAGAACTCGAGTTTCTCTTGGTTGTTTCTCAGAATGGTTCGAGGAGAGCCACAACTCATCCTCAGGGCCAGTGTGGCCCAGGATAGTATGCAGATGCAAGCACTAGTGCAGGATGGTGAAAGCAGACTGCTGGCAATGCTACCCTCCCTTTGCATGAAGACAGACAAGTTTATGCTGTATTTCTGGAATGTGGCATCTCCCCCCAGGACTGTATGTACTTTCTGAACAGGGGAAAAGAATCTGGATTTACCTCCTGCATGGCAGTTTATAACACAGGTATCATTTGCATGGAGAGTCCCACCACTGCTCAGCTAGAGCTTTGTTCATCTGAGTTGAAAATGCACACAAACACCCAGGCTAGTATCGGAGACACTGCACAGATAAGGCAGGAAAGATGCCCGCTCAAACAGAGGTGCTGTGCAACACATCCATTCCTGCTTTTTTATTTCCCCACAGTTATCAGATGTGCAAGCAGGTCAGCACTTAAGATGAGTTTTGAGGTCTCTTTCTCCAGCGCTGAATGTATAATGATCAGTGCCTTACTCAGAACACAATACCTACTGCTGCGTCACTTTATGTGTATGTAGAAATTTATTTATTGATCTATTTGTATAAAACTAAAATATCAGTATTACTGCCTCTTGGATGGCACTAAATATATAAAACATATCAAAACACTTATATAGCTAAAAAGCTATTGTTTTATCCTTTATAAAGAGCTTTTCATACAGAAGCAAAAAATAGGCACCATGGACGGCAGATGATACACCACAAGTACGGAGTGGAGTGGAGTGGGGGAGCTGCAAATTAAAGGACAGCACAGGAAAGAGCTGCATTAAAGATTCCACATCTCTGCTGCAAACAGGGATGCCTGATCTCTTTTTTGTTATACTGTCATACTCTATTTTCTTTCCCTCTGAGGTGGATGGGAGGTGAGGTTTTAAAGCCTGCCAAGAATGCATCCAGCCCTGTTCCTCTGGGTGAATAGCACCATAGACGGAATGAAATTTCTCCAACCTTCCTCCCACCCCCAGATTCCCCTCCCCCTTGTAATCCAGGCTCAAGTACCATCATTTTCATATCAGTACTAATTACATTAATTATTCTCCTCAGTATAAAACTCATTAAGCTGGAATTTATGGTTCATTAACTCAGAGCCAGAGTTCTTCCTCAGTGCAGTGGTGTGGGGCCAGGATTATTTCTGTCCTGGCTGGGGGCAGGTTCTAATCCATGTCCCTTGGCCACGCTCAGTGTCGCCTGTTGAAGTGTGAACAAAGTCTTGTGTGCTCCTACAGGGTATCACACCAAGCAGGGAAGGTGTTTCTGAACCACACGAGGACTGGAAAGGTCAGCACCCCTGGTGCAGGCCCAGCGTGAAATGTGTTTTGTTACAGTTCAGGGAAGATCAGGTGTGACTAGCAGAGTGAGAGCAGCCAAGGGAATACTTGCAGGCGGGCTACATGCCAGGGTGGATCAGGACTGAGAAGAACGTGTTTAGTGGTGTGGGGAAAGGTTTGCACCAGTGCTCGGGAGGTCTGGCTTCACATCTGGTACGGAGGTGCTGCAAGCCTGCAGAAGCCACTCATAGAACAGGGCAGAGAGGATTTACGCTATTTGACCTAAGGCGACCTGGTCAGGTGGCTGGTCATAGTCAGGAATGAGATGCTTCTCCACCTATTTTGAGGGCAAGCTTTAATCACTCCCTCAACGTGCCATTGACTGGAAAGGCCATCCTGGCTTATGCATTTGGGGTGGGAGTAATGGTATCCTGCTGATATCTCCTCTGTGTTGGTTCTCCGTATGCTTTCTCTTGGGGCGGAGGGCTAAGCCAGCTGTAAAGTCCCACGTAGACTCCCTGTGACTCACTGGTAAAGCTATGATAAGCATTTCCATTCTCATGGAGGGTGATGGTAGGAGAGGAGCCCTTGCTGCCACCATCTCCCCCGGGAACACCTCTCTAACAAGCACTGTCCTTGTCTTCTTCTAAAGAGTAGCCAGGAGTGGTCTTTCACTGGGCCTGATCTTTGAGTGTAAAAGCAGCCCTGGGAATGGCAGGGAAGGAAGGAAGAAAGAAGAGAAGATGCACGTCTCCTGCCTAGGACACGGGGTCCAGCCCACCATGTTTCAGACAGGCCTCCCAAACTCCCAGACGTGAGCATAGGCTGCCACAAGAGATGGAAGTGACAGGCAGGCTGACCTCCTAATGGACCCGACTGACAGAGAATCCATTTCCTGAGTGCAGTGCCTCCTTCAATCTGTGCAGGCTTCTACCACGCTCCATAATTACTGCAATTAAGCAGTCATGCTGAGTGACGTTAGACAGAGGGTTCAGAGTCATTACAGGCCTGCAGAAGATTAAACTAGCCCTGGATTCAGTGTCTGAGCTCTTCTTGGTGATGGTGGTGATGAAGATTAGAGTATGAGATAGAGCTTTATGAGATGGGTCATGTCATTTGTCATGGTTCTCAGGTCTGCCCTTGTCAAATGTGGCCAACACAGGAGGGGACACAGCACTGGTATCCTGTCCATTCGCAAGGACCTCTGCATCCCTCTGTCTCCCAGAGATGGATGACTGCCCTGAATGGTAGTTTTGAAGGTCTGGAAGGGAAAGGTCATTGTGACTTGCACAGAGATGATAGTGATTCTCGATGCCTACATGTCTAATTTGTCATTTGTCAAGCACAAGAATAAATATGCAGTTGGATTTGTGCAAGTGAAAAGTCCCGTGAAGCAGAGGGGAGTCCGGTTTCACATTATTCACTTGGTACTGACCACTTTCTCTCTCTTCTGGTCCCCTTTAGCTAGGACGTACATCAACACCATGGCAATCATGGAGTTTAAGTCTGTTTCCCTATGGTTTTATACAGCCGCCTGATTAGTTGAGCAGCAGCCTTCCCTAAGGTGCTTGCTGACAATAGCAGAGGACTTAGACTGGAGACAACCTTTTTAATCCCACAGCTGTACTCCCTCCCTCCTCAACCTTTTTTTCCCTTGAGGGCACCCAGTGTTTTGCAGACCTACTTCTATTCACACAGGTAGTAAGACACACTGTGTACAAGAGACAACAGCTTAGTTCATATACAACTGGTATCTAATTCATTTCTTTGTGAATGTGAAAATCAATACTGTTTATAGAATCCACAACGGCTCTTCAATTGGTCAGTGTCCTTGTTAAGTTCGTTTCTAGCTGCCAAAAGACCCTTTCAGGATGTGATTCTATGAGCTGAAAAAGGAAAATAATGATCCCCATTTCTCTAATGAACCCTGAGAAGTCTCTAGGCTTCTCTGCCTGCCCCCAGTAGAGGGAAAGTGTTTCTTGGTAATCAACTTAATGGGATGGTCTGGCTTTTCTTGGAATTTTGCCTGGCTAGTCAAATTCTGGTGCCTGGTTTTGCTTCAGTTAAGGTCAAAGGGTCTTCTTACACATACAAGAACATGTATTTCTTCAGCAGATGTTAAATGATTTTAGCTCTACTTGTGCTTGCAAATTTTGTGGGCATAACTGTAAAAGTCAGGTTTGGTCTGCCCCAGAGCACCAGAGCTCCACAGTTTTTTGCAGTTCCCTGTGCTTCTAATTTTATCTCTAGCAAGTATCTTCAGGACAGTGTTTGATCTCTGTGTCCTGCTCATTCTGCCTGTTCTAGGAACAATTCCAGCCCTAGGGTCAGCTGGTCCAGTGATAGCTTCTTTCTATCTGGGGATGTTCTAGGGGCTTGGACAGCTGTTGACTGCTTTCCCATTTCCATCTGTTTATCTACTCAATGAGTTGTCAGTTCAGTCCACAATTTCCAGTATGGCTCTCATGATGTAGTTACATGGCAACACCACCTGGAGCTGTTGAACAAGTGAGTTTAGCGGACCAGGAAATCCAGCCTGAGGTCTCCAATTTGCAACTGTTCTTTTTTCAGTGTTCACTTTCTAAAACCTACAAAATTGTTACTAATATTCCACCCCTGCTTATTGATGATAAACCAGCTGGAGTGTGATTGCTTGTTATATCTCAGGGTCTACTGATAAATGTTGCTGTTAAGCTGGCTATTTTCCAGTTGTCAGGGCCTCAGTAGCAGAAAACCTTTATTTTTCTTTTCCCTAAAAGAAAAAAAAAAGAAAAGAGCCAAGGCTTTAAGCTTAGTTTTACCTTTTCCTCTCTTTCATCTACAGTCTAAATATAATGGTATTGGCTAGGGCAAATACAAGCCACACTTTTTACAAGCTACACTTTTTGCAACTGTGTCTGTTGTTCTGCTTGCTTTCTACCCCATGGCTTGAACGGAGGCATAGTGTATTCCTCTGGATTTATATCCATTCCAGATCGGCTCATTATGTTTTGGGAGGGCATTCAGTTACAGAAAAAGAGGTCAACTGCACCTTGCTGGCTGTTTCAGGGCTTTTCTGAATACTTTCAGCTCTTCCATAGCTGTATGGAATAGAAATACGTCCTGGGTGTAAAGCCACTCCATCCCTCTCCCTGAGGGTAACAGCTTCCCAGATGAGGCATAGCCCTGGGGCAAGGAGCCCAAGCCCAGCTTCACATTCCCTCTTCACAAGCAGTAGGTGAAAAGAGGCAGCTGATTCTCCTCTGTGCTAGTTTGAAAGACCTGACTTGTCTTTTCATCACCAGCAATGAGAGAGCCGCAGGATCACTCACTTTTCACCTGCTAATACCCAGGGAAGAGCAGGGCAGTCAGTATAATGTGTAAGCATTGCTCAAGTCAAGCCCAAAGGTAGGACACAGCAAAAGGGACAGGGCTCTATCTGTGGCATTTGCATTTGAGTATCTCCTGGGAAGGAATTTATTTCTCTGAATGGTATAAAAGACAGCAAAGGAACTTCACGGTAAATCCAGAGTTCAAATTAATTCTTTTTCTGTCAGGAGTTTTTTCCTCCCTTTTTGGAGAGCAATTTTCTTTTTTTAATAAAATACTACAGATACAGTCACAGAACTCCACAGAATTTTTAGATTTTTTTTTTGAGCACTGGATTCCTCTGTTTCTATTCGCTCTGCTAATTACCCTTTTAGCTTGCTTGTGCTCTATTTTCACAGATCTCTTGGTTTATTTATATCTACCTATCTATAATGATTTCAGAACCGTTACTCACAGCAGCACCAGGAAACATTACATTTCCCAATTTACAATTGCAATTATGGTATCCGTCAGAAACAAATGCAGCTGCCTTTAATTTTAAGCAATATTTTGATCATCATAATTAAAAAAAGAATTTACGGCATTGCACATATTAGAGAAATTAATATCATTTCCTGGCTGCCTTAAAAGGCATGCAAAGTAGTGGTCACTGGATGAGATATTTAGGGGGAGAATTAACCCTTTTGGTTGCTTTTACCACTCTTCAGGGCACATTGAAAGCCTTAGTGATATTGTTTTTAAGAGTTAACTTCACTGTAGAATTTAATATGTGAGTTCTTTGTCCTTCAACTTCTTTTTCTTGTACTTTTCTCTTTCTGAAATTGCTAGTTATTAAAGTATTTGTGTGCAAACAAGAACATTTTCTTGTCACTGTTCATTTCAGCTTGCATGTCTGAATGTGTGGGGACAGATGAAATTCAGTTGGTGATATTATAATCATTCCCGCAATTGCATATTACAAGCTCAATAACAAACTGTGGCAGATCCTGGGTCTTGTGTGTCTCACTGCTTTACGAGAGAGTATATGCAATGCAAGTTTGGATTAATGACAAAAAAGCATCTTTGAGGGAAGCAAAGATTCAGATGAACAGCCATAGAGCATGCTTTTCATGAAAATCGGGGCTCATTCAATTAATTTAAATGTGCTGTCTTAAACATAGAAGGTGAAAGTTTGACTTCTTGATATCTTAGTGGCAGGGGATTCATCTGTGCCTGACTTTTCTTGTTTTATTATTTGCTTCCTACTTTGAACTCCCCTCTCAGGACTCACTTTGTGTAACTGCTCAGCCCGGTGCAATGACATGCTATAGACCCCTGAACCTTTCAAAAATCCTGGTCTACTTGATTTCTTCCCTTGCAGTATTGACTGGCAGAATAACACTAGAGGCTGAAGTTCTGGGCAGAGGAAAGGGCAGTTTCAGACAGCTTTCCTCTTTCCAGAGCCTGCAGCTCAGCCTGTCCTACCACTCACAACCACCTTCCCCTCTGTCAGGCAGTAAAGCTGCACAGTTTGACCGCATTATTACACAGGCCGACAAACTGTCTCCCCTTCAGCCTCTGCAGAAGTACGAAACTGGAGCACACGGTCAAGCTGCAGCCCAGTACTCCATCTCAAAGCCATCGGCACTGAATAGGCTGGGTCTAACTCTCTGCTCCTGCTCATTGGCTTCTAGAGAATGACTCTAGCTTTACATTTACACTGAAGGAAGATGACCCATTGAATTAGGCTCAAATGGTAGAGGAGAGGAGGAGAGTTGTGCCCACAGCTCTGTTATGAGTGGACAGAGTTTAGTTGTTTGTACTATGTCTGTACCAGGTAGGAAGTGTCCCCGTTCTGAAACTCACATGGCCTAACTAGACAAAATACTGGGAGAAGGGAAGAGTTTGAGCCTGGCCAAATGGGCTGATTGATGACCCCGTGTGATCACATTGCAGTGGCATGGAATAGGACCTGCCTTTGCGTCTCCCCTGTTCTAGCCTAAACCTCCAGTGCCAGAGCACTTGATCATGTTGTCTTTTGTGAGTCTGAAAAGCATGAATGTATTCGTCAGCACCATCAGTACAGTCAGAGCAAAACAAAGCAAAGAGAACAAAGGGGTGCCCAGGGAAATGGAGTTAACAACAAGAGGGGTATAACAGAGCAGATGGCATTGAGCAGATGACCATTGGTGTCTGCTGAGGTTTATATCCTCTCTGAAGGACCTATGCGGCTGAGCAAGACTGGCCAAAAGGAAAAGCACTCCTTGTACATTCCTGGCCAGCGGGTGTAGTGCTAGCAGGCCTTGTGCCTTGCCTATAAATGCATCCCCTGGCATGCCCCTCTGGTCCCAAACCAGTCATAGCAGCCTGCCTTTTGTTCTGTGTGAATAACTCTTCTCCTGAATTGGCAAAACAAACACACAAAAACTGCAACTGCACAGGAGATGACGGGTACTTGTGTGGGGGACAGCAGACTGATACTAAACTAAATGATCCCATCATAATTCCCTCCACTCTGCTTCCTATTTCTGCCAGGGTCTGAGATCTGATAACTCATCTGATCACAGATTTCCATCAGGTGCAATATGATTTTGAGATAATTTGATATTTGTCACTCACTGGTCAGGAAGACAAGAGCCTTTTTTTTTCTGTTTAAGCACAAGCACTTATAGCTACAATATGTAAAGAGACAATGCTATTTCAAAGAGGAGAAATAAGCATGAGAGAGGAAGGACTGACTTATGAATTTTCCTTCAGGTTGGCACCTCATCTTAGTGGCCAGTTTGATCACATTCTTAATTTCAACCTCAAAAGGTCAATTCAGTTAAAGAAAATCAAGCTGTAGTCAGTCCTCTGCACATCAGTGCTTGGGGCACGGAGAAATAATCACTCCCTGATCAGAACTTGTTTGCCATTATCTGCCTGGTGTTGGTCTATGATGTATGAAACAATTTTGGCTGAGACAGTTCTGTGTGCATGCAGTTCCTTCCTGGTAAAAACTATACGGGATTGGGTTTTTTTCCTTTGTGCTTTCTTTTTTCCTTACCAAGGAGCAATATTTTAAACTAAAAGGAGTTTTCAAACTGTAGTCACCATCATTCATCTTTACAGTCCTGGGTTACGAACAATCTCTTCATTAGACACTGAATTTTTCTCCATTACAGCACTATCTGAATGCATTTATTCGATCATTTATTAGAAGTCACTTGATGTGGTGCAGGGAAGGAAAGAACTAAATTAAAGCGAAAGGGTCGTGTGTGTATGCATGCTTGTATATTGTAAGTGGAGAAGTCTATAAAAATATCCAAACTTAATAACAACTGTAACGCTGTAACCCAGACAAAGATGTTGTGGAAATATTGCACTTGCTTCAGTGGTAGGGAGGGAGATAAAGGGAAAAGAGGGGGCTGCCATTGAACCTCCTCTGCCAATGGTGAGAGCTGGTAGAGTGGACCTAGGGCTAGAGAGGAGTGATTTCTCTTTAAATGTTGCAATCAGCATCACATGCTTTGTTCGCAGATAGCACCGGTGGCTGCTTTGTCTGTCTAAGGACATGACTGTGTTGTTGGCTGTACTTTTTTTGAAAGAACTGCAGGAAGACAGGATTGAAGTGTAACAGGGACAGACAGGTTTGATCATGCCAAGCCTGTGCTTTTAGGATTCCCTAGGCCTGTCCTGTGCTTTATGTTTTAGTAATGCCTCAGGGACATCTGATTAGAGGCTGATTGTATAAATTCACCACCCATTCAAGGCACACATCAAGATCATATGCATATGTAATGGGCAGACTAGATGCCTCAGCTGGCCTTTCACCAAGTAATCATGCATGTGAAGGTTAAATCCCCTCCTGAGTCTAAGGGAGCAGAAGTGGCTCTCTAATGAAAGAAAATAAAACACAGGAGAACCTGCATGGCAATGTGAGGCACTATCAAGTTAATGTTGGGATTTTTAGAATGGTCCTTTACGGAAAGGTCTTGGTTTTTTCTTTTTTTCAGAAGCCAGCAGTAAGTAGAACAATCCTCTCGGCTGGGTGACCTCGCTTTACAAATCAGAATGTGGTAAAGATGGAAAACTAGATCTTGTTCTCTCACAGCACAGGCACACACAATACGCCAGATACACATTCTCCCTTCTGCACCGTTTTCATCTCCTCCAAGCCCAGTTTTCACCCACACATCCTTCCCACCCGTTTTGCTCCTCATTATTCTTCTCTTGGATATAGCCTCACACCAAATGATGCCCATTTCCCCCCATTGCACGAAATCAGCACTTCAGCACTGTGTTGACAGAGCTGTACTCTAGAGATCACACCAGGGGCTGTGTTTGAGTAGAGTAAAATCACCACCCTTGGAGCAGATCTGATGAGATAAAAAGTCTCTCCCCCATTTCTGTGCATGTCACACCATCATTCCCAAGTTAGTTCTACTAGAATGCCTGTGACGATGCTAATTTCAGGGGATATATAGCTGTTCCTTGGTTTATTTTGTTTCCGCCTTCTCACTTTTATTTAAAAAGACAAGTCTCTCTTTCATATTCCAGAAGGCTGCTATGGTTCCTCAGAGGAGTTCTGTAAAAGCTAAACCAAAAAAGGGACTATTTCCACCCAAATACTCTTAAAAAAATAAAAAAAACCAACACAACAGCTCATAGTTCAATAGGAGCATTTAGTCTTTTGTGCTTAATTTCCACCATGAATCTTTCCCTCAGAACTGTGCTTGTGTAGCAATTGCAAGATGAAAATGCCAGACTGAAAAACAAATGCATGTAGGCATTTGGCCTATCCAAAAGATACCAGGACATAAAGCAGGATTATGATCCCAGAATGCAATAAAAAGAGATAAAAAATTCAGAAGCGATCAAAATAATTTCAGAAGGAAATGAAACATTTACATGGGAATCATGCCTTATAAATGGAAACACAGCAAAGGGTATTAGCCTGTATTATTGACAAGTGGTCTAAGGCCAGATATGTCTCTGAAACTTATTTAGGTGTTAAGTGCCTCTTGAGAGCTAAAGCAGGGCCAGGTAAAATAGGAAAACTGAGCTGTGTAGGTCACCTCAAATCCCCAGTGAATTGTGAATGGGCTGTCAGTAAGTAACTGAATAGTTGGGAAGTGGCAGGTTGCAATTGAATCGGTATTTGTAGTTATTTGTTTAGTTGGTCTTTAGATGACTAGTCATGACAGGCTCTTCGTGGCCTAGAACTTGGCAGACATGAGGTCAGGGAGATTTTTACCTCTTCCTGGCTAGAAATCCTTTGTGTGAAAACCACCCCAACTGGGGAATTGCGTAATAGCTAAAGCAACACTTGTCTGCTACAACTCACTGGTGCCACACTGGAGAGGGGGAGCCACAGTCTGGACTAGGAGAAAACAACATGATTTCATGGTGTAAATTAAGGAAACAGCTGTTCAAATTACATGGGTGAACAAAGCATAAGGGGTTGGAGATGAAAATACTGATATAGCTGTCTTTCAGCTCTTCCTTCAGGATCTTCAAGCAAATGGAAGGGTAGGCATTCTCCATTTTAGATGTGACAAACTAAAGCACAGAGGGAAAGAAATAGCTTGGCTTTGAATCAACAGCCAACTTAAAGGAGGAACCTGAAGTCTTGCCTCTGTGTGGAAAGAGAAAAGGAAAGCAACACGAACACAGAAGAAAGAAACCAGGCACCCAAGTTAGAAGAAACAAAAGTCCTTGGAGGATCTTTCCCAAGAGCAGCACTGTGCTGAAGTCATTGCTAGTCTAATGAGAGCAGAAGGTCTGAGGGCCAGTTGCTGGGGTTTAAGAGGTCCTCAGCACATTGCTCACTTTGGGCTGCAGTATCTATGCATAGAAAGGGCCTGCTTAAAATTGATGTCTGTTGGCAGCCAGAGCTAGGCCTCTGAAACAAAGCCCTTTGACAAAGACTTTAATTAGATTCAGCACCTTATCACCAGCATGGACTCTCAATATATTTCCTACCTGAGTTAGGATCAGCCCCAGAGGAGAGAAAAAGGGAAAAAAATTTCTCAACCCCAAACCAAGCTGCAATCAATTCTAATTTGCCTGGGACATGATACACTTTTTGTCTGACCTGACACAGGCTCAGAGAAGCAATTTTTTAATGTCACAGCTCATGACCTCCGCCTCTCCTGTCTGCTTTCAGAATTCTTCCCTGCCCAGGCTGGGAAATGAGGCTGCCAGTGAAGAAGGTATAGCAGCTCTTGGGAGACAGTTTCAGTCTAATGCCAGCATGTTTAGCTTTGGATAGTCTATTGAAATAGAGGGAATTTGTTAAGCTGATGAGGGAAGGCTGCAGTAGAGAAATACAATAGCAGAGTGGGATTAGGCCTGGAGTCAGTGTCTGTACTTTGGAGGATTAATGAGAAAACTGCAATGGATTTTACATGGTGAAAAGGATTCACTGAATACTTTAGGTGAAATGAAATTAGTCCCACTCACGCTCTCTGAGCCCTCAAGCAAGAGAAGAGACTGGAACCTGCCCATCACATGTAATAACCAGACCTCCTCCAGCTGCTCTCCTTTATGGAAAATTCCAGTGCAACACTGATGGTCATTTATTTCCATTTACTATAGCAACCCATACTCTCTCCTAATAGGCCATGGGACATTGCCAGGAGGTATCTCTGGTCCAGCTAGCTATTGATATCTCTGCTGACTGTGTCAGCTGGACTCCTCTTTTTTGGCTGGGCCAGCAGGACTGGTAGGGCCCTGGAGCCAGCAAGAGAGCAAAGGCCTTCAGCAGCACTGGCCTGATCCACACTAGAAGAATAATCCTGGGGAGAAAGGTTCTTCTCCCCATCTCCATTGCCTGCCCATGGACTATGAGTTCCCTTGAGTAGCTTGGCTTTCCTACCGGCATGGGGCAAGTCTAATGAAGCCAACTCTCTCCTGACAGGAGGCAGGGACTCGGGTCCCCTGAGGTAGAAAATGAGAAGAAATACTGGCCTCAGAAATTCCAGATGCTCAAAAAACTTCCAGGAGAAAAGACTAGGAAGGACAGGCACTGTAATGAAGAGGGAAAAGGAAGAAGGAACAAGAGTTCTTTATCACATTGATTTTTCAGGGGAAATGTAGGTGGAGCAAATAAGCATGTGAACAGATGAAATCTTCCCAGGGTCACACTGACACATGAGAGTTACTAGAGAAGGGCTTCCCAGCTCCCTGAGTGAGGGAACAGACCAGAAAAAGGGGGGTTGTTGACGCTAGAGCATTTACATTGCCTATAGCTGATGCGCCTGGATACACAGAAGAGGCCATGAAGAGCAGACTGGGCTGGCTCGTGCCTCCTGTGTGTTGCCTTCCAGTCCATCATTCTTTCTAATTAGGCACCTCTGACACACAATTAATCCTATTTGCCCTCAGGCTTTTTTATCTTTCCTTCTGCTTTTATCAGACAGGGAATTAGACTCTGTTAGTATGTAAAGTGCATTGCGTGGACCTGGCTTTTCATGGGGATTTGGAGACTTTTAAGAAGGCAGTGTCTAACCCATGATCCTAGAAGTTTCTTATGAGTAATTAACTTCTTTCTCTTCTCTTCTTTTTTTCTGATCATAGTGCTTATTTTGCTTATGCTCATACAAGCAAAAAGGCAAAGATGTAAGAGTGGGACAGAATTCAATTCAATACTGCAACATCCAGGTTTCAGTCTGCTCTCCTCAGCTTTCATAAGCAGCTATCTCAGTCCCACTGTCCCCATCCTGAGTCTGCCCCCCGTCCCAGGCTTTACTTGCAAAGTCCATCGACCTGCTATCACAGCTCCAGTCCCTGGGACAATGCCACAGCAGGTCCAGCTTCAGTTCTGCTTCTCGTTCCAACAAATACTCTCTTGCTTTAACCTTCCTCTCTCCCCCAGCATGGTTGTCCACTCCAAATTGCCTCTCCTGAGTCCCAGTCTTGCTGTCCTGGGTATGGGCCAGCAAAGGCAGCCTGGAGGAGCCACCTTGTGAACCTTAATCTGTGTCTCTGGTTTGTCTTTGTGCTCTCTCTAGTCAAAATGCAACATGATAGCTGATACTTCTCATCACTGGGAAGTTAACAGAACAGTGTTAATGCAACATCCACTCCACTCAATGAGTTGCAAGTATAGACAGCAGTGGCCGCCACGTTAACTCTTTATCACTGTCAGGGTCCCCTGCAGCTTAAAACCAATTCCAGACCCAAATGAAGAAGGTTTGGCTCTACCCAGAGTGTAATCTGCCTGTCATTTCGAATACATATTCCTTTGCATTAAGTTATGAATTGCAGGGGCTGCCAAGGCTGAAGGGTTATGAACCACTGAGAAATGAAGTGCTCCATACCCTGCACAGCTCACTTCAGTCAGTGAAGGTCCACATAACATACTACTCCTCTCTTGACTCTTGCTCTGCTTTGAGACCACAGAGCTGCACTTTCAGGCCACAACTTCTCTACTGGGAAAGGAGGCAGGGACTGAGACTTTTGGTTGCCTCAGGCTTTTCTGCTCCTTTTCACACCCTGAAAGGATTAGTCTCACCAACCTCCAAGCAAAAGAAGGAAAAAAGGAAAAAACAGTGCTGGTCTTGAGCTCATGGCATGAGGTTTTTGGCAATGAGAGAGGGTTAAATCTAAGTCCTTCCTGGGATTTCCCCATGCACTGCCTTCCTCAGAACTGAGAAAGAAGTAAAGTCTTTCTGCATGAAGGCGAGGTAAAGATGGACTATAGATGAGCTCTAGTGGCCACTGAGCTCAATACTTCTCCTTCCCATAGACTAGGTCAGAGGCAGAATACAGCCTAAATGCAGGCCAATGCTTTTATTTTGGGAATAGGAAACTGGGATACTTTCTCATAGCCAGCAAGTTCCCTCACAAGCAAACGCATCCTTCCTGGCCTTTCTCTCCACCAGCCTAATACCTCTTCAAATACATTTGCAGCCATGCCTTCAGCCATGTTTTTTATTGTTGTTGGGAATGGGGATGAGAAATTGCACACAGGGTTAAGTATTATACACTTATTGAGGAAATGGAGAAGCAGGAAGAGGTCATACTGCTCACCCTCCCTGTTACCCTTTCAGCAAGAGCTGTCTTCCCCAATCAGACCTGTTCCCAGCCCACCTCCAGCCACCCTGGAGATCAGGCCTGTCAGTCCCTCTTTGTACCAATGTTTGTTTGATTCCTGTAAAAAAATGATTAACAAGACACATCTGACTTAGCAGGTATGGCAGAAAGCTGCACCTTCTTCACAAGCTTCCTATGCTGCCTTTTATATATCAAGCTGAAATGTAATTATCTTCATGGTGCAGGGTGTAAATCAGGGTGTGTGTCAAGATAATTTCCTTCAGGGTTTTATTTTATTGCATAATAATATTTGACACAGGGCTTAAAGGTGCTGTTACCTGCCTAATTGTGTGAAATAATATCATGTGCAAACAGCTGGTAAGTGTGAAAACTGCCATAAACTAGCTCCAGGAAATTCTCTGCTTCCCTCCTCTAGAAATCCTTCTTGGAAAATACCCCTGGCACTAAAGTTTCCCCATCAGAGAAACCAGGCTGGGAGAAAGTGCTTTGCCCTCCTGGCGCCAGGTTCTTACGTGGAGAAACCAGCCTGTTTTCACACAGCAGGTGCCTGTGTGCTCCACACCTCCCTCTCTTCTCCCCTGATGTGCAGGGGGAAACAGGAAACTGGGGTCTCTATCTGTGTTAAGCCCCTCAGGCCAGAAAGGATGAATTTACTTTGGAAGGGGGGCTGACTGGGTGTATTACCTAAGAAAGCGAACCATGTGTAACCAGGGATGTTTCTCCAGCCTAATCTCTCACAGTCAAATAATCTGGGAGGGGGTGCTGAGGGTGGATACACCAAATTCTCCCTCTGAGATGGCTCTCACGTCAGCTGTCTTCAAAGCATCCTACAAAGCAGGGTGTCCCCTTAGAGAAGAAGGCAAGCTGTTTTGAGCAGGACTCTGCAACCGGCCCGTTGCTGGCTCCCTGGAATCACACCCACTGCCCACCAGCAGCCCGAACAGGGCTGACAGCAGCAAACTTCAGGGCATGCGTTGCATGGCATTACATGGTTACCTAACGCTTTTGGCTGTCACCCTGCTCAGGCACAGATTTCTGCGTTCAGTCTCTCTCAAAATCCAGCTTCTGGGTTTGGTGTTTCGAGTCCTTGCACTACACACACACAGAGATACCCTTTGTTCTGAAAAGGCACTGCACAGCCTAGCAGGCGATGCAAAGCTCCTGAGGGCTGCCAGGGGCACATGCAGGCAATGCAGCAGGGTGCATGCAATGCAGCAGGGTGCATGCAAAAGCTCTGGGTGCTTGGAGTCCAGCCGGGCTGAGCTGCTCCAGCCTCGTCTGAAGTCCTGCGGAGTGGAGGCTCTCAGTCCTTATTCACAAACCCTGCCTGGGCGCATCCTTCCCTGAATGGTAAAATAGTTCTTCACTTAGGGATGTTCAGGAACACAGAAATGAAACAAAACCAGATGTGAAGCCAATACGCATAATCAAAGGGAGTAGATGTTCTTATGCAAGACTGAAGTGGGCAGAGACACACAAAGCTGAGCTCCGCTTTGCCTTTCACACGAAGTGCACTTCGGAAGCAAGGGGCACACAGCTTTGTGTCTCCACTGTAGCAAAGCCATGTGTACTGGGAGAAAAGAAAATGGAAAGCAGAGCAGGAAGGAAGATTCCAGCGACCCTCCTCTGCTTCTCCTTAGCACAAATGGAGGCCTCAGAATCTGCCTTAGGGAGATGGCGAAGGAGGGAGAGGCAGAGATAGCAATCTTGGAACAATAGTTGTTATTTATAAAGCTTTTTTTTTTGTACATTGCAGATCATAGCCAAGAGGCATCTGCCTGAGGTCTGAATTAGTCAGAATGGGGTTGGAAGGGGAGGTGGGCAGCTGCTTGAAATCACCAGTCTCCAAGTCACTATTTTTTTCTCCTCAGGGTAGCTGGCATTGTCAATGATGTTTTAACCTACTTACAATAATAATCACTGTAATAAAGGCATTTTTAAAAATCTCATAGCCCAAATGACTGCATGCAGGGGTATGGGAGATGCTGTGCTGGAAGGCTCTCTGTGTGGCTTGCCAGTGAAGAGTGGTGAGCCAGCTATATGCTGTAATTTCTTTAACACGCTCGCAGACCACTACCCCCGACAAGGCAAGAGAATTCCTTTCCGGGAAGGGAGTTGGCAAGGACTGTCCCTTCCCCCCAAAAAAAGATCTCCTCCCTGTGGATTAAGACATTTCACATCTGGAGCGATATTAGATCATCTAGGTTTCTGATGCATTCTGAAAAATCAAATGTCTCTAATCCTGCCCACCATCTGGCCCAAAGCTCTCACCAGCTGGTAGGTTCCCTTTTGCACACCCAGCAGTCTCTGTGCCAAGATGCATGCCCCAGTGTTGCAGGGACTGTAGCTGCACAGAACTGTGTCTGAGGCAGGACCTGTTGCTTCAGGTGACAAGGCAGGCAGATGCAGTGGCAAAGGTTTTGCAATGGGCCTCAGGAGCCCTGGGGCCAGCTGCTCTGCAGGTTCATCAGCCTGACCCTGAGGCAAGTCCCTGAGGTGGGCAGAGGTTCCTGAGCAAGCAGAAACCATTCTGACACTGGGACCAGGAGCAGTAAAGCTGCATCAGCACAGCAGCAGTACTAAGTCCTCTGGGACAGCTACACTGTTTTAGGACCAAGCTATATGAACATACAGGTGGCTGAGGACCTTGAGCAAGTTTGTGACACTGCCATCCTGATCAGAAAGAGCAAAGCCTGCCAGTCTCCCAGCTGTCTGAATTGCAGAGAGGTCCTTTAGAGGCCATGGATAGATCTGGCCTTGCTATTTATCTGTGGTTTTTTTCTACTCCTCCATACAAAGCCCTTCTCTTTCCCCCCTCCCTCTGCTTTCAAGACTTTCAAGGCTTTTCCTTCTGCAGAACATGAATGTCCAGCAGCAACCTCCTGAAAGGAGGCTGTAGGGAGGTTGGGGTTGGTCTCTCCTCCCTAGTAACAAGCGATAGGACGAGAGGAAATGGCCTCAAGCTGCGCCAGGGGAAGTTTAGGTTGGACATTAGAAAAAACTTCTTCACCAAAAGGGTTGTCAAACATTGGAACAGGCTGCCCAGGGAGGTGGTTGAGTCTCCATCCCTGGAGGTATTTAAAAGACGTGCAGATGTGGTGCTTGAGGATATGGTTTAGTGGTAGACTTGGCAGTGATAGGTTAGCAGTTGGACTCGATGATCTTGAGGGTCTTTTCCAACCTTAACTATTTTATGATTCTATGTGGCTCACAGTCACACTTCCTAACTCCGCTTACTTGTCCTGGTTTCAGCTGGGATAGAGTTAACTTTCTTCGTAGTAGCTAGCATGAGGTGCAGACCTCACTGTTTCTCTGACTCCAGCTTTGATAGGGTCTTGGCTAAATCCTTCTCCGCTCATCCACTTGAGAATATGTGGTTGCTGAACGCAGCTCGGTGTGGTGGCTGGCATGTTGGCTGGCCAGGCAAGGAGGCATCAGAATGAGTGGACTGGAACCTGCTCTCCCAGAGCTTTTTCCCAGACTCTGGGTAATGTGGGGAGACAAGAGCTGTTGATGTATTTACCAGTCATCTTCTTACTGAGTCACTGAGACCAGCGTGACACAAGTTGTACTGGACGTGCACTGAACAGCAGGGTAGAAAGGCCAGGCTGGCAGTGGATGGCAAAAAAAGATAGCAAGATTGTGCACCGCTGTAGGTCAGGGGAAGGACTGCAGTCCATACCGTTTCCTCCATCTGCATGTTACATGAGCTCCCTGTGCCTCAGCATGCCATTAAGAGGGGTATTGACAGTGCTTCCTGGGTCTCATACAGACTTCTCCCCAGGGTTGCCTCAGTTGTCAGGGACACCCTTAAGGACTGAGGTGGAGTTGCCATTTCCTATAAGTGATATTGCTGCTGAATGGATTTAGCCCCTTACGTCTGGGTACATGGTTCTGGCAAAGGTTCACACAGTGAGTTGGGAAGGACAGGACTTGCACAGAAGCCAAGAGGCTGTGGGGAAAATCTCCTTCATCCCTATGTGCGGGGTGAAACTTTTACATACAAAACCACTGTGAAGGCAACATGCTTTAGAATGGGACACCAGATAGATGACGTCCCCTCAGCCAAGAGACAACAATGGCAGCCCAGGAGCTCTGCCTGGTCTCCTCCCCAGACAGATCATTTCCATACTGAGCAGTGTTATTCATGAGGGTGCCTGGGGGCCCCAGTGGTGCTCAGAGAGTTTTATAGAGCTGCAAATCCTAGCTGCTCCAACCAGGGAATAAACAGCTGTGAGTGAGAGAGAGATTTACTAGTGCTGGGGCTGTGGAGCAGCAGTTTGCAGAGCTTCCATGGAATTAATGGAGAGGAAGGTGACTGCATCTGCACAGATGAGTCCTGGGAGGGAATGAGAGCCTGCCTTTAGCATCCCGTGGCTTGTCGTGATTATTTGTTCTTCCACCATGAAGAGAGGCAGGAAGGAGGGCTGAGATGCAGGCTGGAAAATACTTGGAGGAATAAGCGATAATTTAGAGCTCATGCCCTCAGTTGGAGGTACTCTACTTGGCAGCCTGCTTGGTCACAGGGCTGAGCTAGATTTAGCCGACTGCTGCCTTCTCGCAGGCTTCCAAAGGAATGACTGGATCTTTGTCACAGACACTGCCCTGACTGTGAGGACAGTCTAGCAGGTAGCACAGGACCTGGCAGTCAGGGTCTTAGTGTATGGTAACCGTGTGGGATGGAGGATGACAGGAGAGGAGAGGTGCCTTCACCTCCATCACTGGTGAGGGATGTTGAAGTACAAAGCAATTGTTTTATTACTCTGGAGGGCCACTGAGAAAGAGGTTTGTTTTCAGGTTATGTGGATGGGAAACAGTAGTTCTGGACCAGTCCATCTAATGGTGTCAGTCCTATAAGGAGGGGAGAGAAGACAGGGCAGAGTGCAGTATGTGTGCATGATAAACAGTTGCTTTGTTAATGCTATGGAGCCTGCTTAGGCTAATGCATGGGTTTTTATTCTAAACCATTCATGAAACGTTGCTCAAAAATTGCACTTGCTATTGCTACCTCAGTTGCTACAATCAAAGCTGAAGAAATATGCAGCTCAGAGATCTGTGAGAAGCAGCTAAAAATAAGGCAGGTCAAAAGGGAAAACGAGGGAGAGCGGAGCTGAGCAGCACAGCAACTGCTTCAGCAACAGAGCAGGGCAGCATGCCCCTGCTGCCAGGGACGGGGCTAGGAGGTGTAAAGTGGCTCCCCAGGTCTGGGGAGCTGGAGAGGGCCAATCTCCTCCCTGCTCCATCATCTCAGCATTAAAGGGAAGGAAAGCTATAATCAAGTCCAAAATAAGAGACAAGAGTAAATATGCCTTTACTTGCATGGTGAGAGAACAAATTTTGGGATCCTGTTAATCCTGTGTAGATCATATTAACACCAATAAAATATTTAGACAGTTCTCTCTGTAAAAATGTCAACATTTATTAAGTGCTGTAGTACATGCAGCTGGATCTCATAATGGTCTTTTTGCCTGGGATTTTGGAGGGGAGAGGAGCAGTGTTTACTTTTAACGTTATTTCACAGAGACATGGTTGTGTCAAAAAAGGGTGAGATATGGTGACCCTAGAAATGTCTACACCAGTGAAGGGATCTTCCAGACGCTGTTGTCACCTGAATTTCTTGCAGTCAGGAGGTTTTATATCCAGACCGTGCTCTTAGCTTTGCCATGTGTCTCTCCTCACTCCCTTTCTTTTCTTCCCAGTCAGTATAGCCGCTGTGTGCACTGCTGAGCTGCTGTGAGCTGCAGCTGCCTTCCATGGAGCCAGTGTGCAGGGTCTGTCTCCTCTCTTGCTCTGTCTAGGCACCAGGGAGTTCATACCTTTGCCTCCTGAATGCACCGTGCCAAATCCAGCATCTATGGAAAGGGCCAAGGAAAATGAACAGTTGTAGGGTAAATGACTCCCAGCTCTGCCCTCAGTCTGGAGAGAGAGATAACAGACTGGTTTTATGTCACAGACCACATGGCCTGCCTTTCCATCCTTTGCAGCCCTAGATTTCTTCTATTTGTATAACCCCGTTGGCTGACGGGCAGATCTGTGGTATTAAAAAGAGAGTACCTTAAAGAAATCCGGCAAAGTCTTTGCTATCTCACACTCACAGCAGAACAAGATATGAAGCTGAAGGTGCATCTAGCACCACACGCAAGACCCAAGGCACCCCCGCAAATAGCAGTGCACTGCTGAGCATCTGACAAGCAGCAGCCATGGTCATAGCCACCCTCTACTGAGACTTATCTAAGGTGAAGTAAAACATCTGTGGCAAAGCAAGGATGTTGCATGTCTTTCACTCGCTTTCCACATACTGGGCTACAGCTTTCTCTTCATAGGATGGCACAACTAACAGCATACAGCTACGAGGACTTCTGAAAAATACAGCTGAAGTAGTGGTGGTCATCTATCCCAGCACCTATGGGGTACAGGCATGATGGATGTTCCTGTGCAACACTGAATTGCCTTTTTAGATGGGAGTTATCAATTTTGCTGCCATAGCAACCCCAAAGTCACCTAAAGGACAGCCTGTCTGAGAAAGCAGAGATGGTTTATGTCTAAGACTGAGGGAGTCAGGGTTTCTGGGACTCTGGGCCCAGGCTGGAGGGTATGAGACCCCAGGGACCATAGTAGGGGCAGGCTGTGTTTCCCCTGGTAAAGGGCACTACCTATGCCACTGACTCCAATGCTCATTCCTCATCAGAACAGAGTAATCAGCCCTGAAAATGGATGCTGGTGTTTAATGTTGCAACCCAGCTGCTTCCTCAACATCTTTTTCTACATGACCTCCCTCTTGCACAAACCTGTGTAGAGTTTAATAGCACCAAGGCCCACTATCCCTTTGTCAAATTTGGTTGAAGCCTGTCAAAGGGCTCAAGATTTGTAGGAGGGGACAGAAAATAAATTGTCTTTTCTCATACATACTGCATGTGGTGTGATCTCATAAGCTCCCTTTCCTTAGAAAACCAGCCTAAAGCTGGTATGCTTCAACCATTCCAATTCTTTTTGGTAAATGTTTTCGAAATCAGAAGTTTAGCAGAACTGCCCTTTTCAATGCAAAGGGCTTCAATTTAAGTAAATTGTTGTTTTCCAACCAAAGATTTCACTGAAAAGTTCCCAGACAGCTGTATTCAGCAGCTGAGAGAAACCAGGGTTTCCTTCCTTCACTCTAACATTCATATGCAATACTGTACATTTTAAGCATGTTTCTGTCTGTCCCTAAGCTGATGTTGGCTTCTCATTCCTACTGAGTGTTTTAAGTGTATTAATCTTATTGAAAGACACTGTCAAACCTGCATCTGTGTTTGCATCTAGGATTCTAGCTCTGAACAGCACATTTTATTTTCAGCCTGACTCACTGAACACTGATTGCAAGCAATGATTTCTTCTGCTTTCCCATCATCTCCGTGACGCCCTCCTTTTTGTTTGGAGTTTATGGTCACTGACTTCTGGGTTGTGTCATTATTTGTCTTTGTTCCATGTTTTAACCTTTGTTAGAGACTCCGCCATTGTGCAATTTCTGTTCAGTGACCTATAATACCCTAATTTAGTTGGCATTTTGATCCTGGATTCGTGGCAAGCAATCCGTCATATGCAATGCTTCTTTCCCTTTCTGTTTTCATCACTTCACAACTCTTTCATTCCCTTCTACCTTTAAAAAGGTGTCCTGTGTGTTTCCTTACCCTCTTCACACTCCACTCTCCCTCTCCTTAAGTTGCCTTTCACTCATTCTTTCTTTCTCTCTTTATTTCTTCCAAATCAGCTTCCCCTTTCACGCCTGCTTGTCTCTCAATCCCTGCACCATGTCATGTCACTAAGAGGTACTGTAATGGAAGGAGGCATCTGTTCATCCTCTCAGGATGAGTCTGATAAGGAAACTGCTCTTCTGCTGAGGCTGGAAATTTTGCCAGAGCAAGAAGTGTTGGTAGATGAGACAATGGCCATATACACAAGCTCCAGGGAGTAAAACCCATCCTTCTCCTGAAGACCAGCAGCAAGGGCATGCATGTGGTCTTCACCATCACAAGAGGGAGTTGCTATTGCCTGTTTCCATTTTGTTACCAGAGACTGAAACAAAGGAGGAGGAGGGTTAAGCAGCATTCTGGCCAGCTCCTGGCACTGGAGCCCTTCTCTGGATTGCCACTTGACTGCAGTAAAGGGAAGAACCTGCACAGTGCATCACATCTTTCCAACCACATTTCAGGATCCTCTCCCAGCAGAGTCTGGAGGGACCAAACTCAGCCTTGCTGTGCTCGGATTGTGCTCTGTCACAGAGTACCCCTCAGGACAAAGAGCTGGAGCTCTTAATTTCCTTGCCTGCCTTTCCCAGGATCCCCAGTGGCTGAGATCAACTGTGATGTTTTACAGCCATGACAACATCAGGGCAATGCTGTTTTGGAGTCTGAATGCTCAGAGCAGAATTTCTCCCAGTTCGCCTCCCTCTGTCCCCATTGGCTTTGAACAACTCTCTGATGTATTCTTCTGTCAGGAGACCCCAGCCAGGAGCTGCTCACAGGGGAACATGCTTGCATTTCCTCTGGGGAACGTGCTCACATTTCCTCTGGCCGTGGGGACATTAATATTGCAAAGCCTGGGAGACAGCAGCTGAACCAGGAGGGCTGTCTATGCTAATTTCCCTCTGTAACACAATGCCTAACAACATCAGGATCCTCTCCAATGCGGACAGTCATGAGATGCTGATCTTGCTCAGGCAGCATGGAAAACACCTTAACCATGGGACAGCATCAGGTCAAGACAGGGAGATGGACAGAAACTCAGTGCCTTGCTTTTTCAGTCTGGCAAAAGCAAGAGGAACAAGTGTTGTTCATCTTCTGCAACATGGACTGAGATTTGCTGTGCAATTGCTCAAGATAATTAGTTTATAGAGGAGGTAAAACAGGTAAATAACTTAGAAATGGGTTGAGTCCTTTAATTATGATAGTTGTCTGTTTGTCTTTGTATGGTTAGGACCATGTTCACCAATCCTAACAAGACAGCAGCCCCTGTACATGCCCATGCAGGGTTTGCCACATGTCAGTTGGTAGGCAGCCCTGTGTGTGCAGCCCTCTTGTTCCTCTCCTACTTGTATCCAGACAGCCAGTTAAAATAATGAGCCTGGGGAGTCACACTTAGCTGTGGTGCAAGCCCAGGAATGCTCCAGTTCCACAGAGGCTGCATTTTGTCCAGTGTTCACACACCCAGGGGAAGGGCAGAGGCAGAAAAAGACCCAGTGGCTCTTTTGGCAGCTCCTGAATCCCTCCTTTCTATCACTGGGGTGGCATTGTAATGAGAACATGAAAAAGGAAGATAACACTGAAGAGAGGAAAGTAAGGCCTGCTTTTCTCTCTCTCCTGTTTAAAACTAAAGGCAAACCATGGCACATAGGCCTATCAGATCTGTCAGCACGACAACTGGCAATGGGAGGGAAGGAGGAAATGCTATTGTATGCACCATTCTGCTTGGCGGACTCCTCTTGCTGTCTCGGGGAAGAAGAGAGAAAACAGAGGGAAAACAAGATATGGGTGTTCAACAGGGAGCCAGAGATATTTGTTATCAAAATGGAAATGCGCCTCTCTGTTGATGAAGGTGTGTCTGCTTCCCATTGTCTCTCGTGCCAGCCCAGTGAAAGGCTCCTTTGATGGCTCTGTGTTTGTGCACTGTCTATGAATTTGCTTTAGAAGACAAAGGGAGTGTGTGCTTATTGGTAATAAAAAGGAGGTGAGGGCTATATTTCTCTAACCCTGGCTCACCACACAAGCACAATTTCCCTGGGAGCAGCTGTCAAAGGCTTGCAGAGAAAATTGGAAGGCTGTGACTGGGTGGGGGGCCAATGATGAACGGGGATAGTTGCTGCTCTTTTGCAGGGCTAATGTGGCCATCTGCTCTGGTTTAACATTCCTGCTCCAGTCCAAGTACTTCGAAGCTCTCTGGGCCACTCATTCTTCCTCCTCCCCAGTACGCTGGCTTCTGCTAGCGGCGAGGACAGGGCTGGAGGCACACCACTGCCTGCCACATAGTGCCATGTTAGGCTACTGTCCAGGCACTGAGGTGGGACCTTCCCTGCCTGGGGAAAGGAGAGGAGGAATCAATAGCTGTAAGAGCCCGAGGGCTGTACATCTCTCCCCCTTCTACTTGCCCTCCTGATCACCAGTGATCTCAGCTGGGGAGTGCAACAAGGATAGAGATACATGTAAAGCAGCATCCGAATTGCAGAAGTAACACCCTCAGGAAACACGCCAGGCAGTGTAACACCACCCAGCAAAGCTGTGAAAGCTTCAGTACCCAAAGCACAGACAGCCACTCCATCAGGCAGCATCAGCGCTGCTCTGTTATCCAGCCGCTCCGTGGTCCACTCCCCCAGCGCTGCTGCACACCACTTCTCACAAATGCAGCTGACTATGCCAAAACATGGTTTGCACCTGGACTGCTCCCTATTTATCTGCTTCTCACACTCAGTTTCTTGCACGCATCTCCAAGCCCACCTGTGCTCACACTGTCCCTACTCCCTCCATTGCCCATCCTGCCTTTCCACCTCCATTCTGCTCCGCTCTCACATACAACATGGGACCAGGTGTGTCTGTGTGTGCAAATACTGTATCATCGTACACATGCACGCTTTCTCATTAACTAATAGCAGCCTTAATAGGAATGTGTTTCTTTCTTCACCTCTCCTTCCTTGGATGGAAAGTTTAATCAGACATTCATGCTCAGCCAGCCTTGCTCCTTTATCTGTGCAATAAAGAAATGGTTTATGGCAGATAGACACCTCAGACCGAGCTGTCAATTTCACACAGGGCCTTATCGGCGCTCACACATGGTGTAAGGCCGTTGGAAATTAGACGCAGGATTCGCACGTCTAACAAGCAGGGTCAAATGCTTTTTTTTCCCCCCTGCTTTTCCCCTCGACTGCTCCTTCTTCTCCCCTCCCTCCTTCTTCTCTCTGGTTAAAACACTGACAATGGCTTTCAAAGGACAGTCTTCCCTGGCTCCTGGTAAAAGATGTTAATTTATTGTACTCTGTTCTTTATTTGATTATCAGTTTATTAAAACTGCCAGAGGTGGTAGCATTTCTTCTAGAACAAATCCCCTGCTCTCTCCTTTAATCTCTTACCAACTCTATAGGCAAGGCAAAGGCAAGTGGCTGCGGCTGTTTGGGGGATCATGCCCCCTTTCAGTAGGAGGAGAGGCAGGAGGAGATGGGAGCACAGCTGGGTTTCAGTGGTGTAGCCAAGCCACAGTTGCATGCCCTCCAACACAGAGGAGTTGTCCACCAGGAAGCAGACACAGTTGTCAGATCCTCTTCTGTCTTGGACATACTCAATTTCCATTTGTTGAGCTCACTTACACCCTGAACAGGTCTTCTGTGGTGTGTACTGAGTCCCCAGGCATGCACTCTATTGCAGCCCGGACTCTCAGCCCTGCCTAGCAGGGACCCTCTGCCTTCTGCACAATGAAGGGCCACTGTACCCCCATTGCATTCTCCTTTTCTCTAGCTCTTCCAGTCCAACCTTAATGCACCTCTAGCACCACCACTTTGCTCCAACCGGCGCCTCCCGTCCTCTGAGTCCCGTAGCACGAGGGTCCTCCTTGGCCCTGCTCTCTCATTCCCTGTGGCAGCATTCCTTCAGTTCTCAAAGTCAAATGCCCAACACCCAGTTATACTCCCTAATCCAGAATTTTGCTGGAAGGCACCAGAGGTATACTATTGGTGTCCAACTGCAGAAAAAGATGCGGCTGTTTTTACTCAGGCCATCCACACAGCAACAAAGTCCATTGGTATTCAGAGAGCCAAGCCTCCTATGTTTGCACTCAGGGATGGAGTTACTGCAGCAAACTAACTCCTGCTGGAAGCACTGCCTGGTGCAGCCCCAGCCCTACTGAAGCTGCATCCAGGCCATACTCCTTCCAACCCCTGCAAAGCATCAGCCCCCTTCACCCCTTTCAGCAGCTGCAAATGCTTATTCCACTTCTTCTGATCTGCCCTCCAGCTCAGCCACAAATGTACAGGAATATTTTTACAGTGACAGTAGCTTGTTATAGACTGCAGTGCCTGCCACATAAAAGTCAGCAGCAACATACAGGAGCGATTAATGATAATGGTTGACATTTTATACAGTGCCTTCCAGTCTAAGTGTTGCAGGGCACTTAGCAGGTTGCATCAAAATACAGGCCCTTGTTTCCTCCAGAGACAGAAAAACAGCCCCCTGGGGAGAGCAACATGAAAGCTGGTTTAATGGCATGTGGCAAGCATTGTCCAGGAACCTGACTGGGCAGGCAGAGGGGAAGGTTGACTCCCTTCCTTCTGAATTGGAACAGGGCACCCAGCCCTTTCAAACAGCTTTAAAAATCCTCACTTGCATGTCTAACAATGACTCAATTTCAGTGTGTGGGTTTTGTGGGCTTTTTTAGGACACTGATATTGTAATTTCTGGAGGCTTTGGGGTAGATTTACATTTGGCCGAGGGGAGAAGTAGCCCCTTACAATATTGCTGGACCTGCAACGTGGACTCTAGGGGACAGGACAGAAGAGAGGTGGAAGCCTTTGAAGATCTGCTGAACTCCCTCCTCTTCTCTCCTTGCTGCTTACAGGCCTTTTGAAAAGAAAGCCGTGCTCAGCACTGATGATTGTTGCAGGACAAGGAGTCTGTGCCTTCAATTAAGGCAGGTTTCATCCATACCGGGGATTCTGCATATTGCCAAGGCTAATGTCTCCCACACTCAGTGATGTTTCTGAAACATGTTCATCACAACTGAGGACTGTCTTAGCTGACCCATAATTTATTTTTTTTCCTTTCTGTCTTAGACATGTACAGCTGGGAGGGACCTCAGGAGAACATGGTATCCCTCCCTCTTTCACTGAAGCTGAATCATAGATATCCAAAATGTCCTTGCCAGATGCTGGCTAAACCCACCTTTATAAGCCTCTGAGGGAGGAGATTCAATGACTCTCCTGGATAACTTGTTCCCATGCCTCACGCCTCTCATAATTAGAAAGCTTTTCCTTACACCTCACCCAAACTGTGTTGTTGCATCTTTTCCTCTCCCATTTATTTTAAACAAATAAGTAATGAACCAAGCAGTTTTCCTGCCCCCCTTGCTCAGTATGAACTTTTGCATGATTTATGAATGAGCTCCACCCAAAACTTAATTATTTTATTCCCAAATTGGAGGCACTTGAGATTAAGGCCTGAGACCTGGAGAAAATTGATATGAACAAGTAAGAGGCATTTATGCAATATGTTGATTATAAACCAGCACTCCAGGATTTGTACTTCCACAGTGAATGTGATGCCTCAGGGCATTAAGCTCCTAACTCACATGTCAGTGTTGCAGGCAGAGATGGCTGGATAATTAATCAATAATCTCACAAATTTGGCTTCCATTCCTGTCTGTGAGCACTCTGCATGAAGATGTCTCTCCCAGAATCTATTAATAAAAATGGCAGAGGGACTCTGGGTGTGAAACTGTGGTCCTGGTGGTAGTTTTGAATTTGCTTTGCTTTGCAGCAGGAATTAGTTGCAAAAATTCAGGACTTGAAATGAGAGCTGTTTTGGATTGGCTATGCTGCTCACATGATGTTGTCTGTCTCCTGAGTAGCTGAACTCAACCCCTGGAATGAGTTTCAAGGGTGAATAAGAATATCACATTTGATTTCCATTAATGCACTATAACATTTCTTAAAATTCACTTCCCTCAGTCAGACTGATCTATCTATCCCTCTATCTCTATAATTTTATTTCTAGAGCACCCATCACTGCACTGTCTAATTTTTAATTCATCCACTAGAATGTTTGCTGCAAGCTCACATCAAAGGCTCGTAGGTTCCACCAGAGTCAATCAGTTGAAAAATGCAAACAGATGTCTGAAATCTGCTGGCCAAGACATTTCCCTATATCAAATCCCAGTTTTCCAGGCCCTTTTAAACTGCTGAACAGCATTCACAAATCCAGAAAAGGGCTGGGGCACATGGGGGTGAAAAAACCTGACAGTTTAAATTTGCTCAGGGATGACAAAGCTCCACTGGAAATGGCAAAATCTGATGTAAGGGAGAAGAGTACAGTTATTATTTGTATTGCAGGAGGGTCTGGGAGACCCCAGCCAAGTGTCAGGACTGCCTACAAGCAGCCAGTGAAGAACAGAATGGCTCAACAGCAGCTTTTCGGTAGGCAGGAGGTGGTGATACCTTGAGGCAAGGCACAAAGAAAGGCGTAGATCACGTCTTGAGAAACATAAAAGAAACCAGTACAGAGAAGGAATTACTGGTATCGTTTACCTCGCAGAGAAGGGGCTGGCATTTTCATCTAACAAAAGCGGAGGCTGAAAGAGCATCTGATGTCTATGTCTAAAAACAGCAGAGGAAAAAGGAGGAGGGAACTTCAGTCCTCCAGCTAAACAGTAACAGAGGGCAAACAGAGAAAACATTTGTGGCTACAGTTAGGCCAGAAAGAAGAAGGAGGTTCTTTGCCATCAGGCCAGCCGGACCCACTGGTATGCATGAGGACAAACAACCACCAAACCGAAGATGCTCCCACGCTGGTGAAGGTCACGGCCCACAGAGAGGACCGAACTAGTCACACCTGCCATAGGCCAGTGCCACCTGTGTCCCTGGTCACTCATTTCCCCGACATGCCAGAGCACTCCTCATCTGCATCGGGCTGATGCTGGCCAGGCAAGCTCTGGCTGCCCCACACAACCCGTTTGACCAGCCAAGCTGCAGGATCACTGATCTCTAGCAGACGGGCAGTAACAAACAGCCAGACAGCCTCCAGTTCATGTCTCCTTTACCCCACCAGCACCTAACCACAGCCTGTGCTTGCTTCAGCGTGCAGACTTTCACAGAAGTGGAAGAAATAAGCACAGATTTCGCTGTCAATTTTCCCATGGACCTTAAACCTTCCCCAGCTTGGAGAGAGGGAAAAGCAAAGCACATTGCTGTCGGCAAATGCATGAATGAGTCGCTGTCCCCTCACCCTGGTTCCCCGCTGTCTTCACCAGGTGACAGTTCACGTGGGAGGATAAATACAAATAAAGAGAAAGAAGCTGAGGCATTTTGATGACTCATGTAATATTCATTTTGAATTAATTTGTACATGATTCTATAAAAAAGGTACATTCCATAAGATTATTTTTGTGAGCTCTAATTTGCTGCTGGCAAGGAGCAGCGTTTGGGTCTTTTATGGGTATTAGTTCCATAGCATATAGCAGGAGGCAGAGGAAGTTTAATTATGATTCACTGAGCCACATTGTGGGTATGTTTTAAAGCCACTTAATTAGTGTAGAAATATACAGCTGTAATTATCCTGAAATATGGCCTAATTAACCTATGGAAAACCCATACACGCAGCTCAGGAAACTTGGAAGCATTAATAGTCTATTAATATACCGGAGCTGACAGCCCATCATGCTCACATTTGGGAACAGGAAGGCAGAACCTCCTCAAGCATTATCCCCCACTGAGAATAACTACCTGTGCAAGGTGAGGTCTGACCTTCTGCTGTGCTGGGAAGGACTGTGGCAGGTCTGGGGCATCTCCTGCCACTGTCTGTGTATACGAGCTGGAGCGAAGTTGCTGTGGTCCAACTTCTACTGAGATCATCCCAGCCCTTCTCCCCTGTTCTGTCCTCTTCTTAAATCCTGGCATGCATCTCCCTATGTCTCTTGTCCTACATCCTTCCCACTCACTGCAGCCCTCACTAGACATTCATGGAGGCTCAGGAAACAGAGCCATGCCTCTGTCATTTCCCCCTCTCTGGAACTAGAAAAGATTAAATGCTGCAATGGACCTTGTGGATGAATTTCCAGCCCTGGAGAGTAAAGTAGATGATTAGGGAGATAACTAAAGCGTGGATAAAGCAAAAAGGTGATGGCAAAAGGCCTCATGTTTATTCCTGAGTGTTAAAGCTGATAAAAACAGGAAGAACCAATTATCACTTCAAAGACACCTTGATGTCATAGGGTTTCCCAAACCATCTTGCAGACCCAAGAAATCAGGCTTGCATCTTGCCCTTGGAACATTGCGTATAGGAGCCTTTACAAAGCAGAACAGCAAATTAATGCCTTGTCCCTTGGCCCCATCACTTCATAGATGAGGAAAGAGAGACACACGCCTGGAAATTAAATTCCCTGACTATGGTTTCCTTTTATCCTGCTCTAAAAATCAGATCATACTGTCTCTTAGCTGGGAAAATATCCCAATTTTCATAGAAGGGGAATTTTCTTCCACTTGAGCTAAAGAAACAGCAGAAAGACAATCTCTGAATTGGTAGGGAGGGTTGATAGGGGCTGAAGGGAGGGAGGTAGAAAGAAAAGAGAGGAAGGAAGCAGCTGGTGTGAGGTTCTTCTTTAGGCAGAGCACATAACCAAATATTCAAGCAGCGTCTTCGTCCTTTGGTGATCAAAGCAACAGAAATTGAATCCGGCTGTAATCATCCACAGGGTAGTTTGCTTAAAATTCCCCTAATTATGGAAGTGCTGGAAATTACTGCTCCATGATGCACTGAATAGGAAATTGAAGGCTCCCACAACCCAACTACTGCCACTCCAGCTTAAAGAGAAAGGCAAGGGAGATTCAAAGAAAAGGAGAGACAAAGAAATAAATGTGGAAGTGGCAGGATGTGTCAGCAGGGGACCAGGGAGGGGAGGGGAAGACCAGGAAAGAAAGGTAATTGTCTCTCTTGAACTGTCTGGAAGGCCACCAATTTTGGAGAGCTGTAAGCTAAAGAGAGCACTAAGAGAAACGTGGGCCTTGCTAAGCTGGCCCTTCCACTTTGCCAGCAATTCTGCTGTCACACACTTGACACTGTACCACAAGCAATATTTTATCCAGAGCTTCTGGTTGAAACTCAGAGGACTCTTCTGAGTACCATTCTGTCTGATATGCAAGGGCGGGGGATCTCTATATATAAATAATCTGAATTATTGCATCCCAGAGTGTTCCTCCAGCAGTGGTTTCTCGTGATATATGACAGCAGGTACCACAGAGGGCTCAACCACTCAGCTGGGTCACTTAGGGACAAGGTGCTGGAAGAGGGTATTTTCTGTTAAGAAGAGATTTTCCACTTTAAAAAAACTACCTATCTCTTAGTGTGGTTCTCACACCGGCTTAGAGAAAGCCCTCCCCTCATCCTCTTCAGACGAGCTGCTGTGAAGGGTGAATCCCAGCTCAGCCCTGCCCTGCAGCCAGGCAGAGTGGTCTGAGTAAAACTGCCTCACACTGGGCACATGGGTAGCTTGCTTTTTTTCATGGGTGGCCGAGTCTGCCCAAGGGTCCTCATACCAACTGACATCTCAGGGGGGCATTCTGTTTTCTCTGGTTCTTTTGTCCTATTTAAGCAGGCAGCATCCTTCTGTGTTTCTGGGGTCCCTCCTCTGGCCAAATATTTGCTGCACTCCGGTTTCCTAAGAGGGACTCGGAGCACACTTATCTTGCTCTGGATGTTTCATATTGGGTGTGAGAGAGAAGCTGGCTCCATCTCTCTCAGGAGCACACAGTCTGTGATTAAGCAGTACCCCTTGCTTAGTTAATATCAGTGTCATTTCAAAAGCCCTACATTCACTTAGAATGAATGAGATCAACAGTGCAATGCAGAGCATGTGCTTTCTACAATCACAGGCGGCTGGTTTTGGCTCCAGCTTCCTTCTCCCAGAACTGTGTGCTACAGTACATCAAAAGCTGCTTAGAGGCGTCAAATAATCCTCCAGGGAATACCACCCCTATTACAAACCAGTGCTGGGGCGGGAAAACACCACAGACAAGTGTAATTCATCCCACCAGCATGTTTCTTCTCAAATAAATCCTCCAGTTCTTTTGAAATAAACAGCAACAGAAAATAACCAGTGACCCAAAACCCGTTTTTGCAACTCTCCATCTGCAGGGGCCTCAGCAACCGTGGTGTGGCGCCCATGAGCAACCTTCGGCCGAAGGCTTAGTGCCTGTACTCGTAGCAGAGTTCAGGTGGGAAGGGACCCCAGGGGGTCTCTAGCCCAACCTCCTGCTCAAAGCAGGGCTACCTGTGAGTTCAGAGCAGGTCACTCAGGACTTGATCCAGCTTGGACCTGAAAACTTCCACGGACGCAGGCGGCACAGCCTGGGCAATGTTAGAGGGCAGCGATGGTAATGAGTGGTTTATGGGCTTAGCAGACATCAGTGGAAGAGGAGGAAGCTGAGACTTGGGGAACAACATGGCAAAGCAACAGAGGGGCTTTTGCTGGAGAGTTTTTTGTTCTCCTTTGGTCATAAATACTGGCTCCCCTTTGCTGTTGCAGTCACTAACTCCAGCAATAACATCAGAGAGCTGTCTGCTTTCGCAAGATACCCCCAGAGCCGAGCCAGCTCGCCTGCCAGTCGTAGGTCTCATGTCTGTCTTTGCACACATCCTGGCTTCTGTTTGAATTGAGGTGTCTGCAGTTCCTGGTAATAACATGCGACATTAGTCTGCTGATGACTTTGCATAACAAGAGGATTGCAATTAACATGACGATCCTTTCTTGTGTTTGAGCACGTTGGCATGGGTCATGAAGTCAGTGTAGCAAAATGATCCAAAGGGAGTTATTTATCTAGCTGTAAAGGGGCTGTGTTCCTGCAGAAGCAAGAACTCCAGTGTAAGGTAGCTGCTTACATCTGCATGTGTCAGTCATTTCTTGCCTCTGCTTGGGTGGCACAGAGAGGACACTGTGTGCTTATGGGTGCCTGCTGGCTGTCGTATGATAGCGACCCTGTGCCCAGGGGAGGGCTGGCCTCCCCAGCTTGAAACACACCCTGCAGCCTGCCAATACTCTCATGTCCTCTTTTCCCTGCCTGGAAAAGCCAGATCTCTGTATTTTGCAGAAATGTCTGGCCCTGCCAGTTGAGTTCAAGGAATGGATTTATTTTGATGTCTCAGGTTAGAGAGAAGAGAAGCCCAGATGAGTTAGAAGACCATGCATTAGGCTCATGGCTCTGCTCCAGTAGGAGCCGAGCCAGCCCTCCTCCTGGGCAAGTCCAAATGCCCTGCCCTGGGCCACTGAACCACAAACACCCATACCCCACCCTCACCCACAGAGGCATCCCCCTTCTTTCCCTTCTCTCTGCAAGTGCCAGTATTGATTTCCCAAGGCAGAGCATCCTATAAGAGCCTCTCAACCCTATATCTGAACAAATAAACATTTGCTCCAGTCATTATCCGTGCAAAGACCTGCATGCCCAGGCACACACACGAAGCAGACTGTGTTTGATGATCTGCCATCTTCCTGCAATGGGAATCAATGTCTCTCCACTCCTTTTGCCTCCGCCTCTCCTGCTGCCACTGTAATCACTGGCCAGTAACAAATGAGAGGGATTTATGATTACTGTGTGGTTAACCAGCTTATGATAATTAATGGAGATGCACCTGAAAGTTTGCTGGCAAGTAATAGGGATCCCACTGTGTTGGAAGAGAACCGAGGGCCTGTAAAAGAGAAAAAGGCTCTCTCACTTGGACAGCTTCATGAGAGATGCATCCCTTCCTGGTTAAATTAATTTTATCTGATGAAGTGATAAGCTGATGAAGTGAAGAAATGGTCAGGAGCATTCTTTCATTAGAGGTGTGTAGCAGGGAGCTTGTGTGGGTGAAAGTGGACTTCCACTCTCCCCCCACTCCCTTTACAAGTGCTACAGGGTCCCAATCCCTGATCAGTCTCCAGGTGTTGGCATGACATCCCTGTTTCGGGGAACATGCAGTTGGGAGGGACAGACTCTCGCTATGGGATTCAAGCTTGGCCGATAGGGCCTCCCTGTTCTGTCCTACCTTGACAAAGTGCCTATCACAGTGCTTTTTATCTAGGTGATGCTAGGACATGAGTTTTCAGCCTGTTTCCCACCACATTTCCTAAGGCCTCTCCACATTGTCCCACAGAAAACTGCCTCCAAAACCAAATCCCCCTTTCCCCTACCAGCACCAACCAGCACTCAAGTTTACTCCTCTCCTCCAGCTGGCTGGTTCCCAGCATCCACCCGCAGCAGCCCATCTGGAGGAGCCATGCATATGCGCGAGAAGGGCAGCACCTCTGGAACCTTCCCACCAGCACTCATGCAGGAACACAGCTGGTTGATTCTGGTACATTCAGACCAATCTCTCACAATCCCATTTGGATGCAGAACAGCATGGTGCCATCTGTATGTAGAGAGGGTTGACTTCAGCCAGAAGGAATCTCAGCCTGTTATGGATGGCCATGGGACAGAGCTTTCCTCTTCCACTGCGCAGGAGTAATTGTCTCCCTCAGGCTGTGCGTCTCCCACCCTGCAAGCTACACTAGAGTAAGTCCAAAGGGCTGAACAGACCAGTTGCATACACACTAGTGTTAGGAACAGGCTGAAATGGGACTGGTCCCATCCTTCCCGTTTGCATACCTGCACTGTCCTGCTGGGAGCCAGACCAGAGGCCAGTATGGACAAGGTGGGGACCTGGGAAGTTTGAGGTCCAGAGAGAGTGCTCCAGGTGTTGCTTTGGAGGGCAGAAACTGAGATGACTGGACTCCATGAATGCGGAGCATAAAGCCCAGGCTCAGGGAGATGGCAGGTCAGGAGCTTGCAAGCATTTCAGGACAACTTGTTTCCTATCAGACCTCACCCACTTTTTCAGATCACATGAAGTCTTCCATTCTCTCTCCACCTCCCCCTTCAGAACTTTAATAAAGTCCTGCATCATTCTTGTCACTGGAAAAGACTACCCTTCCCATTCCCTTTTCCCTGCAAGCTTTATTAACAATTCTAAGCAAGCTTCCCCAAAAATGAGGTTTCAATCTCTGCAGCATCTTTTAGGGGTCCTTAAACACTTATAAAAAGTAAGTAAAGAATTAACAGTGTGAGAACTGCTCTTTCTCAACGAGGAACAGTGGTTTACCAGGATGTAAAGCTCTGCAATGGAACAGAGTCTGGATGTCCAGATTAGCTGTCTTCTCTTCTTATACTTCAGATGTAACATGCACGGTCAGTGTCTCTTTTGTATGTATCTCATTGTAAAGCCAGATGAGTACAAGATTTTAAAGACTCTTATCACATGCTGTTGCACAGTACTATCTTTCTATTTCTTTAGCCTGGGGTTTTTTCCCCCCCAAGCTGTGTTTTTCATAGTCAACTTCCAATACAGTTTGTACCTTGTTTTGCATAACTCTAAATTGTTTTGTTAATGAAAAAAACCAATCCATTATAAAACAAATACACAAAATATGAACAGCTAATCTTTCCCTTATATTGCAAGGATTAAATAAACAGAAATAACAGCAGAAAGTATTCTAGACACGTTGGGCTGCCATAAAATTTAGTAGGTGAACTGTTAATTTACATATTCCCAAAATGCAATAGGGTGACACTTTTGAAATTAAAAACCTGATGATACAAATGGCATTTAAAGTTCATTTAATATTATTTGTTAAAATTCCACTGACAAATCTGTCGTATGTATAGCAGAACCTATTACTAGAAGATGAAAAAAAAAGCAATTGAAATCAAAACCCACCCCAACACTGAAGGGTCTATTAAGGCAGTAGATGAGAATTTGCATTCTCAAATAATCCTAACAGAAGTTTTTATAAATGGAAATGTAAACTGTAGAGGGTTTTAAATGTTAATTTATACTGATAACTAGTTTTATAAACAGACTTGACTATGTTTCTCCTAGAGACAATAAGAAAATGTTTCCCTGGGGGATTGGGAGTACCCAAACAGCAGCAGTTGTATTTCTGAATAACAAATCTGCAGCCACCTGGGATTAGGTTGAAGCAGTGCAGCCAAATGGATAATGCAGCACATGGTCTGTCAGTATAGTGGGTCTGTCACTGGCCCTGCTTTTTGCATCCTCTGAGGATGGCCCTTTCCCACCCATTTCTGACCTGCAGGTCTTGCTTCCCATTGGTCTATAATGGCACCACTCACAGGAAAAGCCCAGCCTTGGGCTATCTGGCCCCTATAATAATACTCTCAACTCTCTGATGCTGCTGCAGCAGCGAAATCTCTTTCTCCCTTATTTAATGCCTGGCACGGGATCTTATCCATTACAAGAAGCCTTATCCTGCAGGGACTGCTGTTGGCTCTCCTAAAAAATCCCTCTGGGTCTCTGGATCCTAAAAACCAGGCAAATTGTGAATCCCTATGGCCAGGTAGCGATACAGAGCTAGTGATCCTCCAGCTGACATAGGAGATAGCTGCAGAACACCAAAAGGGAAGCCATCCCTTGGCCTGAAGCTTAGAAAATTAGTCCCACTGACCAAAAAGATGCAGAGGAAGACTTTTTCTGCACAAAGTAAACCATCCTGATTTAAATGACAGCTGGCTCATGAACCATCTAAAAGAAGCTAGATATTTGGATTTCTTTTTGTTTCTTTATTTGTTTCCCCCTTACATAAATATGGAAGGAAAGCATTGCAGGTGAAATGGTGCATGGAAATTAATCTGTTCATAGTCCTCATAAATATTAACAGGCTGGTAAATATGTAACCTTATTTCTTTTTCCTTCTGCTCTCATCTCTTCCAAGTTATTTTCACCAAGGAAGGTTAAGTAGTTGGGGTGGTTGTGTGTAAATGAGACCATGGCAAAAGGGAAGGTTTTCATCCAGACCCAATACCTGCAGTGGTGTCATCAAAGCAGTGCTACCTACATGAAAAGTGATTCTGCACCATGATGGTGCTCTTCATTGTGTGGCTACAGAATGTGGTCTGAGGAAGGTCCTGCTCCACCAGTTCCATTGGCCACAGGGGTAAACTGAGGAGATGCAGCTTACCCCCAAGTCTGGATGTGACAGATCCTGGTGCTCTGACCTTGCCAGCAGCCAAGGCATGCTCTGGATCTGCCCTGAGGTGTCTCAAAAATAAATCCCCC
Organism: Phalacrocorax aristotelis; assembly: GCF_949628215.1. Classification (NCBI taxonomy): domain Eukaryota; kingdom Metazoa; phylum Chordata; class Aves; order Suliformes; family Phalacrocoracidae; genus Phalacrocorax; species Phalacrocorax aristotelis. The sequence continues at coordinate 2,971,176 of NC_134297.1, read as the reverse complement.
AGGGCTGGTCCAGTATTGGTCTCCTAAAAGCTCTCCCACCCTGTGCCCCACAGGCCATCCACCTCCTTGCTCTTCTCTCCATGTCCCACTTTGTGCCCAGAGCTGCACAGAGAGGAGGGCCCACAGCCAGCCCACCTGCACTTCCCACACAGTATTTTACTGTGCTGAAAGCAAGTTCAAATGCCTGGTTTTCTCCTCCCCTTCTACCACAGTTCAAACCATCAGCCTCCAGTCCCTTGCACCAGAAAAAGGAATACCAACAGGCCCTCCCTCCCTTCCTTCCTTCCTCCCTCCCTTCCTTCCTTCCTTCCTCCCTTCCTTCCTTCCTCCCTTCCTTCCTTCCTCCCTTCCTTCCTCCCTTCCTTCCTCCCTTCCTTCCTTCTTTCCTCCCTTCCTCCCTTCCCTCCCTCCCTCCCTCCCCTATCTGTTCTCTCCGCTTCCAAAAATTTTACCAGATAAACAACTGAGTGAGAAATTAATAGACACTTTCATTTGCACTGTAAAAAAATGTGTGCATGCTGGTGGGAAACACTGGAGGAAAACTTCATCTATAGATTAAAGCAATAGGCCTTGTCTCCAACAAATTCAGTTAGAGCCTTGGAGGATAGCAATACATGCCTTGAGCTAGACGAGAGTTTTGTGCCAGAGGAGTGACTTGAGTGAAAAGGGCTCTGTGGCATGAAATGCAAAAGGGTGTTTATAGCACTAGGATTTATCTGTGATTCCAAGCACTCACAATATTACTAATATGACTATTAGAAAAGCAAATGGGTGGAACCATTAGGCCGTATAATCCCTCAGAGTCTGGCTGCAGCTATAAAAAGTATTTATGGACAGGGCTCCTAAGTGAACTCAGGCAACGGATGCCCTGAGTGGGACCAGGGGCATATGGGGACTTGGAAGGGTCAGTGCTCCTCCCTGAGCAGCAAAGGAGAGGAGAGAAGAGGCACATTGTCCTCAGAGAGGAAAGGGTCTGCTGAGTCCCTCCAACCTGCAGGGGTTTAGGGGTGAGTGCCTGTACACAGCACCATGTAACATGTTGCTGCTTCTGCTTAGCCACACTCCCTGCAGAGGATGGCTGTGTCACTTTGAATCTCTGCTTCAAAAAGCTGCTGAGGCTGGAAAAAACATGTAGGGTTTCCATTTCATAGTAAGCTTCTGGGCCACAGGGGGATAGTCTGCTCACATGGTCCCAGTCATGACCAGGGAGGGGATCCTGCAGCACCCCACAGCCAGCACACAAGTCTCATGCAGCTCCTCGAGGAGAAGTGCCTGTACTACTGCTGTGGTGCACCCCCTTGGCAACTACTGGTGTCAGGGGAAGTGAATCAGCATGACAGAGAGCTTGTTCTCACTTGTCCATGGGCCACAGCTGTCCCGAGCTGAGCTGGTGCTTCCCTCAAGGCTAAATCCATGCTTCAAACTGCAAGATGTTTGGAGTTCCCCTTGCTCCACACAGCTTTCTGTTCATGCCCGTCTGCACCACTCTGCAACATGGTGGAAAAAAAAACCCCAAAACATTTCAAGAAAAGGAATGTCTTCTCCAATGCACCCTGCCTCCTCAGATAGGCCAGGGCTGATACCATCAGAGAGCTGGCAGCTGGGCTTGCTTACTGAACAAGGCAAACCCTCTGCGAGGGAACCTGAATTGCCTCCTGTCACATGCAAACCAGCACAGAAAGATCTGTAAAATCAGTGCATAGGATTTCACCGTCAGACCTCCAGATATGGGCGAGGTCCTTCCCTGACGGTCTGGTCCTCTTGCAGCAGAGAATAAACACCACAGAGGTGCGAATTGCAGGATCCCTTCCCCTAAGCACCTTAGTCTGCACCCTACCTTGCTATTTGCACAGCAACTCCTATTGCCTCTAAAGACATCTGTCCCTCCAGCAGTGACACAGAGGCTGTGCAAAGTTTTGTGATGCTGACAGGTAGTATGGGACTAGCAAAAAGACCTGAAGCTGCAGGCTCAATGGCATCTCTTCCAATTCCTGTGGTCTGGGCCAGGCCTTGAGCTGGTGTCCTCCACGCTGAGCACCAGCAGAAACACCTTTGTGGTTCATGAGCCAGAAGAGAGAGCAAGAGAGTGAAAGAGAGACCTACATACAGAGATACACACAGTTTTGGAAATTACTGTTTCTCTAGTGTTTAACACTTGTGTCCTGCTGGTTTTATTTCATATGCCCATGTTTTTCCATCCAATAGTGGAAATTATGTAGGTTTCAAAGCAATCATGCCATTTTCTGTTAGCTGATCTTTTAATGCCTAGATTTATGAAAGATGGCACCCTATATTTTTGTGTTTACATGGATCATTGCTGAATTGGAACTTATCCTGTTTTCATAAAAGGATTCCTCCCTTTTTGGCAGAGAAAATGAGTTTGTTTTCAGATCTAGCCTATGTGAAAGATCACGTGACCATGAAGACGATCTTGAATCAGTTCCAAATGGTGAATATCATGAAGGCAGATTTGTACCAAAACCTCTAACACTTGCAGTTTCAGATATTTTCAGCAGGGAAAACCCTCAGCTTGGCGAAATTTCACAGAGAAGACATATTTCACTGGCATGAGTTTTCCTGAAAGACAAAACTGTGAATCATATACAAAAGAAGAAGAAGAAGGAAAAAAAGCTGCTGAGACTTTATACAACATTGCCATATTTACAATCTTGAGCAGCTTCACTGAAAAGCAGCCATTCCTGGAGAGGAGCAGAGCAGAGAGCCAAAAGTCTGCAGAAATATATCAGGTGAGGGTGCAGATGGGTACTTTTAAAGTTATTCAAAATGAGGGAAGTAAAGGAGGCAGATGAAAATGGTGGCAGAATTGGACTGTGCCCCTAGTTTTTGTCCAAGCTACCATGAGTAATCAGATATTGCAGATAACATCCCTCTGAAATCAAACCACTCATCTTCCTCAGTGGAGATGGATTACACAACCCAGCAGCTGTCCTCTGCCTCCCCCCCACCGCTATGTGACACAACCTCAATTCAGTCCCTTCATGCCCCCATATTTCCTTTAATCACTCTTGGGCAATCCATTCCTTTTCTGTGCTGAAGCCGTCGGGCCACTTCAGAAGCATGGAGCTTGGGCAGTAATTGTTCTGTCGCAGACTGACATCTCCAGAGAGGCAGCTCGGGTCTTAGCAACAGAAAATCCAGAGGCAAAGCTGGAAAGCTATTAATGTTTAACACATAGGGAAGCTGCTGTCTGTCAGATGCTCCGATCACCCTGAACTTGGCAGGCAGAACGTGTTAGCACATCTGAAGCTGCTGAAGGATTTTATCAGCCTGACAAGACAAGGCATACCCATCTCCCCTTCTGCTGCGTATCTAGTATAGACATAAGGAAGGGGACTGTAAGGAATGGACACAACCAGGCCCACATGTAGCTTTGACACATCAGCTCCCAGCAGCCTCAGGGGAGGACTGAGTTTGCATGGAAAGTTTGAGATGCAGTGAGATCTTTGCCAGGCCCAGCTGGGGCGGCAGCATGTGGTGAAGCACAGGACAAATGCTCCTTGCTGCTCCCAGTGATGCTGTTCCCAGCAGAGACAGGCTGAGACCAGTCCTGAAGAGAGCATGGGACTTTTTTTATGGCCCAAAACTAAGACAGTGGCAGAGGAAGGTTTCCCAACTTGAATGAATTGAAGAGACAGGCTGGGACCAGTCCTGAAGAGAGCATAGGACTTTTTTTATGGCCCAAAACTAAGACAGTGGCAGAGGAAGGTTTCCCAACTTGAATGAATTGAATTTGCTTTTTTAGTGTGGGCAAAACTGTAGCTTTGAGACTGTGGCAAACTGCTCCTGCATCTGAAATAGCCATGGGACAGCTGGAGGAGTGTAAGGGGGTACCTGGCCCCTTTCTCAGTGCACAATCAGGACAGCATGAGCTGCAATGCTGAATGACCAACTGCTTCCAGCAGACCTGCTATTTTCAGGAGTAGCTTAGAGCTACTTCACCTGTCTCAGAAAGAGGTCTAGCATGGGACATAAAGCCTGGGCCTCTTGAGGAGAAGCCAGCCTGGAAGAAATATAAAAAACTTAAAACTAAACAGACTAAAAGGCCCTCCTGCATTATCCTCGTGTTTGAGTACTTAGCCTCAGTCACATACTGAGCTTTCAGTCTGTTTTTGATCTCTGATCCTGTTAAGTTTTCCATGGAGGAATAGCTTTTCTGACCCCTAAAGACCTCAGTTAAGCCTGCTGACAACAAGTTGCCTTTTCTTAGTTTCTTCTTGCAGCTCCTTAGATATAATCTGTTGACCCCCAACAATCTTCAAAGTGCAGGTTAAAAACCACTGACCTGTAGCACTTTGGTGTCTGCCACCTCAGCACCTAGCTTGAAACTGCTTCCCGACACCAGGGGATTGAAAAATGTGTTATGGATCCAGATTCCTGTATGGTATTACCCAGCCACACGTGAAAGTGATTCAGACAAAAAACAAGGAGTCAGGAGGTAGAGACCTGGATTTGGTGGTGCTGATGGCTCTCTGATGACTGTCTAAATGGCTCCATTTAGCTGTGGAGATGCTGGCTGTGTTGGTATCTGAGGAAGATCATGCTGCTGTACCACAGTAAAGTATTTTATGAGCTCTGCTGGAAGATGCTAGGCTAGCGCAGAGTGACATTGTTTTGATAGCACCCTGTCTTGATGGAAAACCTAGTGGTTTTCCATGTAGGAGGAAATATTTCTCTATTAGCCCACAAAATAACACATTACTTCACCACCTGACTTTTGATGCCCATCAAAAAAAAAGCGCACTGACAGAGATGCAATCAACATCAGCTCCTGCAAGTGTTCACTGCATTAGGCAAGCTCTTAGAGGACTTGCTGCCAACGCTCAGGGATGTCCCCTTTCCTCTCAGCATGCCTGGCTCCTTCCACCTCCCATACCCAGCAGGAGCAGAGGGAAGGAGACAGCTGGGGAGGCTGGTGGGTGGGTGGTGGGTTGGGGCTGTTGGAGTACAGTGGGGTGTAATAGTGGTGTAGGGTACAAGACATGTACCTAACTTCTGCTATTTGGACTCCACTCCAGGCCACTGCTTTGCTAAGCCCACCAGCCCCCCATTAGGTGCTGTGAGAAAAGGACTCCTTTCCCTTCTCCAGTTCCTCGTCCCTCCCCCACCTCTGCTGCCTTTGATCCTCCTTGCTTTCAATTTGCAAATCTTCCTGTATTCATTTTGCCTCCTGCCAGGAAAGCCTGAAACCTTTGAATCCAAGGCAGATAGTGTCCAGCCAGCCTGTACTTGAGTCTCCCTTACCTTGTGGAATAACTAGTACAGCTGCAAGTGAGCTCCCTGCTCAGCTGCACCTGCGAAAATTTTCCAACAGTGTTCAGGGTCTAGCAGGTGTCAGCAGACCCATTCTGACATGCTAACATCCATTGCCCTACAGTCCACCTTGGGCAGTGCCTTTTGCCTCTCTGCCTGGACCAGCAAGCTCTCCAACTCCTCACCCCTAAAGCAGCTTTCTTGATGCATCGTCTGACAATGGAAATGCTAAACAGAGTGCACAGGGTGGTTGGGATCAAGCCTTTTCTTCAACCACTAATTCCTCTTGTGAGCCTGGAGACGTACCTACTCATAAATTCGGGTGAATGTGCCTTTCCATCTCTGTAGCAGCCAAGGAGGAATTGTATCTTGTTGCACCTGGTGCAGTTGGAAACATGTAGTTTTTAGTTGCTCTGGTGAGTGCTTTCAGGCATTGCTAGCTCAGGAGAGAATCCAGGAGATGAAGTTAAAGGTTAAGACATCACTATGGAGACAGAGGCTGTGAATACTCTGTTATCAGCCAGGATATCCCTAAAAGCACTACAGAAAGGGGGTTACTTATTGCACAAGCCCCTTGCAGGATGTCTCCTGGAGCATCTGAAACACTGCTTAAGCCACAGTTGGAGCCAGGACTTCTCAAGACCAAAGCTGTGTAATGCCTGGTGTAGCTTTTCCAGATAGTGTGGGCCAGGCCATTCTGGGAGGCATGAATATAGCAAAGCTGTCCTGCCTCTGCAAAGTTTTAAGCATCCAAATTTCTGGCAAGAAAGGGTGCAAAATAGAAAGGGCTGGGCAGGGGCTGCGAAGTGCACAGACCTTCCCCCAGACAGCACCTCCTCTCTTGGCTCTGCAAACACAGATGCCCAGCCAGAAGGAACCATTGATCGGCATGACTAATGGGGACTTTAAGGAGGAAAGCGTGCCAGATCAATATGCAATCCACAGTACATGAATCACTTCAGCTTTTCCAATTTATTCAGCTCCAAAATCAAACGAACAAACAAAAGATAAATATATAGCCTGGGGAGGCTAGGGTTGAGGGGGTGAGAAAGGCAGGTGGGGAGGCAGACTCTCATAAGGGATAATTAACTAGCTTTTATCATTCTAACAAAGCATTAAGCCAGTAAAACTATGAAAATGGGAATACTCCAGAGTCGTTACTGGTATAAAGCAGAGACTCCAGAGTCCTGCTCCTCTTCTCCAAGTTGCATGGGTTGAGAAGAGGAAGGCAGCTCGCTCCTACAGCCAGCCAGGACTGTGGTGTCCCTGCCTTTCCAGCGGTTGGTATGCTGAAGCTTCAGCCTCCCCACTGCACCTCAGACCTTCTGCAGGCTGAGGGAAAGCACCTCAGTGGCTAGGGGTGCATAAAAGCTGGGCTGATTTAATCCAACAGAGGAGAAACAGGAGAAAACTTATATTCTGGGGATGAGACAGAGAAACTGATTATTCCCCTCCTGGGTGAACTTGGGGTTCCTTACATTCAAGTCAGAATATTTAGGTTGGCTTTGGGGATTATACTATCGATGGTCCACCCTTTTGTTTTGTCACTTTCTTTGGGATGAAGGCTATTATTACATGACAAGATATGGTTTTAAAATGAAAGATAGTAAAGTTTTGTCTGATACAAATAAATGCCAGTTCAGCCTTTTACAAAAGAAAGTATTTAATGCTTAAATATGTAGACATGCCACATGGTTTCGTTATCCCTCAGACCTTCATTTTACAGATTCATTTGCTATTTCCTCAAAAAGAATAAAATTGCTGAGAGATCACATGCACCTGCACGTTCTTTTCCAGCTTATCCCTCTCTGAGCGCCCCCTTCTTGCTTCTCTCTTGACTTGGCCAGGCCAAGGTTCAGCTTCCCTCTTACCTCTTCTCTGGCTGCAGTCCTGGGCCAGGGAGGCTCATGGAAACAGAAACCCACTCTCATCACAGCCAGGCTGTGGTGGGACTTTCCCAGAAAAGCAGCAGGACAACATGGTCTAAAACTCCCAGCAGCTGAAATTAGCTGCCTCTGTGCAATAGTCTCTCCTTGCCATTGCCTGCACTCATCTCTCTTTGCAGCAGCCCCTCCCTCTTTTAGCCTTATGTCCCCCCGCAAAGTGCTACAGTACCTGAACCTCCCCTCATTTTCAGTCTCAGAGCAGTGGTCAGGAGGTTTGTCCAATGCATGTTCCCCATAAACAGGGACCAGTCTCAGGAAACTCAGCTGAATATCCCTTGTCTCTCTGATCCATCTTCTTCTCACTGTCATCACCGATCATCCACACAGGTGATTGCACTTCCTGTCCTCATACAGCCCTCCCCAGGCCTTCCCATCCCCCTGTGCCATGGGGTTTCTCAGCAAAGAGATTTCTGGCTTTGCAAAAAATGAATGCTGTTCCACTGCTCCAGCCTCCTGATTAATTACTTATCCAACAGGATTTGCTCTGCTTATTATCAGCGTCATTAACAGGATAGTGATGAGGATGGAGAGACCTTCAAGGAGGGAAGCCAGGTATCTCAGGCAAAAAAATGTATTTGTTTTAGTATGGAAATATTTGGATGAAGCCTGTGTTACCTTCTCTCAGGCTCTGCCAATGTCTTCTGTACCTTCTCCTCTGTTTCTATTCTGGCTGCAGGTAGTCCCTCCCCTCACAGCTCCTGTGGCACTGCTTCCCCCAGACCTGGTGGTAACCCCACACCTTCTGTGGCCATATCTTCATCCATGGCTCCCACTACCTCTCACACCTTCCACTCTTCCCTTATGCAACCTCAGCCTCACAGCAGCTTTCTGCCTCTCATCATGAGTCTCCTGCCACTGCTACATGCAGTTTTCACACACCTCTGATGAGATGTTCTGCTCTGGGGCACAAGTAACTCCTGCAGAAGAAAGAAAGGAGAGTGGGGAGGGTAGAGAAAGAGCAGAAAAAACCCTACAGGTTCTGAAAAATATTGGGTTTTGATTCTTAGCACTTTCTCTCTCCCGGGGCCACACAGGCAGAAAAAGTAAGTTTAATTAAAAGTGCATTAATTCTTCTCATATTGAGCTGATGGGCCTCCTGGAGCCATCTGTCTCTGACGAAACTCTGTGTGTGACATGGTGTTCCCAGCACTGCAGCACTACAAAATAGTTTTTCTCATGACAAGGTAGGAAGGCAGCCTCTCCCACACAGCAGAGACGGTGCCCAGCCTGGCATGGCCAACACAGCAAGACAGGCTCCTAGAGACATGCACTGGGCACAGAGTCTGCAGGGTCCTGCATAGAGGAGTACTGCAGACATACCCCTCAGTGTGCTCATGTCACACCATACAGAGAGAAAAAAGGATGGGGTGGAAAACCACTTTTTTACCTGACAGAAGTCTGTCTCAAATTGAGGTAAAAAGTCAATGCATTTGCAATTTTCCCAAGCTGACCAGTAGAAATACAGTTTAGATTGGGTCACTCCACACTCTACTCCAATAACTTTAGATTGTTCCATTTTGATTTTGAGCTTTGGGATATTTTAAAGCATACAAATTTAAACTTCAAGTGAAATGGTAAATTTCAACTAGGACTATCCCAGACTTTTTGCCTTGATTATATGAGACTGGGGTGCCTTGATAATTTTCAAACTATGTTTTTTCAGCCTGGAAAAATCATCATGAATGCTTCCAAACCTTGAATAGTTCTATTGCAACAAATCAGCACTTTTCAGTGAAGAACAAAAATGCATCTTGGTGAAAAAATTGCCACTGTGTCTGCCTGTCAGAGGCAATCTCATGCTCACCATTCTCCTTCCAGTTCTCTCGCTCCCTCTTAATCACCCCTCATTCCTGACTGTAGCACATGACAGCTTCCCACCCTCTGCTGTACAAACACACACTCCGCTGTGTGCCCCGCTAAATAGTGAGTGTATTTTGGAGAGCTGGCATGGGAAGGGCAGAAGAGCCAGTGGCTGACTTAAAGGCTCAGCCTAAAGTTACAGGGATGATCTCAGGTGTGACTTCAACTTCCCTAATGGCCCTGAGATCCAGTTGTTTTTTACTAGGCTCCCCTCCTATACAGGAGTTCCTCCCTTTTGCACAGCCTCAGGGTGTTTCTCAGTGGCATATTCCCTCTCGCTTGCTGTCCTCTTCACTGTTCCTGCTGGGAACTTCTGTGCTGCCCAGTGACGTGCTGAGGGGGAAGAGGGGCTTTGTTGCCATGTCAGGATTTTTAATTTCCCCATGTGGCAATGGTATCATGGCCCTGACAGTGTTCTAAACACATCTTATCTCTCTGCATGTGGAAAAGCAATATTGATATTGTGGCTTTAAGGGCTGGAGTGAGAACAATGCACTGTGCATTGTTAAACAAGCCACCAGCCCTGTGCTGTACAAGCGGAACAAGTATAATCAGTGATACAGACTTTCAGGATAATTACAGTTCACTAGTATGCACTAGTATACTAGTATTCACTAGTATGCACCTTCCCTGTCCTCCCTCTCTTACCTTGAGTATCCTGTATTACAGCCCTTGAGATTAGCTTTACACCTGCTGGCTAGAGGGGGACTCCTTTGCCACCCCTGTGCTTCAGTCAACCACATGTTCAAGTGAATCCCATGCCAAATTACAGACATGGTTTGTTCATGAGACCCCCTTGTGATGTCCCCTCCCTGTAGGATGTGTGCTAGTGACCCAGCAACCCTAATCATGTCTGTATGCTTTGGCATCTATGGAAGGATCCATGTGAAACAAGTTGCCAATCTCCAGTTCCACTAGCCAGGATGCACAGCCTCAGAAAGGCATGGGCCCTCCAGCAACCAGTTTTCCTCTCTGTTTTCTTCATCTTCACCCTGTGGTGCTGCACCCTCCAGGCCTTCGGGCAGTCACCCTGCCTGCACGCATGTCAGCAAAGCCTCTGATCCGTTTTTGGCAGCAGAGTGTTTGAAAAGGAAGCCTTGAAAACTGAACTCACCTCTGACAAACAGCATCAGGCATGAATTTATTAAATCTGTGCAGCTGGTGCTGCCCCCATCACCTGTTTGATGCATGAAGGCCCCCAGCAGAGCAAAGCCCTTAAGCACGCACTGAGCTTCAAACACTCAAGTTGTGCTACTGAGTTGATTGGGAATGAGGCAGGTGGGAGCGGGGCCCTGGTGAGGACTTTGAGGGTCATCAGTCTGAGCCTCTTGTTTGAGCACTGCATTTACTTAATACTGGTATTAATGACTTTAAAGGGATAAACTTCTGCCAGGCAAAAGCCCAGCATGAATCAGGTTTTACCATTAAAGAGGCCTCCAGCAGAAACATACGGCTTTTGCCACACCAGAGCCCCTCCAGTAGCCCCCAGATTGTGCTTGGGATACACAACTCTTACACAGGATGCAAAATGCCTTCACTATAGGGAGACCCAAAGAAGCCATGGCCCTGTCCATCTCCAACTCAGAACCAAGTAGTCCTTTTTATATCCTCACAGTGAGGTGACAAGATCTGACATACCATTGCACAGGAGGAAATTACCATGGCCACTAGTTACCCCATGCTACCATGTTCTTAACATGCCCCAACATGGAGCTGTGTGCAGCAGGCTGATCTTATTGAGGGAACGAATTATGTTAGTGAGGAGAGTTTGGAAGCGTCTACAGGACTTGTTCTAGCATTTAGCCACTCACCGACTGGTCTCACCATTGGAGATTGGCACTGCAAACACCTATCCCACTGAGCAACCTATAGAACCACATTGTCACCCGGTCTTCAGCTGGTTTGAAGTGGGGAAGGGCCATTGCCTGGACCCTCAATGACAGCACAAGGCACCCTCTGTGCTCCCTCAGAACTCTCTCACCAACTGAGACAGAGAGGGAACTGTCCCCATCCTGCCACCTGTATGTGTCCTTTTTTTTAAAGGCAGATCATAATGCTCTGAAGTCTAATTGCTTCTCTTAGCAGACTGATTCACATAATGACTATAGTGTTTTGAAATGTTGAATAGCAGCTGTGTATCAGTAATATCTCTGGAGCAAGGTCAACTGCTCTGCAGTAAAACTCTATCCTGCCTTTCATATCCCATCAGCACAATCAGCGAATTGGACTCCTCTCCGAATACTAAATGCGGCAGTGAACTCCAGAATGAGCTTCCTTTGAGAGCAAAGGGCTCTGCTTTGTGAGCCAAGATTGGATGCACCTTCTGGATGCTGCATTGCTGCTGCTGTCTTCCCTGGTCCCTTTTCAGAGCTGTTGCCAGCCTCTGTTTCAGCTAGGCCAGGCAACATGCTCAACAGCAGCATTGACCAATACGGCCAGGCAGGCAGAAAGATCATAGTGACCCAAAGATGTACAGGAATTGATGGCAAAGCCCATCTCCCCATAAGTCTTCACCCTGGTCTCCCAAAACCACACTCTTCCTCCATCCATGACCCATCCAACCCTTGGGTCTGCCACTGCCTTCCCAGACAGCAGCAGCAGCAGCCATGGCCCAACTAAATCTGCCTTTTTTTGTCACCCTCCATTGCAGAGAGAGTCCCTCTGTTCCCTGCTTGTGCTTGCTATGACAGACAGGTGAATGAACACTGCAAGATATGGAAGAGACAGACATGAAAAACTGCCCCTTTTCATGAGGTGAAGGTTAATGGAGCAGGCAGGGGAGGGTACACAAAGCTAGAGGAAAGCCCAGCTTTGCTGCTAGAGCTATGTGCATAATGCAACACTTCCAGTACAGGTACTCATAGTGCTTGATAGGAAGAACACTCCTAGGAGAGAGTCTCACTCAGGCTAGTGCAAACTTCTTTCCTTGTTCACCACTGCAGATGCCAGATGTTGCCAGATGATGTGTGCCAACTCTGCCTGAGCCTGTCAAACCACTCTTTTCCTTGACACGGATACCTTTAGTTTGTTTCTGCTTTTGTGTCTCTTTAAAAAGGAAAGGAAGAACAGGGCAAAACTCAGTTTCAACAGGTTTTTATTTCCTCCTCCCCCCTTCTTAAACAGATATTCATAAAACCACTGTCTGTTCTCCCCTGGCTAATTAGCAGTTCAGATAATAAGCTGGTTTCATGGAGCTAGCATGCGTCAATGTCTCTGTTAACTGGGTTAATTACACAGTGGATGGGCATTTGTTTCCTGTGAAGACTGAAGATAAGAACGTGTCTTGGTTTCCCAGCAGGCACTGCAGTGCTTGGACTCGCAGCACTGAATAGACTGACCATGTCTGATGGGAATATCTGTGGACTTCACCAGTGGTATTCCTGGGACTCATTGTGTGGTGGGGGGTTGTTAATCAGTCTGCCCAATAAAATTATGTTCTGTCTTTCACTCATGGTCTGGAAAATGGGCTCCAAACACTGAGAACTTGTTCATGCTTCCTGCCAGTACCCATGGGAGAGGACGGAGACAGGAAGAGAGAAAGGGAAGGACTGATATGCTCAGCAACATTGAATCACCAAGGCCCCAGCAAGCAGAGAACTTGTTCAGCAGAGCCAGAGGAATACACTGTCTTCACTTTCTGTGCCAGTAATTTATCACACATGCTTCTACAGATACAAACCACTGATCTGCAACCAACAAGCTGAACACCATCACAGCTTGCTCCATTCAGCCTGTCCTTCTGAGTTTCAGAGCAGCTCTCTGGGGCAGTGATTGGTGCAATGGGACAAGAAGGGGAACAAAGAAGTGTGAATATAATTGTTCTCTTGAGTGGAAGTACCCTGAGCAAGTTACCCCTCATCGGAGTGCAAGGCCTGCAGGTCTCTGTGAGTGTTTCGCCAGGAGAGCTCCCATCATAAGTCCCTCTCTGCCAGGAGACACCCACCAGCTCCGGGCACACAAAGCACACAGCTGTCAGTGTGGGTTCCAGCAGCTGAGCAGATGATCAGAGCTGTGCCCTCAGGGTTGGTGCAGTCAGCACCTGCATGGCACAAGCCACCTCCAGGTCAGGTGCTGTGAGTTTTGCAGAGTTTGAGCAGGCAACTGGAGGCACCATCATCAAAATCAAACCTGATATCTCCCGGCCACAACTCACAGTTCCTGCTGCTCCCTGCAGTATTTTAGCATTTAGCCTCGCTTTTCCCATTTCTTATTATCTCTGACAGCTGGGTAAAGCACATGACCCCCAGCACCATCACAGCGATGCTGCATGCTGCCTGTCCCTGTGGGCCAGTACTGGGGGGTGAAGGGGAGCCGGGGAGCTCACCTGCGCCATGTTGTTGCCATGCCAACCCCATCCCCAGTCTGCCGCATCCTGCGGGGTGTCCTGCCTCCCTGACTTGCTCTGGCAGGTTTTCCTCCCTTTCCAGGAGATAGAGAAGGCTTGCAACAATAACCTCTCTGATGGTGAGTGGGGAGGGAAGGCAGAAATGCCTGCATTTTCCCTTCAGAGGATGCACATAGTTAACTCAGCTGGGGAAGAAAATTCTCCCCCTGGGCCCGAGGCAAACTCTAGGGGATGGAGCTGCAGAGGGATGGCTCTTCAGTAGGTAGAAATCCATTTTGTTTCCTTTTTCCAGCACCTATCACAAGGCAGTGCAGTATGCCTGGGTCCCGGCTGCACTTACTCCCCAGTTGCAGTCTGACCTCCAGCAAAAGGAAGTGATACAAATAAAACTGAAAAGCATTTCTCTATGCCATGTTGCTGGCTAACTACAGTGGAAGAAAATATGGGTTCTCTCAGTTTTCATTCTTAAAATGCCCCAGGAGATTGTCTGTGTGCATGCTTGGGTTTACCTGGACATACTTACAGAACACAGTACAGTGCACACATACATGGAGAGAGACCAAAAGAAAGTGTGACTGCATGGACAGCCTTCAAAGGGTTAAGAGGAACATCTCTGTTTGCAGAGGAGAGAAAGGACAGATGAATTCACAGGCTTAAGAGCAATTTCAGAATCCACTGAAGCTTCATGCCACTCTGTGAAATCTCAGTGCACCTCAACTAGGTCAGAAATTGGTTTATATTCCCTTCTATATGTTTATGAGTTTGTAAAATCTGATTTATTGTATTCCACTGCTACTCCAGGATATTATGGCAAAGGCATCTATTGGGAGAAGAACTAGGATTCATTACAAAGTTGCTTAAACAAAGTCACTGCTATCGGAATTGCTGGATCGGATAGTATTTTACTTTTATTGTACTGCAAGGAAATAGCTTGGTAGCAGTGCTAGCTTTGGCCCAGCATCTGATGGGGGATGACGGAACTGTGGTCAAAGGCAGTCAGAAGAAAAATTACTTTTCACTTCTCAGATGACACAATTTCACCTGGAGGGTTCTGTTTCTTACTAGGTTCCATACTTGCCTGCCCAAAGGCTGTGATTCCCCTTTTTCTACCACTTTTGGAGAAAAGACACCAGGCTAAATGCATGCTGGGTCTGTCCCAAACAACTAGACTTATTTTAACCATAACGTGTGGGCAGGTGTTATAGGCACACAGATATTGGCTTTCCTGTAGTACTTCACATCCTCCCTAATCATGTGCCAGGCCCTGCATGTGCTAGGCTCTGCACAGACACAGGGCAACAGCAACACTCTTGTGCACAGCACATGAGCTGCTTCTCACTCTGAAAGGCTAAGGAAGCTGTCCCTTCTGCTATGACCCATGAGCTTCTGTTGAAAACAGCATCTTCCATCCCTCCTTTCGTCTCCTTATTCTCCCTAGTTTCAATCTCTTGGCCTCATTTCTGCTCCCTCCTTTCCAAATGCTTCTCTCATGTCAGTTTTTTCGTGCTCAATCAAGAGGTTCACAAGCAAAACCCAATTGTAAAACAATTTGAAAGCAATTTTGCAGCTGCCTCATGATAAGAGGCAGAGCTAGTACCAGAGATACTCGCTTTAGAATCGCGATGCACAGAAATAATTACCTCAGCTCATGAAAAGAGAGAGAGAGGGAGCAAGAGAAAGAAAAAATATGCAGCACGTGCCCAGATGGTCTGGCTGGCTCCTGCCTAGATTTCTGAGTTGCCATCAAATCATCTTGGCTGCCTGTGTTTTCCCCAAGACATCTGGAGAAAGTTTTCCCTTAAGAAACAGATGCTGTAAACTGCCCCATGCACAAGTTCACTACACCGATTTGCGCACTGCACAGATGTGGCCCAATAACTTATCTGACACCAGACCAGCTTCACTCAGCTGATCTAAGTGATATATTTACACCCTCAGATCAGAAGGAAATTAATTAGAAAATAATGGTATAAATAGACCCATTGTTGTGATTCATTACTCATTGGTTAATTTCCTCAGTTATTCTTTGTTTGTTAGCATATCTGAGCTCTTTGGGGAGGGACTGTCTTTGCTTCATTCTTGTGTAGGGCATAGCACAACTAGTCTGTGGTCTCAACTAACTTCAGTTGATGCTACAATAATGTAACTGGATCATTAAAAACTGCCGTGATATATTGAAAACTTATATCTTTGAAACTAGAGCAAAAATAACACTCTTCTCCCCTAAAGGTAAACCCAAACGTAGCCACTTCTAAAACTTTCATGATAACTTTCTGATTCAGATCTGAAAATTGCCTGTCAAATCAAGCCAACAAATCACAGCACTGCCCTCCCTCCGCTAATTCTGTGCAAAGATCAGCGTTCCTGCCTGAGCTGCAGAGGAATGGAATGAATAAACAGCTTTTGCCTTCAAATTCTGCACCTTCTCCTCCAAAGATGACAGCAGATAATCGCGCACACTCTTGATTTAATAGCTGATTCTGGAGAAGATTAAAGCTGAAAGGAATAGGCCACGTATGAGGAACTATCTGTAGGTGGGAGGGATTTCCTAGGCAGCTTTACAACAGCAGCCACACAGTCTGAAAGAGTGGACAAACGTTTCCTCTGTCACCCGAGAAAAAGTGGTTTCTTATAGGAGGTATGTCACAAAACCCTAGGGAAGCAAAAGAAGAAGAAATTCCCTGGACCTGAGGCCAGAGGCCAGCAAAGGACCAAGCCCTTTAAGTCCCCACAACACAACAGTCTTTACAATAAGGCATGCTCCAAATGCCTGGACACACAGCTGCAAAGATACTGTCATGCCTTAACACATCTTACTTAAAAAGTACTTGCAGATCAACTTTCAGATCAGAAGTGTGCAAGTGGTACACAGCCTATGCCAGGGAGCAACTTTCTGCCACAAGAACCCAACACAAGGGCTGTATTCTCCACTTCTTCCTGAATCTGAATTCCACAGGCATGCCACTTATGCAGTACTTACTTGTGCCTGGTCACTGCCCAGTTACTTTCAACAATCTGAGAGGCCTTCGCCAAATGTGCAAGGCAGAGCTCTGTACAAAAGAGGACGTGGTGTAGAATGCACTTAAGGATGAAATGCAACACGGACCCCAGCAGCACATTCCCTTAAAAATCAGTGGGGTGGTATCATGACACTTGCAGAAGAAATTTTGCCCTTCATAAGGATAAGAAGTGCTTGAAATCTTAGAAATAATAAAAATGGATTGGGTAGATGGAATTACTAATAGAATCTTAGCAGTCAGGAAAGAACCATGAGCTGTTCCTCACACAGCTCCCTCAAAAACCCTTCCCCAGAATCAGACTGGGGAATGTGCCACCTTCATTTGTATGCAGCCCACAGACTTCAGTCAAATACCTTGCACAGTCTTTCATTATTGCTGGTATACTCGCGGATGAATTCAAACAACTCCTGTTAGCAATTGGGAGAGGAAAGCCAGACAGAGAAGAAAAATCACATACCTGTCTAGGAACTGACCTCCTCGCTCTCCAAGCATTCTGACACTGAAAGTGGCTCCAGACAGAGGAACATCCTGCGCAGAGCCCCAGTTACAGGCAGGGCCAGCAGATTGCCTGCACATCCCTAGAGGATAACAACAGCCCTGATAGTGCCCCGTAGTGTTGGAAACTGACCCAAAGGAGAGAGTAATCCAGGCACATTCAGGATTCCTGAAGTACAACATTTGTCCTTACTTGTAATAACTCCAGAAATTATCCCAGGTACTTCAGAGCGGGTCCTAAATCTGGACTTCCTTAGAAATGAGACATTCTGCCTGCCTCAGGTCATGGCTTGCCAAAGGTCATCCTCAGACAGGGGATATTATTCAGATTCGTTCTTAGAATCATAGAGTCAGAGATTCATTTAGGTTGGAAAAGACCTTTAAGATCATTGAGTCCAACCATTAACCCAACACTACCAAGTCCTCCACTAAACCATGTCCCTACGTGCCACATCTGCACGTCTTTTAAATACCTCCAGGGATGGTGACTCAACCCCTGCCTCGGGCAGCCCATTCCAATGCTTGACAACCCTTTCAGTGAAGAAATTTTTCCTAATATCCAATCTAAACCTCCTCTGGTGCAACGTGAGGCCATTGCCTCTTGTCCTTCATTCCTTCTTTAGGCAAAATCCTGATTTAAGGAGTCCTGACCCTTGACTGGTGAATGAAGTCTGAGCAAAAACAGTGGACATAAGTGCCTTGTTAGTGGCATACTGAATGGGGTCCTGTGTTGAGTTTGGGTTGGGTGGGTACTGCGTCTGGGTATGCCTGACACCTCCCTGATCTTCTTGTTGGATCAACTGGGCTCTGCAGCTTTCTGAAACTCCAAATCCCTAGAAACAAATCTTCCTGAAGGAACAGAATATGCCTAAAGTCGCTATCAAAGTGCCTGTTCCAAGCCCTGAGCTGTAATACAAAAAAGACAAACTGTGCACCTATTAGCACCACATCAATATCATTTAAAGCCCCATTCTGAGGAGGGCCTGGCAACCCTATTAATGCACTTAATTTCCCTGTGTCTCTGAATGGACATAAATAATTGTGCGGTGCTGGCCCTTCCCCCGCCATCCTCTCCAGCCAGATGGATTACCTCTTGTTCTTTCCCTAGATTTGGCTTGAGGATGCAAACACCACTCATGGCCACTGATTGTTCAAAAGGCCAAGTGTATAATGTACCATAAAATGAGATTTTAATACTCAGTGGGAGATTAGAGCAGCTCTGTTTTGTTAAAGCAGCCTGTGTTCCCACACTTCACTGACGCCTAGCTCCTATAGCTTGCCACTGGGCTCAGGAGAACCTGGTGTGGAGAGAGCATGCACTGACCCAGCGTGGACTTAGCTTAAATGATTCTGTTTTCTGCTATTGTTTTTACCACATTGTCTTCAGATTTTTGCCTTGCAAGGCTGCTTTTGATCCTAATGCTTTGGAGATGGAAAAGTTACAGGGGAGGATTTGGGAGTAGCCAGCAGGTCAGGTCACAGCTTAGTGGATGAGGAAGGTGCGTGGTTCATGTGCGCAGTGTGATACTTTGGTGCCTGGAGAGCAAGGCTCCAGGCAGCACAGACAGAGCTCAAGACCACTGCTTTAGCCCTGCATGCTACTTGCATGGGATTGCCCAAGGGCAAAAGATGGTTCAGTGACCTCCAGCTGAGATGTGCCAATGGAGGCCCTGACCTGGACAAGCCTGCTTTCTCCTGGCCGTCTCTGTGGAGCTCAGGCCCTGGGGGAAGATGCAAGAGGCAGGGAAGCTCTACAAATACTGATGACAGGCTCAACATCTTGCAGCTCTGGAATGTCATTCCCATGAAGCAAAGCTGAAGGATCAGTATTATTCTCCATGTAACCCAAAGGTTGGGAAATTAGCAAAGCCGAGTCTGGGGAACAGACTGCAAGTAAGGGAGATAAAATCTATCATGAATTAATCACAATAGGGCATCTTTCCTCAGATTTCTATAAAACTCCAGTGTGATAATTTAGTGGTGAGAATATCCTCTAATGAGCTTCAAGGAAACTGCAGTTGTCTTAATGGGCTTCTTAATGAAGAATCATTTAGGTTTTTATTAACACTGAGGAAAAACACATGGTGTTTGGTAGCTATTCAGAGCTGGATGAACATGAATAATTACTTCAAATGTTCAAACACGAGCACTCTAACGAGCCCCCTCTTGGTGCTTGAAGGGATATCACAATTTTGGTCTTTGGGAAGCGCATCCAGAAAGAATATTTTATTTGGTTCCTAAACAGAATTTCCAGCAGATCAAGCTCTGTGGCAAGTGCCATCGGTACCGTATGGTTCCCAAATCTTCTCACAACTAAAGACAGTTTGAAGACCCAGTGGAAACTACCAGTGGATCTCAGCTTTGAATCTTGTACTGGGTTTGCTCTAGGTTCAGTCAACGCTTACTGACAGCAGTGTTTGCCAAGTCATTCCAATTTGTCATTCTGCTACCTGTTATTTTCTGGTTTAATCCTTTTTAAGTCCTGACACAACATCTAGTCAAATGGAGGAAAGTCTCCCATTGGCTTCAAAGGACTGTGGCCCAGCCTCACAGTCAACAGACACTGTGAAGTTCTGTGATTTTTGTCATTCCTGGTTCAACCTTGAATTCTAAAACCTCATGTTTGGTGTAAGCTGCCTGTTGACAAAAAGGCAAAAAGCAAGATCACAGCAAGCCAATTGAGATAAACTGGGAGAGCTGGCAGAGGAGGAACTTCTTGTCATTTCCCATCACAATTTACCTGGCTAATGGGCAGTCTGTTCTGTGGGCATCACAAGTCTAATATCAGTAAAGAAGTCTGAGGTAATAAAGCCAAGAGTTTCATGCTCTACGCAGCCATGTGGGATTTGTTCATTGTATCACACAGCTGCAGCCCCCAGAAAGGCTCATGGCCGATCTTGCTTGTAGACCTCAGTTTCAAATGTCAGGAGCTCATGGGAAATCTGTCTTTATAGTTATGAGAATAGCTTCAGATAGAGATAATAACATCCAAGGGTATAGCAATCAGGCAGTTATATAAGTAGGGATACTGCAAGAGGCAAAAGAGGTGCTAAGACAGGGAGTAAAGAGGTTATTTTTTCTTTCCCTTGGCCTAGATTTGCTGCAGGAGTTTTCTCACAACCTTCTCTGATCACCTCCCTCCAGCCCTATTCACTGTGTTCGCTACGACTGGTGTGAGCATCAGGTATCTTCCTGCCTCTGCATAGCCTAATGCCTTCACCTTCATCAGCAAGGATGACTGGTGAGCATTGCTATGAGGGGGGCTGAAGCCACCCTCTGAACTCTGCTCTTTCTCCTGTAACACTGCCACATCATTATGGTCCTGGACAGGGAAAGGCTGCCTAGTATCCCATCCCTCTGATCTGTGCGCCATGCTGATGAGGCAGGGAAGCACAATAAGTCCAGCAGCTGTTTCCTGACTCCCATGCCATATCTGGATAGATGGAGCAGAGCTCAGGAGAAATCAGACCTGCCTTCCCCCTCAGCCTGATCATTCATGCAGTCACTCTTTCTCTCTCCTGTGAAGGCCATTCAGCTCTGTAGGTGGGCTGAATCATCCTCAGGAGATGTTTAGCCTTTCCTTTGTATTGCAGAGGAAGCAAGGGGACAATACTCCCAACATGGCACCTGATAAATGAATCAGACCTTTCCTCACCATCTGCCTCTATTTCCCCAGCCCAGCTGTTTGCATGGCAAGCTATAAGAGACAGGGATCCTCTCTGTCATGTGGCCCTTGGCGCTGCTCAGCCCTGAGCAGGAAGCTCCAGCTCCTTTCTTTACACCATTAACAACTGGATCAATAGCCACGTGCAGAGGTCCTGGCCTTGGCCTCCCTGGGTACACCAATATCTCCCTGGCCTGAGTGAGAGACTTTGCCTAGTTATAAGCTTTGTAAGGGACATCCAAATTTGCCCCTAAGAGACCAGCAGTTGGGAAAGACAGAAATAACTATGGAATTACTGTCTTAATCTATCTGCTATTTACTGTGCAATCAGAAGGCCAGCAGTTACCATACAATTATGGAGTTAATTAAATGGGTATCTGTGCCCTTAAACATAAAGCACTACCAGGAGGTACCTGCTGCTGTTGGGTTTTAGAGGAATAAACAAGAAGAAAGAAGGGGAAATGGAAACAAGATATTTTAGATTAATGGGGAGGAAGAAAAGGGTTTTCATAATTTTCCTTTTCTGATGTTCCAGCTTGCTAGATGCCAGGAGTTGAACTCATTTAATTTCTGAGATCTGTGCCTCAGTGCAGTGGAAGCAGCAAGGGAGGGCTTTTGCCAAATTCAATAGAATTAGTCAATAATATTTCATTAATATAGAGGCAGTATCACAAGCTTTTAAGTATGGACACAGTAATTACAATTTATTTTCAAGCTAGTTTTATTCTCCCTGTACAGCTGGTAGTAAAATAAATGGTAATATTACCATTATAATTAATCTCTAACCTTGAAATTTTAGTAATGGCTAAGAAAGGGAAGCTACCTTTAAGAAGGGATGTTCTGGGAGGGTATTTTATGCAGGTGGATTTATTCCACTTTCAATTAAAAGACTAACACTTCTGTTACTCTCTCAGCTTTGATTTGCCAGCATCTTCCTCTAGTTCTACTGCAAGCAGAAATTAGGTTCCTCTGTTTCTAATGGAGAAAACATCAGATTAAAAGTGCGTTTACCCAAATAGTTCATGAGTGCTTTGGGCTTCATTTGAATAGCTCCAAAATTACACCCATTTGAGGATAGCAATTCCTGCACTTTGTTTGGACTCTCCTTTGGTATAGCCCAGCATGACCAGCTCCCATCCCTTTGTGATCTGATCCACTCAATTTATCTGTAAATCATCTTGGGGTCACCAGTCAAATTTCTCCTTAAAAATAATGAGTCAAAGACTTCCTGATCTGGGGTCCCAAAGCCTTCAACCCTGAATCTTCACTGAATCTGAATAAGAGAATGCAAATTTCTGGTGGCCTCTGAGAATTTTTGAACCAAGCTGTGCAGTCACCAGGAAGTGACTGTCCATATTTTAGGATCTGCTACCTCTGTGGAATGAACTGGCAGCTTTTTCAGTCACGCAAGACTGAGCACATGAGGGACTGAATTCCCTCTTACTAACAAATCAAAGCCACAGCGAGAAGGAGGATGCTTCCCACCCTCACTGCCTGGTGTTTCTTCCTGTTTCTCTACTTTCATTGTTCTCACTCCTCCTCAGTGCTGTCTCAGGCTCTTCCTTCCTACCAGGAGAGTTTCCTGGCTTCTCCATAAAGCTACATGTGATTCTTGTCACTGTTTGCAGAAGTTATTCCCAAAGGACAAGCAAATTATTTGCAGTTTATCTCCGTTCTACAACATTTCTTCATCTCACTTGTGATAAGGAGTCTACAAGCTAGCACTTTTCAGCATTCAAGTATCCCATCTCCAAACATAACTAAGCCAATTTGCAAGTCTAAAACTTGCAGGTTCCTACCACAGAGGAACTGTAGAGCTTGCATGGGCAACTACCACGTCTTTTGTCTGCTTCAAGGGCCCTCCTCCACTTCCCTGGTTTCCCCTCAGCAAAATAAGAATTACCAGTTAGCAAAGGTAAGCTCAGGAGATTTTCCAGCCACAGGAGATTCATCTACTGCACCACAGCCTGTGGATAAACTACATACTGCAATCCAGCCTGTCTTTATTACATAGAGAGGTCCAACAGGCTGAGATTAGCATAGATTAAAGAAATAAAAAAAGTCACACCTAATATCCTGTAAAAACAGGGTGAAAAATATCATCAGCTGTCCAAGGCACATGGTAAGGTTTGAATCATGCTCTGTGCTGGAAAGAAACCTGGAGTCTTGAGAGAGATACAGGCAGTTTTTAAATTAGGCAATTAGACATTCAAACTTCCACTCTTTCTATTGCTAATTAATCTGGACTCCCACTCCTATATTGAGATTCACTGTAGAATTTTCTCTCTGATTGCTTTTGCTTGGGTTTCCAAGGGAGATTCACCCCCTCATTGGGGTGTGATAGCTTGATTCGTATTTGGTTCACTTCCCTGTCATGCCTAAGTGATGGACAATATGTCTGGAAGCCAGTATACAATAATAACATTAATTCTGTGTCTCACAAACAGACTAAACTTAAGAGAATGCTGCCAAAGAAACCCCGAGGAAGGGAAAGTGATGAAAATATAAATTATTAGAAAGAGATAAGAGACAAAGAGTCTAAACCTGCCCAGGGAGAGAGGAAATGAAAGGGTGTAAATCAACTCACTGATTATCACAGATTGACACCAGCTGAAAATCTGCCTCCCTGAATGCTGCCCATTTACATCTGAGACACAAACTCTTCCCTCTTTCCCAAAGGAACACACACAGTACAACGTTATCTGTGCAAGACCAGAGCGCTCAGTTTGCTTCACCCTGGCATTTTAATGTCCTCTATCAAAGCTCTTCCTCAGATTCATCCAACTTGCAGCCCTCATTCCTAGGCTTACCATTGTCTCCCCTGCGTCTAGGACCCCAACACTAAGTGTCCCCTCTTTCTTTTCTCATGTGGTCAGTCGATTCTGGAGGACACCTTAGGCATGAACATGACCAGATTTGCGAACATACGTGTGTGTTTGTGGAGTTAAAATTTCCCTTAGAAGCATGTTCCTTAGACATGGACATGTTCTCCCATCCTAGAAGGAAGAATTTATGGAAGTGGGGAAAGTTGTTTTAAATTATTCAATATAAATGTAAATAGGAGAAAAGCTTCCTTTGAATAAATTGTGTTATTTATGCTCAGCCCTGGAAAAATGGGCAGCAGGGCAGGATCTGCTTGCAAATCGAAGGCATTTTTTTCCTGGTAGTTGATGCAAATAATGTAAATATGCTTTACATTTTAGAAGGAAGCTTATGAAATATTAAAGCAAAATTCCCAGGTCCCATCTCCCATTGTAATGGAGTGGTCTTGAGGGAGATCAAGGATATTGTGATGGTAAAGCACAGGAAGGCTGAAGTGTGTGCGCAAAACAGAGAGAAAGCAAAGTGTGGAAAGGGATGGCTAGGGAGACAGTTATGTTTATACAGAGGAAGAGGTGGCTAGATGGATTGATGGATGAAAAGGAAAAGGAGTATGTGTAATGTTTGTGTCTCCCAGGAGGGTGTCCCCCTCTCCCATTGCCCGTGTGTATATATGGTGGAGACTATGTGTGTGTTGGGGCTGGATTCTCCTAAGGGACAATAACAAAAAAGGAGCAGGGCATGGAAGTCCCTTGAATTATTCAGTATTCATAAATTACCACTCTTTGGTGCTTCTTTGTTGGAGAACATGTTTTCATTTCAGGGGAGAGATGAAGAGATGGCATATTACCATAAGCCCTGATAGTGCACAGGTCATTTGGGCAGGATACTGAGAACCATGCAGGGGGAGAGAACTGAGAAAGCAACTTCTCAGATTTCACCATGTTTCCATAGCATGAGACTGATTTCTTCCTATCTAGAGTATCCAATTCACCACAAACAAGTAAAAAGTGAAGGGCAACTCTCTAGCTAACAGACGCTCTTGTTTATCTCAAAGCTTCGCATATCCTTCACACCCTACACATCTCTTCGTTCACACTATGAGGCCCAGGGATCTCCCACAATGTTCCAGAGACTCCTTATCCCATACCAGGAGGGAAGCCATTCGAGCAGCTATTTTCCTACCCTATAATGAGGAACAGCCCCCCTAGCACACTGAGGCCACAGGATGCTCCATGTCAGTTTCTGCTTGGAACAGAGCAAGCACTGGGAGAAACATTTTCTGGTGGCAGGGATGAGTCATAGCAGCTTTTGGACTCGAGCTTGCTTTTACCCAGGGCAACAGAGAGCGCCCACACACTAAGAGACAGATGACAGTTCTACACTGCACTGGTGAAAGGGGCTGTTAGCCCTAAAGCAGTGCTTTTTGTTTTATATTCATGATTGCTCCATCTCTGAGACTGGGATTAAAAATAATCCAGGCTCTGGGAGTGACTGATGAAGGAGGACAAAAGAACACAAGAAATGCAGTTTCTGCAGCATTTGTTCATTACAGCAAAGGCATATTCCTGGGTGCTGCACGGTGCTTTGTCTCACCTTTAGCAGATGAGCTCTAAGAAGCCCCCACACCATATGCCAATAGATGCAGGAGCTGTGCCCCTGCACTGCGCTACTGAGGGGGGCTTTCTGCAGTTCCTGAGCTGGCTGGCCAGGAACAAGGCCAAGGGACTCACATTAGCATCCCCAGCCGCACCTTAGCAACCCTGCCGTGCCTTCAGGATCTCCCATAACTCCAGGGCAGAGCTGTGGTTTTTAAGAGTCCCCCAGGGCAGGTTTCTGCAGAGCTCTGGCCAGGCTTGGAGGAAAGAACGCAACGCTCCCTGCATGGCTAACTGCACGGAGTGTCCTGCCTTCCCTCCTTGCAAAGGCATCTGTCATTATCTAGCAGCAAGTCACACATGGCGTGGAGGGAGAGGGATATCTTCCGGCAGACCTTTTCCCCAGGAGCATTGCAGCACTTGGAGAACTGGCTGTAAAGAGCCAGAAACTGCCCTACCTCATTCTCCTTGCTCACTGTTAAAAACTCCACTCTAAGGAAAACAGGATTGCTACCTCACTGCTTTCAAGGTTGAGGCCTTCAAATAAATGGGACTATTTCACACAGCAGACTCTTGCAGGGCTGCTTTAAGAGAACATTCCCTCCACCCTTTTATCTTCCACCAACTTTCATGGTCCTCTCACAGAACAGAGCTGGAAAGGTGAGGGCTCTCTGCCTTACTATCATGGCCATCACCCCCTACTGAACTGCTGTAAGAGGACAGGATGGAAAAGGCAAAGTTTATTATCACAGGATGAATAACACAATCGGTGGTTGGTTCCCAGCCATACACCACAGCCCATTTCCTCCCCTTTTTTGCTAAAAGACAGACAGGGCACCATCCACCTTCTCCTAACACTTAATCAGAGAGCCTGCATGAGAAGAGGTAACAGACTACCTGTCAATTAAATCTGTGGCTAGTGAACAATGGGGTAGAAGTTGTCAGAGCTTGTCGCAGGGGGAGAAGGGTAATTATCAGCTGTAGTAGGGAGCAAAAGCAATTGCCTGGTTTAGTGCTGTTTGATTAGCAGTCTGCACTGCCTCTGGAGAGCAGGCCCATGAAAAATGCAGGAGAGTGGATGTGTGTGCAACTCAGTAAACATCATTACTGCAACAGAAGAGGGGAAAGGCCTGTTTGTACAAGAGGCTGCAAGCTGCCCTGCCAGAGCAAAGCAACCAGCAGTGACACCAAGGAGCACAGGGGAAAGGCTCCCGGAAGCAAGAAGCCCTGGCTGTTTGAAGCATCCCATTGCGTTTTTCCAGCTTGTTCCCATGATGGAGGGTTGGATTATATGGGACAGCCACCTGTGCATGGCGAAATAGCTATATGTGAACAGTATACATGTATGTGCTTCACACTGGCAAACACCAGGGCATGCATAGACTTCTCCTATACATAACCCAGCCAGTGGGTCCATCAGTGAAAAGCATGTGATGCAGGTCTGTGTCTTTAGTGGCCCCAAATTGGCATGCTGGCTGTCAAAAGCAGGCATCTGACACATGGGAACAAGGAATATACATTAGCCATGGCACTGCCCTGCAGCTGAGGCAGGCAGCCATGCACACACTTCTCCAACATGCCTTAAACAAACATCCTAGCTTCTATTTTGCCTGGTTTATTTTCTTCCTTCCCTGTTGAGATAGGCAGCATAGCCACTTCAGATATTTCTGGAGCTAAATATGGAATACAGTGTGAGGCAAGCAAAATCAGAGTTTAAGCACCTGCCTTCCTAGGCTGGATAGATCCAGGGAATCTGAAAAGCTCCAGGCATTTCTCTGAAAGACAGTTAGGTGATCAATTTCATCACTGCAGTAAGAACAGGATGCCCCTTAGCAAGTCACCTTTCTGTCAGGAGATCTGATTTCCAAAGTTTTTACATTTCTGAAACACTTTCTTTTTTTAATTGAATGCACTTCTCATCTATAGTACTGCCAGTGCCAGCACTGAAGACAGCAGAAAGGAGGGAAAGGAAAAAGGACATTATTTAACTTCTGATTAGGGAGTCTGTCAGTCTAAATAGGGACCTGCAACTTGTATTGATCATTTTTATAACATACAGCACTTCTGCAGCATTTTAAGTAGGACCCCCAAAAAAGACATCAGTTTGAACTCCTTGACTTGATGACCAGTTGGGTCATTGCCTATGTCTGGAAGCTGTATTTGTATTTACCGACAGAGTTTGAGATTCTGGCAATGCAATCATTTGCTTGAGTTCCCCAGGCAATGGTGTATAATACGTGGCTGTAAACAGTAATAGATATAGAAGTATTAGCGTAGAGCCTATCTGGCAGAGAAAACACAACAACTGGTGGAGCTCCAGGAAGGGCAGTGCATCCTGGCAGGATATGCTGCTTACTTGCAGAGGTGCAAGAAGGGGAGGACTCGACTGGAACCCTTGGCTGCTCACACAACCTCTGGCAGAGCAGCACAGCTGGGCATCTCCTTATTTAGATACAGGGTCTCTGGCCAGTGCTAGCCTGGTGGCAGCTCAGTGGGGGACAGGCAACTGTTCCACCAAGGTGCGGGAGCACTCTGCCTGCACAGATCGAGCACATCTGCCTTGCCTTTTGGACACATCCCAGTGCTGCGCCGGCTGACCAGGGAGTACTGGCACAACCAGAGGCACGTCCTGTACGATGCAAAGGTAAGCAGACTTGTGAACCGGAAGCACCACAATAAAAACAGTCCCCTAACACACACCCCCACTTTAAAGCCTGCCTAACAAGGCTCCTTCCCCATGTTTGACAGCAAACAGTTAATTCACCCAGGTCTCATTTCCATGCTCCTCTCCTCTCCCATTGTGATCCAGCAGTAGAGCAAAGGTGGTCCAGAATTCACCCAGCCCTCAGGTGTGAGGTGACCCCCTTATTCTTGTAGAAGACCATGTTTTTTGCCATCCTCCATCCTTGCAGTGTGCAGCCAAAGTTCCCTGCTATTAGCGCACACTGTAAATGCTGTGTTAAACTTAGTGAAAACAAAATACCTGATAAAATGAAACAGGAAACCTCAAAGAAATTGCACTAGCTTCTTGTACTCTGCACTGATAGCAGGAAAGTACATATTTCCACCTGGGGGGAAAGGTCTTCCGCCCCCCCCCCCCCCCCTTTTTTTTTTTCTTTAGGGTGGAGGAGCACCTTAAGTCATGCAGTCCTGTCTGCACTCCTGGGATATGCTGTAACAGCCCCAGTGCATGGCTGGATGCTAGAAGCGGATCACGCGGGCTCCTCCTGCCAGCTGGATGCTGGTGTTGCCACCGGCTCAGCACCAATTATTTATGAAAGGAAATAGAAACAAAACTGCTTGACATTTGAAAAGAAATCATTACCACGCACTTGTGGCGAATCAGAGCTGGAGTGCTTTAAAGTTCCGCAGTCCCAGTGCTTAATTAGAGACCAGGCGGCTCATGTTTAGCTCTCATGAAAAATTTAACCCCCGGATGCTTTGCCTGATTCCAGCTAAACCCTGCTTCCAGCCCCACCCCCTTCCACTTTAGGGTGCTGGTCTCATCCCCTCTGCCCAGAGACATCAACCCCAACTGGAAGGAGCCTTGGGACTGCTCAGGGTAAGCATTTCAGCAGATGTCATGACCCCAAAGGGGTGGTTTGGCAGTTCAATCCATTAGGACAGGACCTTCATGCAGTCTATGGGAATCTCAGTGAAGTCACGAGAGCCTTTCCCTTTCCCCCTGTGCCAGGAGAAGACTTGGTGCAACAGCTCTGTGGGTTCACCATCCCCAGGGCAGGATCAGCTTTGGCTAAACCTGGCCTGTTTTCTTCCTCGCTTTTACAAAGCACACCTCCATGGATGGCTGAGCTGAAAAGACTTTTTTTTCCTCTCCCTGAAAGGCCTTAGTGGTTCCATGGGGTAGTAATTAGAGCCTACTCCCCATTTTGGGTGTCTAGTACCAGCTGCTCTGCTCCCTCTGGATGACACTGCTTGCCTCTATCCCTCATCTACAAAATGGGTGTAGCAGGTGTAATATGAAGATAAATAGACTGAGTAGCACAAACTGCTCAGATAATGGGATCTATATAAGCTTCCACAGTAAATGATCGTTGTAGCTACAGCTGAATTTCCCTAATCTAGACAAGCCCCTGCTCTCCTGTCCTTCAACTAGCAGTTTAATTTGCATTAAAAAAATCCTTCCAAGATGATGTGGATTGCACAGGGTTTTTTCCCCTCCATGCTTTACAAGATATAAACATTGCGTCTTCTTTTTAAACGTAGCCTCTGGGTAGGGATTCCTGTGAAATTGAGAAGCAGGCCATTTTTCAGATAAATGAATTATACAGAAGATGCTATGGATGACCTGATGCTGACCTGTTTGAATTAATTCCAGCATTTGAGCTTCCATTTCTATTAAAACTCCATTTACCAGGGAAGTGAAAAGGTAATTATCGTCCCCAGCTTTAAATCACTCTGCTTCTGAATTATTAAAGGGAAGAATTAAAAATAATCAGGCTTTTTCATTATGTTTCATAGAGAGGAAATTAAAGGTGTAAGAATGTATTTTTTACTTGAATTTAAGTATTCATTTCTGAGATTTATGTAGAAATTGAAATTATTCTCTCTGCGTGCCCAGCTTATTCTCTTTATGAAAGATGCACAGACACGCACATGAGAGGAAGGAAAAAAGTAAAAACCCTCTTGTAAAATTAAAAGAAGAATAGAAGGAAGAAGGGATTTAACATGAAAAGGTATAGGAAAGTGTTTTGCATTTTAATACCCTTTTTTCTGCACAATTACACCTCTGAGTGATCCAGCAGAGGGAGATTAAGCCGCTACTAATTTCAGATATACAGTTGTAAAATGCTAGGTTAGTTCTTACCAGGAGAGGTAAAAAAAAATCTAACACTGTCAGGCAGTAAGAGATAGCTGATTGCTTCTGATGTCTGGAAACTCACAGGAGTAGCGCTACAGCAGGGACTGACACCGGATCAGAGCAGTCTGGTAACATGCTTCCTCCCAGGGAAAGGTATCAGCTGCTTTACAAAAAACCACGGAATTTTCCTCACTTAATAAATCCTAGCCCTCTTGCCAAGTAGGCAATAGCTTGTACCTTTGCAGCATGAAACTAGGGCAGAGATAGTTGATCGAGTGGATGGATACACACAGTAAAATCTTAACACACCTGTGGAATTGCTCAGTACCTCCCAAACAAGCAGCTTTGCATGAGCCTTGGTCAGTATTTCACCTCACTTCATATCTCAACCCAGTGAGCTCCAAGGACAGATCATGCCTACAAACTCAGCTACAGGGTGGCTATAGCTACTCCTTCATGCCAGTTCAATAGCACTTGCCATGCCCTGAGGCAGTAAGACCCTTAAAGTTTTTTTCCTCCTGTGCATTCAGCAGGAACAAGCCTAGCAGCTGATAAATCTGGTCTCAAAGCATAAACAAGTGTCTTTGGGGCTGGCGTAATCTTTGGGGAGATCCAGGAACATTAATCTATGTGGACACGGGAAAAGAAAAGTTGCAGCCCAGAAGGGCAAACTCCTTTGTTTCATTCCAGAGACAAAAGCAAATCCCAAAACACTGGGATCCTTCTGTGATTGCCTGGCCCACCACCTCCTCCTGCTGGATGAGGGCAGACAGAGCCACCCCACACTCCACAGCCTCACACTGTCTCTCCTGCGATGCATGATGGCATTGCCCTCACTTAGCTCCATGCTGCTCAGTCCAGAGGGGTCAGTATGGGACACCAGGCCAACCAGGTGCAACATCAATGTGACAGGAATATTTATTTAATACTAGGTACCATCTCCACTCCAACCAGTCACGGGCCATCAGAGGTGGCAATAAAGGGCAAGCTACAACCTTTTGTACAATATGTCAGCAGGGTCACTGGATGCAAGTGTATTATTGGGCCAGTGGTAACTGTGTTAGAGGCTGTTAAAGAGATACAGTAGTAGTGAGGTACATTTGGGTCAGAAAAATCTTTGTGCAAAGTAATTTGTGAGCTGGTTATGAATGACCGAAGCAGATCGCAAAGGTCCTACCCAACGCACATGCCAGTAGCGTTTGCAGTAGGTCCTTGGGTTCTTGCATGACACAGAAGAGCTCGGCTTCCCCAAACTAAATACATCCCACAGCTAAACATGGTTCTGCATCAGTTCCAGCTTCAGGTATGTTCCTGGGACTCCTTTTCACCACTTATTCAGGGACAAGTCTTGCCAAGACAGACATTACTTAGCACTAAGCTGCACGCATATGCCCTGGATAAGACATTCCAGCTATGGTGTAAAAAAGGCAAAGGGAAGTCAACAGCAAATAGCCAAAGCAAGAGCTATGCTTTTTCCCCTGCCTCTTACATTTGTACAAAGTAGTCTTTTCTCCCCCAGCCATGCTCTCCTATATATTAAAGCTCACAGCTATCCAGTTTCCTGAAAAAGGAAGGAAATCACAGGAGGAAAATGCAAATCTGGTGCCTGTATTTTACAGCTGCCACCAGACTGAACCAGGGAATCTAGGCCAGTCAACATCTGTCCCTGGCAAAGTAATCAGAAAAGTAGATATATGATTCAATTGATAAAGAATTAAGTGAGAGAAATATAATTAACATGAGTCAACATGGTTTCATGGAAAATAAGTCTTGTCAGACAAATCTGATTTCCTTCTTTGATGAGATTATAAGTTTGGTTGATAAGGGTAACTGCAAAGATTTAATATATTTAGCTGTTAGAAGATGTTTGACTTTGTATCTCACAAAAAATTAGGGCTATGTGATATCAGTAAAGCATGTGTTAAATGAATTAAGAATCAGCTTTCTGGCAGTTCCTCAGAAAGGGGTTGTAAATGGAGGGGTGTTACTGAACAAGGGAGGGAGGCAAAATGGCGCTTCTAACACATTTCTAGGCTTGGACTCGATTTTCCCCAATAATCTTGATATGAAGAATTAAATTAATATTGATGAAATTTGCAGAAAGCCAAAAGATCTAAGGAGAGGCATATGACACTGAAGGGGCCAAATTCCTCAGAGAGAGATTTGGATCACTAAGTAAGCTGGGCCTCTTCCTGCTTCACAGGACAAGGAATGGTGTGTTTGTGGCTCCAGGGCAGGCAGGGGTAGGAGGCAGATGAGTAACTCAGCAGCTGGTGCTCACAGTTCCTGGCTGCACAAGCAGCAGCGGAGCAGAGAGAATTCTTCCACTAGATACAGCTCCAATGAGAGCAATCAAACACTGCTTCCCACCCTGCTCCCCAAAGGATGCTGCAGGTCTGGAGCCTCACAAATGACCTGACTGGGAAAACGTGCAGGCTAGCAGGCATCCATATAGCAGGAGTTCCTGAAGCAGGGCTGGCGTCTGGACAACTGCTTTCCCTGGTGAAGACCAAAGGCAGATGCAGAGCATGCAGAGAGCACTGATCCATTGCTCCCTGGAGGGTAACACAAAAAACTCAATCCATTTAGTTTATCAAATGGAGGTTGAGAAGTGACTTGACTAGAACAGATAAAAACCTTTGTGGGGAGACAAAGCAGGTACTAAGGGCCTCGTTAATCTGTGAAAAAGGACATAATAACAACCCAAGGTCTGCAAGATGAAGCCAAAGAAATTGAAATTTGCAGCACAGACTGGGATCCACCTGGCTGGATTTTTCACAGTGAGGACAGTCACCATTGGAACAATCTCCCCAGGGAAGGGGTTGACTCGGCCACGTTGGACACCTTTAAGAGTCGCCTGGACAGGGTGCTGGGCCATCGTGTCTAGGCTGGGCTCTTTCCAGAAAGGTTGGACTAGATGATCCCTGAGGTCACTTCCAACCTGGGATTCTGTGATTCTGTGAAATGAGAAATTAGGCCCAAATACCTGGCTACAATATGATTAAATACTAAAAAGCTGCTAGGGGAATAGCACATTCTCAAGCTCCAGACACATTTAGTATTTTATGAAAGGGCTGCTTTAACCAACAAGAAGTCGGTGGGCTCATGTTCATTCCCTTTTGCTAGAAAGGAGAGAATTAGAAAAAGCTTCTTCAGGTGCTCCCTTCCTTTAATGTTGCCTAGGAAAAAATTGATAAACATAGCTCTGTTATCAATCAAGATGAACAAGTGCCCCATGCTGTTGTTCCATGCACCAACTGTCCCCTTTCCAAGCTGCATAACCCCATCCTTGGGGAGGGAATTGAGTATGACACCCCAGGGTAACACACAGCACACACCATCCCAGACATGCATACACGCACACACACACACACTGACCCTTCTCAGACTCTCCTTCAATTACACTGACTTTAACCCAGAACCAAGATAACCCTTAACTTGATAACCCTGGCTATATTGGCCTTCTGTTCATCATCAATCTTTAAAAGCTCCTGGTCTCCAGCAGTCTTGCCTTTTTACCATATTCTGCACAGAACTTATACTACCAGATCTCCTGGGCAATGAATTTATTATCCCTTTAACTGCCTGAAAAGAACTTACAGCCCTTATAATAATACTTTACATCTCTCCAGGGTTTTCCCTTTAAGGATCTCAAAGAGCTATGCAAATAACTATTATTCCTTATGTTCCCACACATGGTATTCCTTTCCATCATACAGATATGGAAATAGAGGCTGAGATGACATGATTCGCTCCGTGTCGTACATTGTGTCAGGGAAAAGAGGGCAAGAAGATTAGCTGCCAGCACTCTTCACCAGATTGCATGGTCTCTCCAAGAAGCTGCAATGAACTTGCAAAAACCTGCTGTTGGCTGAGATGTTCGAGGCAGCCCACAAGAAAGATGGGGGTCTGGGGAGATATTAACATTACAGGGCTGAAGAGTAAGCTTTGTTTAACCAAGTTGTTCCTGCAGTAACAGAAAAAGCAGGACACAACTGTCCTTTAAAGACTCCTCTCTCTCTCTCTACTGACTATAGCAGGAACTTAGTCTCTACTGTGCCTTAAGTCAGCTAATGCAAATAATCGCACAGCAGCACCTTGTATTATTAATTTGACCAATGCACTGTCACTGCTGCCACCAACTCAAACTCTCTGCCAAGTCTTATCTCTCTTACCCTCTATGAAACCCAAAACATGCAGACATGACATGTACTCTCCCACGTGGCACTCATCTGGAGTGGTATTTTAGGCTGGACACATCAGCATCCCCACACACATCCTTCACACCAAAGTGTAAGCTACCTTTGCTTTGATACTAGGCTACATCATGCAGATGAGGACATAGACATATTTTCCATGCTTGCTCTGCTGCTTTTCTCTCCAACACCCCTACATCCATCAATTGGGAAGAAATTTTGATTAAAAAATAGGTAGAGATGCCTTTTGATAAAGCAGAAACATAGTTTTGACACTGTTAGAAAGGAACACCTTCATTTTTCATTTTAAGACCTGCCATGTCAGAACATGGCTTTTATTCTATTATCTTTTCAAGGCACAATTGAAAAGAAATATTGCGGTTGGCCCAAAACAATGTTTCTTTCAAAAAAACTGTATTTCACAGGAAAGAGTAACATTCTAATTCAGAACAGAAAGTAAACATCCCCACATCCCCCCACTGGATGGATATTGCAGGCAGAAGTATAGACAGGCAAGTTAGCAAATAGGTGAGTAGGTAAACAAGAGATGGATGAATATTGTAGACTGATGAATAGATAAATATGTAACTAGAAGAAACAGAGGTAAGCAGGTCAATGCTCAGATAACATACAGGAATTGTGAGTGTGAGTGGAAAGCCAGACACAGGTAGAAAGATCAGCAGGGAGTTTCCTGGGGATGCTAATTTGGGCTTTAGGTCCCTAAGTGCAGCTGTTGCTGTTGACACCAACCGCCCTTGTGGAACCAGCACAAGCTCTTATGCTGCTGAAGCAGCTCCATATTCCTTTGCTGTCTGTTTTTTGTATCCACCAGCTGTTTTACATTTCCATGCTGTGTGCATTGCGGTGATTTTCCCTCTTCTCCCTCAGGGTTCCAGAAAACCATTCTCTCTAGCATTTCTCTTTTGTGCTCCTGCTCCTTCCACCCCCACTACCACCTCCTGTTCTCCAGCCACTTCACACCACAGCCTGATTAATGTAAATATTGCTACCAAACAGAAACTGTCTGAACAGATACCTTTCCATTTATCTCCCCTCCCTTCCCACTATGCGTGTCTGTAATGAATTAGGAGAAAATGCTGCTGAGAGGTGTCAGAACAATTTCTATTAAACATAATTTTCTAATGAAAAGGTTATAAGCTACTGTGTCGGAGCTAATCAAAATTCAATCCCCCAGCCACTGCACAGCACAATCCTCTTCCAGCAAGTCTAACTTGGATGGTTGCAAGCCCTCTACAGCGTGTTGGAGTCCCATGCCAGACCTTGCTTTTGCAATGCCATCCTTTGTAGGAGTTAGGCACCTCCAGCTCTGGGGAGGAAGAAACCAGTGAAATAGTTGGAGGTTCCAGTGATCTGCACACTGATCCTCTCCTAGGTCTTCGTCAGAGCACAGCCCTCTCTCCAGCCCAGGGAGCAGGAATAGAGTTTGCTCCTTAACTAGCCAGCAAGCCATTGTGGAATAATTGCTGGAGGTGACTTAGAAATTAAATGTATGTTTTTAGAAAAGGTACAGCACTGAAGAAGCTGTCAGGGTGAAGTGCAGCTGGTATGTGAGGAATCCATTCCACGGAAGTTCCCTAGTAACCATAGATGTCGGCAATGCCAGGAGAACTTGGCGTACTGGCTCTAGGAGGAGTTGTCTGGAGGGTGGAGCAGTGTGGAGGCACCATGGAGCTGGTACGCTGCACATTTGCTACCCTGGGCCAACAGTCCATCATGCTTTTGACAAAATGCTGTCCTTTTGGTGAACTTTTCTCATTATAATACCAAAACCACACCTCCATCCCAAAAGTTACCTGCCTCTAAGTTGTGACCACCCCTCACCGGGCACGTGCTTTGAATTTCTTCTAGTCTACACTTTTAAAAGTAAAGCGAGGAAATTTTACACCAATCATAATAAAGGTATGTGCGACTAGATTCACTCAAGCTCCACCTGAAAGATAAAAAATAGTATAAAATGTGTGAAGAGAAAGAGGGTATTAGGGAAGATCCCATCGCGTGGCACTCTGACTTCTGGGACCAGATGATGGGCTGAGCCTCTCTTCCCCACACTGGGACACATTTGGGTAAGATTGGAAACCTATATAAAATCACTTTATATCCCTAACATATTAGAGTTGCTTTGCTTCATATTAGAGTCACTTCATATTTGTTTAGCATACTTGTAGCCTAGCAGTGTGCTCATACCTTTGGTATTTATGTGTGTCTTGTAACCAGCAATCTTATCCCCGGTAATCCAAAGAACCTCTGTATCTGTTGCTTTAATAAACTGCACTATTCGTTAACCTAGCCGTGATCATTCTCACTGAACGCGACCAGCCTGGGCATCTGCCAAATTAATTACTAACAACAAATACTCTGATAAGTGGTTACTTCACAATCCTTAGAAAATAAGCCATTGACCAAGTCTGAGACTAAGACTTGACTTAGCCACACCTAGACTCCTCTCGGAAAAGGAGTTTAGAAAGGAAAGGGGTCCTGTCTGAACCTCGTGACTCAATGGTAGAGTCTCTCCCTAGCCACTCCTCAGACTCCTACACAACAGCCATCCTTTCTCTGGGACAACTTCTTCCTTGCCTCCAGCACTTCCCTTAATTTATCCCTCTCATTTCTTACTGTCCCTCCTTCTCTTCCTCTCTTCTCTCTCTTTCCCAAGCCACGAGAGAGAATTTGAGACAGGATTACTTATTGATAATGACAGCCACCATCTTAAATCCAGTCAGGGATGGTGGCTAATCCCTTTAATGAGTTGCTTTAGCTCTGGCAGCTGAGTTAACCTGCACGCTAACTCCCCAGCTCTCCTCCCCCACAAGCTCTCACCTTCACCTCCTAGAGAGATACAGCTGCTGATCAGAGGTTGCAGACCAAGAGATTGCCCTCAGCAGTGGGGAAGAAGCCCTAAGGTATTTTGTCATTCCTTTAGTGCTATGAAAACTGTTTCAGAGAGCCCCAGGCATGCTACATATGTCAGGCAATCTCTCCAGCACGCAGAGCTGGAATAGGGGCCTGTGCGCATCGGTCTCATGAAGGTTACACGTATGACTGGACAAGGCTAAAGAAATGCCTTCCACCAGCAAAACAGCAGAGACTCTTGTAAAACTCAGAACACTTACCACCAAATCAGAAGCATCAAAACACAGGACACAGCCTGACTCGAAGCTTCCTTCGGTGCTGAGCTGCTCTGCTGGGCTCCCCTCCAGGTGTCTCAGGGCCCAGTCTCCGATCACGCACAGCACAGACTGTGCTCACGTGCAGGGCAACCTCTTTGGCAAGCACAAGGCAGTGTCTTTCCTGCAGCAAACAGAAATAGGGGTTGAATGCCCCATGGCTATTCATGCACAGTAGGCTGAACCGAACTGTTCTAAGTTAGGCTTTGTGCAAGGGCTAAAACCTCTCATTGATTCAGTCTCACGTTCATTCCCAAGGCTCACTGGAGTTAATGACACTTCCTTTGTTACAACAGGCACCTGCTGGGCTGGGAAGGGCTTTTGGCTGGTGTAAGATTGCAGAGCACCCCAGCCCCACAGCTCCATGAATAGCACCCCAGGGAGGCAAGGTACATACCACTGCTGCCTGGAGTTCTCTGAAAGGGGATGCTTTCACTGAAGGGGAGCAGAGCCCATAGCTAGAGTACCCATTAACCTGCTGTTAGCAACTGTACAGAGTCATTCAGCGCTGTACAAACAGAAAAACCATCTCCCCTCCAGCACTCAAATTCAGATAGGACAGGAGAGGTGGGAAGATTCACTTCCATCTCCATTGAATACAGTTTGGGAAATGCTATTACAGCATCCAAGGAAACACTCTGGAAAGGTACTGCTTGTTTCCTACCCAGCTTGCTCTTCCCTGCCAGCAAGGATGACAGAGATACATTCTTCCCTCAGTCTCAAGGCAAAGTTTCTCTGCATGGATAATGCGTGGCAGACAGTATTACAGTTGCCCCATCCATTCTTTAAGGCTGGTTCTTCATTATTTTGCTATATTTTTGTGCTGATGCAAAGGAACAGTGTAGATCAGGCATGAATGAAGGAGGATTACTGCTTCAGGAGCCTCTGACTGCCCCACATCGGCAGGTTTAATTGCTTTCACGGGGACAAGGCCAAATCAGACTCAAATTCTGAGAATAAAGGCATACAAGCAGCCACACTGATTAAACGTTCTTCCCCATCCTGCTCTGGTCGTAGCACTGTCTGTGAGCAGGAGGCCTACCTACAAGGTCTGATGCTTTGTTTCTCCCCCTCTGGCTTTTAGAGGGAGTCCTCACTCCAGTAGAAAGGCACTAGTCAAACTTGACTAAAAGCATCACAATGCAATCCTACGTGCTTCCCTTTTGCTCTGCAAGAATGGTCCTGTGGCTGTCAGCACATCCCTCTTGTCCTTCATTTAAAGGTGTTTATGCTCCTAGCCACAGCTTGGAGTAACACTGCTGCCAGTGCTGCACTGCCTTGCCTTCTAATGAGGCCTTCTCTCTCTGCAGAACATGTGCTGGCTGGATTTTTCCCTCTGTTTCCTTATTAAGATAAAGCTGTCATAAGCTTCCTCATTCCACTGGTTTGTTGGGACTTTCAAAGCCTGGAACTGTATTAAATATTCAGTCTACTCCTTTGGGCTACATTTCAGAGCCTGTATCCCTCCCTTTAATTGCTCTGTCAAGAATAGATAAAAGTTTGATACTGAGGCTTTGACTGGGACCAACTCAAACACTTTGGGTTCTGCTAATTTATTTATTTAAAGAGAAAATATCTGGATTATTCTGCTTAAATTAGGCCCTATGCAATTGCTAAAAACCTCTTTTTCATTTGTTCTTTCACTCATTCATGCATCCTTCTATTAATTCACTCTTTTCCCTGCTATTTTTGGTTATGCTGGATTATATGCACATGCTTTCCTTTATCCCTTTCTGTCTCTATTCTGTCACCAAGTGTACATCTCCTCAAACACCTTTTCTAGAACAGCACTGTGCCCTATACTCTCATGGGAAGGCAGATGGAGATTTCCATCCAAGGAGATACATCCCTCAGGCATTGCTCCATCAGCAAAGTAGCAGACATCAGAATTTGGAAAGAACTCAGCTGGTAAAGAAGAAGCAACCACAACACCCTTTGCATAGCTTTAAAGTCTGGCTCTGATTTATATGCACCCAACATAAGCTCATTAATCTGCACCCCATCAGTTCACTACCTGTCCCACCTTACCTAACCAGCTAAGCTCTCAGTCATGTCCCCAGGACCCTTCCCTTATTTTTGCCTCTCCTGAGCATCTTTGTACTTGCTCTGAATACTGCTTACTTCCCCACAGTCAGACAGAAGCCAGCTTTGCTTGTCTCCCCAGCACAAGGAGACAGTTTTCCATGCACAAATTCAGCTCCATCCTTCTATTGCAGGCTGCAGCTAGAAGGAGACTGAGTTTTTTTCCTTTGCTTTGTCTTTATCTACACATAGGTACATCTCAGCTGCTTTTCGTTGAGGTTTGGAGTCTGTGGGTGAGCACATCTGTGCCAGGATCAGGGGAACAAGGTCAGCCCCAATCACAGGGTGGCAAACAGCAGCCACTCCAGCTGCACTGCCCTCCTGGTTCCTTTGATGTAATTAACATCCCTTTGTTACTGTGTGCAATCACATCTGTCTCTGCTTTAATCATCATCTCCCAGCAATGAGCATTCCTTCTCATTAGGGTCTTAAAAACCTCCATTATAAACATGTAAATGGGATGCAGTGAGAAGGGAAATATTTTACTACTCCAATTTCCTGTTGTGCCACTGCCAGCAAGTCGTGATATTATTACTAAGTATCTCCAATCAGCACCAGCATATACAATACAACCAGCATCTGACAATACACTACTGCCCAGTGGTATCAAGGTTTCCAGCCTTCAATGGAGAACGGAGATTTTTCCTTTGAGGAAAGAGTGGAGATTAGACAGTAGACTCTGAAAGCAAAGCAGAATCCAATCCACTCTCCCGAGATCCAGCTTTCAATTGGCAGCACGCTCTCAAGGTAAAACCAGCAAACTGCCCTGTCTTTATCATACAGAAAGTAAAATCTCAGTTCTTCTGGCAGCATCATTTAAGGCTTTTGACCTCTTCAGACTTTCTTACATTGATACCAGCTGAACTCTGGCCCAGCAGGTCCCTGATCTGCTGGTACACCCATACTAACCACAGGCACTCATTGCATTGCATGGACCTTTTTGATTCTGCCAACTTCCTTCTCAGCTAACTGCAGACCTGCTCGTGACTCTCCCTTTTCCCTTTCAGCAGCAACAGAAAGCAAGAGTCTCCTAAGCACCAGCTTTGCAAGGAGATGTCTGTCCAAGCATTTTCTCCCCTTCTTTCAGAAAGAGCAAGGTCTTATATTTCAGAGGAATACTGACCTCTCCTCTCCACACACCCTTGTCCAGCAAGCATTTCATGCAAGACCTATCTCCCCAGAAGTGCTTCAGCAGCAGCATGCTAGCCAGGTACTACCCAGACACATTTCAGATAGGAATTGTTCAACCCAGTAACATTTACAATGCAAATAACAGCT
Organism: Phalacrocorax aristotelis; assembly: GCF_949628215.1. Classification (NCBI taxonomy): domain Eukaryota; kingdom Metazoa; phylum Chordata; class Aves; order Suliformes; family Phalacrocoracidae; genus Phalacrocorax; species Phalacrocorax aristotelis. The sequence continues at coordinate 2,930,594 of NC_134297.1, read as the reverse complement.
CTGTTTGCAAGCATACCAGGCTTAGGAGGTGCACGGGAGAACTTACCATGCACCTCCAAAAAGATGCTAGGAAGCACATCAAACCAGATGCTGTTCACAGAGGTGAGAGGCTCTGTTCCCCCCTACAGCAGCTCTCACAGAGGCAGATCTCCCAGTGAACCTGGTAGTGCCAGGTAGCCACCGTTTGGGCAACATGTGGATAACACAGCAGCTGTGACACCTCTTCCACCACTGTAACCTCTAGGCTGTCCAGCCATGCTCTGTTCTCAGAGGTCAGTCAAGGCCTCCCTGCCACAGGGGTAGGTCAGCTCTCCATTGCTTGAGGCCCAGACACCACAGCCCATTGCACAGATGACCTGTAGGCTTTGCATATAGCTGTCTAGCTTGCTCTCTGACAAAACTTCTGTGTTTTATCTGAGCCAGGCCCTCCCAGTTTTCTCTAAGAGCATCCATAAACAGTTTAAGCTTCAGGATATGACCTTCCTATGCCTGAAGCCCATGTCACAATTTTTTGTCCTTTTCCCTCTTCTGTTTGTAGCAGGGTACAAGGGAGGCTTGATCTGATCTCTCCAGATTGGCTTTCTGCCTTATCCATACCAAGGCCCCTGCAAGCAGAACCCATGGTATACATATAAAATATTTTTCACCCAAGGTGCCTAACAAACCCCTAAAGGCAGAAATTGCAGCCAAGGTGCAGAGAAGAGATAGCAAATCAGGCACCACAGTGCTTTCAACTCCAATCTCCTTATCCTACCTCCTGATAAAACGTTGTTAAGATTCCTTCCATCTCTCAGTTCCTCTCTAGCACATGGATTTGGCACCCATAAAACTTTTAATTTCATAAACCACCAGTTCTTTGCCTTCCCTTTTGCACCCCTGTGCCTTCTTGGAGCTCTCTAAGTCAGGTGCAACCACCTGATAATTCTCTGTAATGTGATCACGTCCGCTGGAGCAGGGCCTCTGTGCCAGAACTGAACTGTGCTGAACTACAGCCTCAACTCAGGAAGACCACTGCTAGTAAAATAGCAGGACTACTGGGAACTCAAAGTCCCCTCAAGCTTGAGCTGCATCACACAAACTACCTTATTTTGCTGAACACCAACACCTCACATTAGCAATAATGGCATTCTCCTTTATAACAAAACTCAGCAAGGCCACTTCCCCTCATTTCGCAGGCCCCACACATGGAATCTCCAAAAGTGATAATATAAAAGTGAAGAAATCTTGGCTCTTTGATGAGTGGTTTATACCCTCTGTACACCTGAGGAAAGGGCACACACTACTGATGCCTCAGTTTAAAAAAATCACACACCTTTTGCACTCAAGTCATCAAGACAAGAACAAGGGGATTGTGCCCATTCAGTTAAAGGGGTAAGGGCAGGAAAGTTAAAAAAGGTTAAATAGACATATGAACGCTCTCAGCCTTTTGTGCAAGACTCTGTGCTTAGGGGCAACCCCATCAGATTTAATCCTCTTTAAGAAATGCACTGGCTTTGCTCCTGAATCCTTCTGGTGTGTTCCCTTGGAGACAAGCCCTGAAAGCTTCTCTAACAGCCCTAACTGAGCACTCACATTTACTGCCTTAGCTGACATCTACTCTGACCAGGCCTTAGCTTTCCCTTGGCCAAGCTGCAGATGGACAGGACAGGATAAAACAAGGCAATTGCCTTCTGCAGCAGAAGTACTCCTATACTAGCAGTTTACAGCTGCATGGAGATGCACAAATTGTGCTTCATGTGCTCAGTCCCACTCACTCTTGTACCAAGCCGCCACCACAGCTGGTCAGAACATCTCTGTTGAGGGCAAGAGCATGACCTGAATGTGCACTAACTGCTCAGGAGCCCAGACACCGGACCCACTTGCAGGGAATGGTTTGTAGTGAAGTGGAATTCATAAGCAAACACATCCACCTGCCAAGAGACCCACTGCGAAACTGTCTCATCCATCCCCTTCCAAACACCACTCAGGCAGAATTTAATACTTAACACTTTCCTGTTTATGTCCCCATCCTGTGGCCTTAAAATATAACCAGCCTTTTCACAATGACTTCCCATTGACTGCAGGGGAAAATCCATGCCTGCTTTTAAACACAGGAATGCCCTTCCTAGCCGTCTTCCCCAAATAACTTCCTTTTCTCCTCAGTCAGAAATTGAAGGACTATGCAACATCATCAGGTATATCTCAATCCTCCTTGATGCTCACAGTTCTGCTAAAAGATTAGTTTAAAAGAAAGAGAGGCCCACTGTGCAGTGCTGACAGAGTAGCAACTGCCTCCTCCTCTGGGTTCAGCTCAGGCTAGGGCAGGGGTTATGAGTTATGATCCAGCATTAGCAATATTTAATAGCGGGAAGAAGATTTTAACCAATTGTAGAGATAAGGCATCAAGATTACAGGGTTAATAAGGATTTTAAGGGAGGCTTGCTCTTAAATGGTCGTGAATGAATGGGGAGTGAACAAGGTTGGAGTGGATAGATGCATAGATGAGTGGGAACTAACAGTTGTAAAGATGCAATTTGGCTTTCTGTTGTGGTTAGGAATGGGACATGACTGGACGACCATCAAAGTCTGGATGATTTCTGCCTTTGCTCTGTACAACTGGCCAATATTCTAAATTCCCCTTTGTTGCACTTATTCAGGAGAAGATACATCTACAGATGCAGAGATTAAAATGGCTTTTTTCCCTGTCAGTTTGGGTGCTGATTTTAATCAGGAGGTTGTGTTTTTTTTCCCTTTCACAGCTCCATTTCTAAAGAAAAGGAACAGCTCAGAGAGAAATTGGAGCTACTCCCAAGACAAATGGGCCTGACTGGCAGTGCATAAAATTACCACTGTCTCTTCACCTTGCTTTCTGCAATTCCTTTATTAACTAACTGAATCCACAGTCATTCTCTCTTTCCTAGCTCATTCATTTTCTTTCTCCCTCTCTCTACTCCTAGCTAAAAGGTTCATTATTGCATGCTTGTGGACTAGTAATGCACCCATAACACGGGGGAGTGCAATTACATGTCCTACAAACATCACTAGCCCAAGCTGGCAGCAGGAGGACAGTCTGGCCCTGTGGGAGATGCTGGATCTGGACCTGGGAGCTGCTTTCTCCAGTGCTGCAGGCACTGATGTGGTAGAGAGGTGCTGCAATACCCTGTGCATGGTGTTATGCATTTGGCCAGGTCTAAGGGCAATTTATTTCTATGATAAAGAGGAATCCTGCCCTCCTATGGCTCTGGCAATGGGATGCAGGAAGAAGAAATTAACATAAGTATGTAAAAAACTCAGCCCAGGATTTTGCCTCTAGCAGGGCCACAAGCCAAAGAGGAAGCCCACAAGCTGCAGGTAGAGTTTAGCAAGCCCTTGATCCTGTGCTTTGCAGCTACCAGTCAGCCCACCTTCTGTGAACTGTTGTCTCACCCCTTCTCAGAGCCCTTCACAGAGCCCTGACATCACCTGTCCTCATGATTGAAAATGCCGCAATTAATAGCCAAACTCCGTAACTCTAAATGGGCCAGTGTGACTTTGGCCTTGGCATGTTATTTTCTGGGACAGGGCTGAGGCATATCAGAAACCATGCTGGGGTGATTATACCCAGCAAGTTGTCAGACTCTGCTCTGCAGTGCCATCAAGCCAGTTCTCACTTCAGCCCCTAAAAAAAGGATTCAGACACAATCTCCAGTTGTCAATCAAAACACACATCCAGGCTGAAGTTCCAGGAGGGTAATTAATTTCCATCAAAAGACCAGAGAAGTGTATTTGTTTAATGAAAGCATTAAAAATTTGTTCTTCCCCTCAGTATGTGTTCTGGCATTTTATTAAGACTTTTTTTTACTGGGGGTGGGGAACAAAGACTAACAAAATGTGTTAATGACAAATACCAACTGTGTGAAGGGAAGACATAAAAGGGACAAGATGATTTGTGGGCTGGATTGAAGGAGAGACTGAACATTCAGTCCACAAACTGCAATGAGGAAGAGCTGACGTCATGCTCACTTGAAAAAGGTGGTGGGTTTCTGGCACCTTTAAATTTTGCTTATTAGTGTCTATCTGTGGTGTGATCGTGTCTGAAGGGGTCCAGCCTTCTCCCAGAAGGTGCTGTCTGCCACCTTACCTGCTCTGTGAGACCTCTTCTTCCTTGCAGTCACGCCACCTCCAGATCCCCACAAACCTCACTGAAGTGACCATTTACCCCCAATATCAATACAGGCTGGGGGATGAAGGGATGGAGAGCAGCCCTGCAGAGAAGGATTTGGGGGTACTGGTGGATGAAAAGCTGGACATGAGCCAACAGTGTGCACTCACAGCCCAGAAGGCCAACCATACCCTGGGCTGCATCCCCAGCAGCGTGGGCAGCAGGGCGAGGGAGGTGATTCTGCCCCTCTGCTCTGCTCTGGTGAGACCCCACCTGGGGTGCTGCATCCAGCTCTGGGCTCCTCAGCACAAGGAGGACATGAAACTGTTGGAGGGGGTCCAGAGGAGGCCACAAAAATAATCCGAGGGCTGGAGCACCCCTCCTATAAAGACAGGCTGAGAGAGTTGGGGTTGTTCAGCCTGGAGAAGAGAAGGCTGCAGGGAGACTTTATTGCAGCCTTCCAGTACTTAAAGAGGGACTATAGGAGGGATGGGGGCAATCTCTTTAACAAGGCCTGTTGTGACAGGACAAGGGGTGATGGTTTTAAACTAAAGGAGGGTAGATTTAGACTAGATATAAGGAAGAAGTGTTTTACTATGAGGGTGGTGAAACACTGGCCCAGGTTGCCCAGAGAAGTAGTATATGTCCCATCCGTGGAAACATTCAAGGACAGGCTGGACAGGGCTCTGAGCAACCTGATCTAGCTGAAGATGTCCCTGCTCACTGCAAGGCGGTTGGACTGGACAGCCTCTAAAGGTACGTTCCAGCCTAAACCATGTTTCTGTGATTATCCCACCTCTACGCAGCTGGGGACCCCCAGGTTACCAGCACTGTGGCTTCGTCCTTGGCACAGGTACCAGGGCGACAAAGGAAGAACGGCACGGGGCTCCTCGCCCCGCTGCCCTGCCAGCGCTGGCGGCGGCGGGGGTTGGTGCGGGCCCGGGCTCCGCAGGGCGCAGCTGGAGCCCGAGGGTGCGGGTGCTGTCCGGGTGCTGAAACGCGCCGCCAGGCGGGCCTGCGCTCCCCACAGCTGCTTCAGCAGATCTTCCCCGACCTCCTCATCACCCTCCCGGAGCTCTTCCTCGCTCCCACACCCTCTTGCTGCCAGGGAAAAGCCCCAGCATCTCTAACTACACCCAGCCATGTTGCTCCTTGACTACTGTGGCCAGTGCCAGAGGAGAATCCCACTTCTGGCAAGTGGCTGGCAAATTGCTCTCTGCCTTGCCATGGACATGCTCTCTTCATTGCTCCAGCTTGCTGCTAAGCCATGTTTCCCTGTCCTGATCATCTTGGTGTATGGGATCCAACACCAAGAGTGATGATGGGGATCCCTCTTGGGCATCTCGTCTGATTGTTTCCAAGACGTGACCAGAAGGGACAAGTTCAAGAACAACTCTTGCCCAAAGCCCAGCTAAGGTGGGAGAAAATGTTTCTGCTTAGTTTCAGCTCAACAGCCTCATAACTGTTCTTCCAAAAAGCCAAGTGAGTTATGCAAAACTGGCATTGCTCCCTCTGACCAACTGCAGCACTACTCTCAGCTTGTCTGTCCTCTTTGTCTGGTGAGGTGCTGCAGCTTCTTGCATGGGGTGCCCAATTTCTCACTGTGCCTAACATTTTGCAGGGTGGATAAGGCACACCACAGCTGTCTTCTCCATCATCATCTCTGCAAGGCACCTGATGCCACCGGTTGCATGGTAACGCAGAACAAAAGGCAGAAATAAGCCACAAGGACACCCTGTCTCAGAAATAGTGGGGAAAACAAGTGGAAGCAATTGACAAAGAGCTGGGGTAAACTGAACAGTTTTATTTTCATTTTCTAAAGAAACCAATTTCCTCATCTGGCCATGGCACCTTTCTGTTCTCCCTGGACTAGGTTCAAGTGGAGAGAGGGGACCAGCCCCACTTTTCTCATTCAGAGGCTCTTTTCATCAGAACTTGCCCTAGGCTTAGCTGCTTGCTTTCTGCACAGGACTGGGCAGGGAAGGATGTAGCCATGGATAGAGGCAATGGAAGGGGTACTCAGGTTTGCCCACCTCCTTCTGTCACAAACCTTTTCTTTCCGCATGACTCTATCCAGCTCCAGCAATGACTCCTTTCAGTATGTGGCTGGCTTTCTAAGCCATCTGCTCTCCTCATCCGTGCTTGCTTGCTTTTGCATTGAAGTATGGTGCTCCAGGACAACCTTGCTCTCTCAGCCACTGGACTACCCCCTAGGGTAAATTATAATTTTTTATTTTCTTAATATTTTGTAGCTCACATGACAATAAATGACTAAAATATCCATGCCTTTGTTGCAGCAAATATTGTTTTACAGGAGATGAACGCAGATATGACCCTCAATCTACTGCCTTTCATTGTATCTATTTTCTGTTCTCTATTTTTTGGTGAAGTTTTCTAGAACCATTTATACTTTTCTATATGTCACTTTAAAATCAGAAAAAGCTTTACAAAGAAAATTGCATTTTTCTCTCATCACAGAGTCTTAGCTTTCTTATTACTCTTCTTGATTTTTCTTCTTCCTAAAGTAAATATAAAACATTTTTTTACAGCACTCTCAAGAGGTTATATTCTGGTCATTTCTCATGGTTTTTTTCCCAGTGTTCAGTGACAATTATTAAAACAAAAAATTTCCTGCCAAGACCTAGAATGGGAGGAGTCATGTAAACCACAATTTCTAAAGGATGAAGAAGGTGGATCCACCTGTTACAAATATCGTGGGAGCCTCAGTGACCATGGGTGCACTAAGCAGATTTGCACTAGCTGAAGAGATCTTGTGTTTTTTAACTTCTGCATCCCCTGACACCCCCAGAACTTTCCTACCTTGTACCTGAAACACACAGAAGCTACTAAGAAAGAGTATGCACATAACACCTATATTTCTAGCACTTCTCACTGGTTGGAGGTGTTACCAGCTTCCTCAGTGTTTGTTCAGCCAGATACTTGTCCACATCAGCAGCGGGATGTTGCTGCAGGTTGCTGAGCAGAGAGATCAGCCTCACAAAAAGGAGGGCTCAGGGTTGATGCCCCTGTGCTCAGGCTCCCAGTGCCTCAGCTGGCAGGACACATTGGGAGCAAGTCAGCCTTTCTCCTGCTGATCTTCCAGAGAAGCCAGTTGCAGCCACAGGCAACCTGTCAGCATAATCCAAAGCTGTTTCTCAGCATAATCCAAAGCAGGATAAGACCTAGAGAGTCACTCATCTTTCCTGTCTGGAGGCAGCCCAAAGTCCTGGCTAAGGGAAAGATTGTCCCTTTGGTACCTTTCCCTCATCTCTCATTTCCTCTAAGTTGTGCCTTCCATCTGTTCACATGTACAGGGGTTTTATTTTAACTGGAAGTTCTTCACCATTAAAGGAAAGAGTCTGCTCCATGCTACATGCAGCATGGCTCAGGCAACACCTCTGCTTTGATTAATGCCTCCTGCAGGTTCAAAGTGTGTCCCCATCTGTCATCAGCTCCATCTCCTCACAATGAAAACAGATCACCAGTCTGCATTTAATCACTCAGAACAAAAACAAGCTGTGCAAAAAGAAAGGCTAGTTAGGAGGCAAAGCACTGCTCAGCAGCATTCTCTCACTGTGCTTTGTGCCTTGGGATCCACTGAGAACATGTACAGAAGGGCCATTCAGTGATTTCTTTGCTGCCTAATCTAAAGAACGGCAAGCAGGGGAAAGCAGGAGGCAAAATAGCAACAGGTCAGGGCACAGCTTGTCCACTTAAAACTCACTTGGTTTTCAAAGGAAGAAGCATCGAAAACTTTCTTGCCAACTTGGCAACGTCAGTTTCCAAAGGAGACAGGAGAAAGTGCCTTCTTAGATGACTACAGGTGTCCACATTGTGAATTCAGATGAAAACAAAGTGTGGTCCTGAAGGACGTTGGCTGTTCATGTATGGACACTTCTGTCCCCTCCCAATACACTTCTGTCCTCTCCCAGTACAAGAGGAAGGTGTTCCTTTCAAAGTGGGAGAAGGTGCTCAGCAAATGGGAGCTCTTGGTTCTGCACTAAAGGGTGGCCAGAGATTGTCAAAAGCAGTTCACCAGGAATCACACTCTGAAGACAAGCTCTGAAGTCTTTCTTGCTTTCTCTCAGTCAGGTCTGAGTTTCTAACGATCACCCCATTACTGCTGGTGACAGGTTTGTGATAACATTGCCATTTCATTAGCTGAGTATTGTTCAGGAGATTGACGGCTGGCATGCTAAGAAAAATTGCATCTCCCTCTGCAGCTGCCTGCCCATAGACAGTATTCATCACAGAGAGAAGGGGAGTGAAGAAAAACATACAGGATTAGGCACTGGATACATTGGCATCCTGTTGAAGTCAAACGTCTATCTGCAAGCATGTGTGAGGACCCTGGAGTCCAGGTATTTTCCCTTCCCTGCTTCAACCCCAAGAGAATGTATTCCAGAGAAAGTAGAGAAAATCTGAGCGCCAGGACCACCCTCTCCAGCCTGAGCTCACAGAGCTGGTCCCAGAGGCCTCACCTCTCCTCTGTACTTGAGAATTATTATTAAACAGAGAGTTCCAAAGGAAAGCAAATATTGACATTAAGAAAGAAAGTAAATGCCATTTTTCTCCTGGGTGCTTGAAGAGAGTAGAGAGGAGAGACAATGTAGAGCAGAAGAAAATGAGGTTCTGGAAAGTTTAAGAGAGACTTAGGTCTCCTCCCCAGCCGCTCTCAGCATTTACACACTCTCCTTTTGATGTGAAAAAGAGTGATTTTGGGGCTTTCTGATGGAGACAGCAAGACTGCAAATGCAAAGGAGGGTGACAAAGGTAGAAAGCAGGCAGAGAAAAGGATAAAAGAAATACCAAAATCATATGTTTGCACGGTTGTGTCTAACACTCCATCTTTCTTGACTGCCTTTTGCAAGTTTCTTCCAATGTTGCTGACTGGATCTCAGGCTGGATGAAGCCAGCTGCCCAACTTCCAGAAGAATTTTTCCCATACTGAGCACCTTCTTCTGTGTTTTCAACACCTCCACTAAGCTGAGAGGGGGTCTACGTGGTTTCCTACCAGTACTCGCATGGTGTGTGATCCTAGGAATCTTGCATTCTTTTGGCACTATTGCTGAGGACAAGTTTTCCTAAGTCATTCATTGTCCAGCAGTATGTTGTTCTGAAACCAGGATGTTTCCTAGGAGGGGCGTGCTTTAGTACCATGCGTTTGTGACAAATAACCCCAGCTCATATTAAAGCTGCAATCTATCCTGCCACTTCTGGAATATCATCCCAGTCTTGTCTGACCCTTTCCATCCTTTTGGAGGCAGTTTCTGACGTGGGCGGCCTCAGAGAGCTCCTGATGCGATGAATAAAAACCACCTTGCAACCGTACACAAAAAATTAAAACCTCATTTGTGTCTGCTGAGCGAACAAACCACAGCTAATTAAATCCCATAACAATAGGATATTATACAAATGAGCACCACCTCCTTAAAAGCACAGCTGGGGACAAGTACAGTTATTCGTGCTGTGCCCCTCCAGAGTCATGGGGTGACTAGTCTTTCATGGCAAGGCTGTGCAGCAAAGGCGGGAGCTCCCTCATGCTCTGACAGATGAGCCAAGAAAGATTCTTATTTTTGCCAGGGAAAAACATACATAGGCACACATAGACAAACAGCATGAATGCTCTTCTGCTGCTTCCCTGGGGAGCACTTGAGCTCTCAGCAATCGCTCCTGCTGTGGGATGGGGGAGTTCCCTTCGTGCTCACAACAGGCTCTGTTTGCAGCACCTCACGCTATGGCAGCATGGGAAGGCTGGTGCCCCAGCTGCAGGGAGCGGAGGAACAGCCAGGCCACAGGCGCACTGCCAAGCACGGCCGTGGGCTCTGTCCTGCTGTCTGTCTCGAATGAAGCACAGAAGCCTGACATGGAGAATGTGTTATTGTCTAACATCTGTGCCAGTCAAACTATATCCATCTCCAAGGTTTGAATAACCCACTTTGCTATTGAACAGGATCACCTCACTAGCTTCACACACCCTTATCACACACCTTGTGGGGGTGGGAGGTAGGCGTGAGTGGCTTTTCTCCTTTTTTTCCAGACAGGGGGATGAGAAGCACAGAGAAATCCAAATGACAAAACTAGGGCCAAGAGACAAATATGCATCAGTGCCAACATCTGCAGCTCCATGACTGCCCCCTGCTAATTCTTCTTTTGCACCCTGTGCCAGCAGCCTGGCTGGGCTGGCATCCCACATGGGATGCTCTGCCCCTACACAAAGACATCCACTTCAGCAGAGCAGTGTCACACACAACAGGAAAGGTCCCCACCCCGCTGGGGACTGGATTACTAGGTGTATCACAATGGAAGCCCCACTTCCCATACTGTTTATTTTTCAAACTATTACCTGGTGTAATATGCAAAATGCGTAATGTGCTTGCTCACAGCACTGCCTTTGCAGTGACTGGTATTTAAAAGTCTAAGGATAGATTGGAAAAAGACCTGCTTTGTATTAAAAGGATGAAGTTCATTCAGCTGAGCTCAGTCTTAACTCCTTGAGCAGGAGGAAGACAAGGGCTCCTTCACTATCTACACCCATACAAGCTCAGCCTTTGTGATTTTTTTTGTAATATCAGTTAACTTATATTTCTGAACAAAATGGTGTCTTCTAATTCAAAGTGGCACATTTTTTTCCTTTTTGGAAATGTTGAAATGTGATTATTTGCCTGTGTCTTTCATTCTTTCCCACAGATAAATTTGTGACTGGGTTTCTTGTAAAAATTGACTTATTTATGAAAGCATTTTCTGCAAAGAATTTCAGATTCATTAAAGCAGTTTTCTGATGAGGAAGCAAATAATCAGAAAGTACCTGACCTTACCTAGTTATATCTCATTTTCCCTCATTAGTATTGATGAGGTTTTCTGACACAGTCTGCCAGTTGCAGAGTAGTGGAAGGACTGGATTTCTGTGTTAACCATGATCCTGGACAAGGCATGTCGGGGAGTCAAGGAGTAATCAGGGAGACAGAACCCCAGCCTAGAACAGGCAGGAAGCAAATGAGAAATGTAGCTCCTTTCACCCTGACTCTCCCCCGCTGGCAGTGCTGGCAGCATTACTTCTCTCATTTTGCAGTGGCTTGCATGAGACTTTTTGATCCTTGGGGGAACAAATGTCACTCCTTCCAAGCCTGTGGTTTGAAAGACTCTAGAAGCACAAAGAGAAAATGAAAACGGAATACAGTACTTCATCTGGTTCTGATGCAAAAACCAAGCCACTAATGCTTTGTAGTTTCTATCAGCAACTGTGACTTTGGCCATGGCCACAGCCACGCGAAACACAATCCACAAGCACTGGAACTGGGGTGAGTGTATTACCAGTGTACTTTCTCCATGGAAGTCCCAGAACATCCCAAGGCACAAATTCTCTGCCTTCTAATACTGCCCTTCATTATCCACCATGGTGCCTTCTGTTACTGCTTTCCCTAGGACCATTCCTAAAGCCAGAAGTCTGGCAGAAAAGGAGAAAAAACAAAACTGAGGAACCAAGTGAATGCAGAAGACAACCAGTGAATGGCTGAGAGGTTGGGGAGGGAGGCAGAGGCTCAAATGTCTGAATTTACTCTTGGCGCTGAAGCCTGCTCTGTGTTGGCTCAGGTTGGAAGGGACTGTGCTGGGTAGTTTTGCACTGAAGACTCAGGAGTGTTGATGGGTTTTTAAGGTTTTCATCCTATTTTACACCAATTCAGCAGTTTCCAGACTGACTGATTTGTGGCTGAATCCCCAGTAGCCATGCAGAACTGTCCCTCCTCCCCCACCTTCTCTTGCTCCTGAGGGCAGCTTAACTAACTTACCTGAAAGATTATTTATTTGGCAGTAAAAGCCACAAATAAAACACAGCTGCCTAATGAAGACAGCTTGGTAAGTCTGGCCCTTTTTTAATCTTTATGTTGCATGTAATCTCCATTCTCACCTATGGACTTATCAGTGTTTTTACAACTTCTGATTATACGAGTGCAGTAGGCAGAGGCAGCTCGTGAAAGAGCTGGGAGAGCAGCATTAACAACTGCCTCTGAAGAGTCCTGCCAAAGGAGCCAAGGATTTGTCTACACCATCATTGCAGTGACAGAAAGCAGAGGCCGGGCAAGCACTCTGTTGTGGTGTCCTTTTCACAACATACCTGGATACTTATTCATAGGTAGTCAAGTAGCTCTGGGCCTTAAACACAAGGGAAGAGGAGACTTCTGCTTCACCATCCATGGAAAGAGAGGGACGCTTAGTCACTGCATTTTATAGATGGGCAACTGTTACAGAAGTAAAGTGGATACTGGGGATTTGCCTATGGGTACAGGGCAGAGGGGCACTGGCAGACCTTAGGGTCAAGCCTACAGCCAAGTTGGCCATCTTGGGCTATCCACCATTGCCCAACTCCCCATCCTCAAGGCTATCTCCACTACTGAAGGGACCCTGTCACTGTCCTGCCAATAAAGCCCTCCAGGCTCATTCACTTCCTTCCACTAGGCAGGCTTGGTGCTAAACAGCTTACAGATTGGAGAGTAAATCTATTCAGAGGCTAAGGATTTTCTGACAGAAAGATGGATACAGAGAAAGCATTTTCCTTCCCAGCATGAATAGAGGCAAGCATAAAAGAGTGTGTGCATAAAAGCTCAGCACTGTTCTTGTTCAGAGGCCCATGACCTCAGCCGTCCTGCATGGCTTGCGCTCCTGCCTGCAGAAGCCCCAGGCTCACCACTCCCATTGTGCCACGAAGGACGCTCTCCTCCACCACTCAGTGCGCACACCAGCCTTTCTGCTGCCCTGCTGCAGTGGGCAGCTGTAATTCCTCCCAGCAGGGAAGGGAACACACTGAGGATTGCCTGGAGAGCACAGAGGCTGTTGAGGTTAACGCCACTGTGGGCAGAGGGAGTTGAATGCTGTCTTACAGCTGGAGACTTGGAAAGGAAACGTGAGCTTTGCTCCATGGACAGTTTTGGCAACCCAGGATCAGGGGTGGAGCCACTGGCAGAGCAGCACGTGGAACTCCATTACTCTCCTGGATGTTGTGATGGTCAGCAGGAGCAGTCTGAGCCCTGAAAGGTTTGCATTCCTCATAGCTAAGGCAGGAGGTACCCCAGCTCTTATGGACAGAACTGAGACGGGGAGGAATTATATGACTGACTTAAGGTCCATCAGGGAGTCTATGGCAGATCTGACATTTATCCCAGTCCTCCATCGTGTTGCCCCTGCCAGGACTCAGAACAAGGTTGAATCAAAGCTGCATCCTTTCTCTTTACAATGGTGTAAATCAGGAGTGACTGCCCTGGAAATATGTTGTCCTTACCTGCCTAGCAAACTGCTATAAAGCAGTGAACTGTGGGGTCACACTCATGGCCTGGCCTCACAGGCAGGCATGAGTTGGGAAGGTGGCCAGAGAAGATGCTTCAGACCCTTCAGTCCCCCAGCCCTGGGCCTGCAGGCTCTTTCCTGATGCTGGGCCCTTTTTTCTTCCTGGGGAAATGGTACTGCAGTGCAACGAGTGCTTGGATAAGGTCCACAGGCATCAACCCCCAGTGAGAAAGGAGTGGTCTCATTCCCCTGGCTCCCCTCCAGGGACCAGCATGTCAGCCACACAAGATGCTTCTCGCATGAAGTGCAGAAACTGCCACCAGCTGTGGAGCTGGTGAAAACTAGCCCAGCCATTGACAAATCTTTCTCTGGAGATGGCTGTCTCAGATGCCGCTCTGCCTCCCAGGCATCTCCTGTCATGTAGGCCCTGTCACTTCCGTGTCTCAGAATTAGCCAGGAGGGTATTCTGCCACCTGAGTTTGACCTTCTAAGGATGTTCAGCATCTTTCAGCATCTGGCCCATTAGGGATGTGGCATGCTTCACAGATGTGCAGGCATAGGTTTTGCAGAGCAATACAGACCTCATTCTTCCTTGCTCACCATCTCTTTCCTGGGACTGAAGACACATTGCCTGATGCCTTCAGGTCCCAGCAAGGACTCTGGCAACACTCAGCAGCATACCCAGGTGACCATGATTCTTTTCCTGAAGGAAGAAACATAGTCTCACCTCCCTCCCCCACTCACCCCCCAACCCCACCCCCAATAATGCCCTCTAGTCTTCATGCTAATCTTTCATGAGTCTCCAGTCTGGTCCTGCCTGAGGAGGGGTGGTGAAGAGGATAGCTTTTGCTCTGCTCCTGCTGCCTTGCAGGACACAAGCGCCTGCAGTCAGTCCTGCTTTCTGCTACTCAGTTGCCAGCACACTGATAGGAAGCGTCTTTCTGCTGCTGCCACCACTGCTCTGCAGCCAGACCCCTGGCAGAAGTTGCTGTGGGATTACAGGCATTCAACTACAAAGCCCAGTAAACCTCCAGCTGCCCACAAAGGGGCATCTACCTCTCTCAGGTGCTGTATCACTGACTCTGAGTGCCGCTTAGTTCAGTCCCTTGACACATTTATCTGTCTCCATCCACAAGGGAAATTCCTGTGCACTGCAGGGGCTCACCAACCTGGGCAGCAGTTTGGCTTTGTACCAATACCTGAAGCTACCCTCCTGGCTGGGCTTCCCAAAGGGCAAGAAAGAGGCTTGTCTGTCTTTACAGGTAATTAAATCAGATTAAAACAAGATCTTAACGGAATCCAGCCTGGGGGAAATTGTAAAGCCTTCCTGGAGGTGAAGCTCTACAACCAGAGCCCAGGGAGTGCAGTGTCCTTTCTCTGTCTCCTGAAAGCAAGGGAGAAGTGAAAAACTCACAGAAGCTGGTTTGGGAACCTGTCCATAGCCAAATACCAGCTTGGATACTCCAAAACAGCACTGTCCATCACATGCAGTTCTCTCTTCTACCTACGGGAATGAAGGTAGCCATAAGAGAGTCCAGACTCGTGTAAAACCAAGCTTAGCCTCTAGTTCTCCCTAAAATTTCACATGCTTGGCTTTTCAGGGCTCCCAGGAGCGAGGTAGCAATCTCTTCTTGCCTGCACAGCTTTGGAGAGGAACCAGCCCTGGCCTCTGAGCCAGGACCAGAATGAGTGGAGCACTACATGGTATTCACTCCTGCTGGGCAGCTTCAGAGCTTGCTCAGCTGCCTCTCAGCATTGCCACGTCTCTCCCACGTACAGGCTACTCCCCCCTGCAAAGTGTAACCCCCAGCCCACCACTGCCTTGCACACACTTCTGCCACCAGCTCCTCCTCCTCCAACTTGCTGGGCATTTTCCATGGTGTGCCCTTGCAACCAAGCAGACATCATGGCTCGTGTTCCCTGCCAGATTCCCACAGCACCCCGCCCATGCGCTTCCTCCCTGCTTCTGCTTATACAGCAGGCCTGAAAACACAGAACTGATATGCAAATCTGACATTTAATTTGGACATGAGAGTTTAATGAGGCTGTGGAGATTCTGCCACTCACAGCCTGCACATCCTGCAACCTGCAGTCACATTCCCTTAATTGAACACGTCCCCACTACACATGTATGGATGCACACTCACGTGCACGTGCTCTCCAACACAACCCACCCTTTGCAAAACAGTTGCTCCCAACTCCCCTCTCTGTCCGTGCCTCCTGCCAGGCTCCTGAGGCCATAGGGCAAATGTGGGGACTGTGACTCTCCAGTAGCCACATCTGGTCTTTCCAAAAGCATCTCAGTTTGGAGCAGACACACATTTTCCTGCCCCAATTCTGGGACCTCTTTTAAGATGGTGCTTTGTCTGGTGACTCCTAAAGCACCTGGCTCTGCTGCAGGGCAGGTGCTGCCTCTTTACTCTGAGCCAGAGGGCTGGCAGCGTACAGTTCATGAACTACTACTCTACCTTGCTCTTGAAGAGATGGATGATGTACCAGGAATAGGCCCTGCCGAGAGCTGGGGTGAAGAGGGACAGGAACAGGTCATGCCTTTTGAGGCCCCTCCTCCCATCCCAGGAGACCTGCAAAGCATTTTCCTGCCAGAACAACACTTCAAACAGGGAGAACGTATCCCATCCACTAGCCCCAAAGACACCTTGCTGTTGGGAACAGGATCAACTCTTCATTTTAATAGGTCCATACCAGCCTCCTCCCTGAACACCTCTCTGAGCAAAGGCAACATGGGCATCCCTAGACTCCCCTTTTTGCCACCCTGCCCTCCTCTGCAAGGTGGGAAAGGAGGAAAAACACATCCTTCCTGATCCACAGGCTCACTCTGACATGAAAGGCACCCCTGCAAACTAGACCTGAACTGCAACAAACTGAACCCTAATTAATCTGCCTCCTCAACTGCAACATCCTGAGATCAGCATATTGCAGAGAGCCCCATATACAGCGTGCATTGGATACACTGGTCCTGAAGAGGGTAACCAGGAATGTGCTATCAGGCCCTCCGAAGAATCCTTAAAACTCTCAGCGAAGAAGAAAACAAATAATCAAATAACAAAGCCCAAGCAAAACCCAGGAACTCCTACATCCAGCAAGGAGATACTCCTTTGTGTCACCCGCCTGAATGCAAAGGCTTCCACCAGCTCCCAGCACAGAAACTTCAGATTCTTTTTATTTGAAGAGGATTATGGAGCTGCCATTCAGTAAATGAAGTGCCACTCCAAACGGCTGCACTGTGGCCTGCCCTTGTTCAGACAGAGTATCTTGCTGGGGCTGCAGAAGCTGCAAGCAAAGGCTGCTCCTGGCCTTAGAGCTCTGCAGAGCTAAATGATGCGTGAGAGTGCATGCACAGGAGCCAGGAGGGGGGTGAAGAAGCAGGAGGAGAGCTTCTTTTCATCATTTCTGGGGCTCCTCTGACAGGTACAGCCAGGGTTTTCTTCTTCAGCAGCCTTTTTCCTCCCAGGTTGCAGCCACAGCACTGAACTGCTTCTCCGGCAACTCAAACATAGGTCACTTTTTCCCTGTTTTCCTGGGAGGGGGCAGAAGGACAGAAGAATATGGGTCACTCCGCTCCCCTGCTGCTTTATATCAAAACAAGTTGCTCCTAGAACCCTTTGTTGCTGCAGTAATCACAGCACCCTCAGCACAGGCAGGGCTGATTACCCAGCGTCACAGAAGACAAAGGAAGTGAGCGGCAAGCCCCAGCTCGAAGTGTGCCACATTTAATTGGCAGGAATACAAGCTGGGGAGAGGCCGTACAGCTGGTGAAGAGACAGGGAGACCCAGTCTGGGGCTAGAAGTGGAGAATATGAGCTGGGCCAGGGCAGGAGATCAGCAGGAAGAGACAGGTACATGGGACATGAACTCTTTTCAGCGAGAGCAGGCTCCAGCATGAAATATTAATGCCAGCATCCTGAGAAGGCAGCAAGCAGCAGTGTCTGCACCACTTGGCTATGAATAAAAGATGGTCCTGAAAAGGGGGAAGAGCAGTAAATTAATTAATCAAAACAAAAGTCTCTCCACTCCAATTAATGAACAAGCCTGGAATCCTCCACGTGCAGCTCAGCTTGGGGAACATGCAGGGGCACAAAGGGGAGAAGGACAGCAGAGGCAGGGTCTTCTACCAGTGACCTCTGGTCTCCCACTGTCCAGCAGTGCCTTTAAGCTCAAGTTCAGGTCCTGGTTCAGGATCATGTCTAGCCTGCCAGCTTTGAGAGTTCAGCCTCTGCAAGCTCTGACTCCTTGCCTGTGCCCTGGCTCCCTCAGGTTTTAACTCCAGGCCCATGCTGGCTTCTTCTCAGATCACTGTCCCTGCAGTAACCCTGAAAAATTACCATCGTTTCCTCTTTGTTCACCTCCTTCCTTTTCCTGGGCCGAATTCCCTGTTGCTGATGGCAGTGGGTCCCTCTGGTCACAGGACTCCTGGGCCCCAACACCCCACCAAGGATGCAGGGCTGGTGAAGGAGGAATGGGAGAGAAGCTGCAGCTGAAACAGTGCCAAATAAGGGGTTAGGTGGGAGCTGCAGCTGGGGTCCTGGCCCAAACACCAGAAGTGGCTTGCAGGAGAAGGTAGAGGTGCCACAAAGGTGCTTTATCACGTCAAGCAGGAGCCAACACATTGCACTAAGTGGGGCTGAAGGAAGGCTGCTGATTTCTAACCCTGCACTCCAAAAGCTGTGGAGGCTCAAATATCCCAGCTCTCAGCCAAACCCTGGGGCCCAGCCAGCTGCTCCCAGGGGAGCTAGTGGGAGGACAGGGCTCTCTCCTGGGGGCAAATGCTGGGGGACAGCTCGGAGTTGTTCCTGTCTGCAAGAGAAGACAATCTGGTTTCTCTTCATTCAGAGCTGGGAATTTTTTGGGTGCTGCTCGGTGGCTGCCCTGCCCAAGGCTAATCCCTTATGCTGTGCCAGTTGACTGGAAACAGAACAGTGGTGGCTGCTGTAGATGGAGAGCCACCCTCAGCTCCAAGAAATTACTCATCTCCTCTTCTGAAGCTTTGCCCATAAATTATACATTTTAAGCAGTGTTTGTTTAAAATATTCAGCTTGCCACTTAAAAAAGAATACTCATACACAACAGGAATGGAAAGAAGGATGGGGAGTGGGGGCTGTGTTCCCACTTACAGGAGGGGGAGGGAAGAAGACAGGAGAGAGGTATTTCCTGACTAACGAGCCAGCATCCTTCCTGGTGGATGTGCAGTCCCACACGTGAGCCACCTGCACTGCAGCTTTGCCTGCCTCTCCCTCTGGCACACAGCTGAGGCCCAGCAAAGGTCTGCAGGAGCAACAGCCTCTGTTTTTTCCACCCTGCATCCCAGTGTGCAGGTCATCCCATGGGCACCCCTTCAAGCCTGCAGGACAGCATTGTGTTTGTAAAGTCAGAGCAATGACAGCTCAGGTGCTCTAAGGGCAGGAAGGAGGTGAGGAGGTAGGAAAACATCCACCTCTACACACATACCCCTTACCTAAAAGCACAATCATTTCTTTGATTAAAAATTCAGCTTTTCAGCTGACATGGGCAAGGGGCAAGTCTGTAAAAGGTGAGATGCAGGGAGCAGTAGCAGAGATATTTCTCATCAATGAAAAATGCTCCTCTTCCTCTGCTCTGGGCACATCTCAACCCTGCCAGTCACCAGAGCCTGTATTGCCGCCTCATGGTGAAGAAGAGGCAGGGCTCTAATGCAGCATAAAGGGATTTCTCCTCTAGGTTGCAGCATTTCCCAGGCTAAGGCAGGCTCTCACTATCTTCTGGGGTGGATTTCACACGGAAGAGACTGCAGATAGCATTGGTGAAGAGACACGACCTTACAGGACATGACTAAAGGCATAATTCAGCTTTTCCTGCCCTAAGAAGCTCACTCATATACTGGGGTACATCTTGCAGCAGGGTACATACAGGTAGCAGCGGCCCAATTGCAGAGATGTTCAGGAAGGCACAGATCTCCTCCCAGCAAACCCAGACACACCAAAGGGCTGCTATTATGCACACATGCTACCCCACCTCCTTGTGTAAAAGCATTGGAGGAATTCTCAGAAAGGCAAAAGGCTTTCACTGTTGTGTGCTCAGTGCTTGCTGTTTCTCAAGGTCTCTGCCAGCAAAACTGAAGTGGCTGGAGGGAAACAAGACAGTTACAGCCAGAGTACCTGGAAATGCCATTACCTGTGCTGTGTTGTAGCAGCACCTGAGGGGAGCCTGACCCACGATCTTGGCCTTGCAGCACCAGGTGCTGCATAGAGCTTTAGGAAAACCCGGCCTAGCTGAAGTCAGTGGAAGGTGAGCAGGCATGCAGGGTCTGGACCTTACCCAGAGGAGAAAGACAAAGTTCACCTTTAATGAAAGGAACACAGACCAGGATCAGACACAGCTAGTGGAAAGGGCTGCATCCTCAAATCCGGGCTACCCCATCTGTTCTGTGATTTTAACAGGGTCACACCCAGCTGGGAGCTGGCTCTCCTGAGCCTCAGGTTGGCAGCTCTGTGGGATCTCCCTGTGGTGTAACGATGGCTGGCTCTCAGGAGCACCAGCTCAGGGGCACTCTGCCTTTTTTTCCTGCCACCTGGGTGATGCTCCAGGCCCAGCCCTCCCTCCTCCTGGCACCTCATGCGTGTTCATCATATGCCCAGACTGCAGAGACATCTTTAAGAAAGATACCTCCTTCTGAAGGGGCCTCTCAGGCTCACCTTAGCATGTAGGTAACCTAGGGCATACCGTGGGGCTCATCTTGTCCAGGCAATACTAAATGCCTGCCTGGGAAAGCAGGCAAGAAGTTGTCCAGAATCCTCCTAGTTCCAGCAAGAGGCAGTTGGGCACTGCAGTCAGCAGGGTCAGGGAGTCTGCAGCTGAACTACCCTTGCCTGCAGCTTAGGCACGTTTTGGGCTGGCTCCACCTCACTCCCTACGTAGTTGCAGAGGGAGAACAAAACACCCTGTGCCTCCAATAGGCAGAGAAACACTTGGTGCCTTGTCACACTTCCCGCGTGGCAGACAGAGGAAAAGGGCACAGCAAGCCCTGCAAAAGACCAGGCAAAACGTCTCCACATACCTGCTGCCTCCAAGGATGCTCAAGGCTTGAGCCTCCTGCATTTCCTCCTATAGCACTCTGAGCATCCTGCAGGGCTGGAGATATTTGCTCAGCCTGTTCTGCTCACCAGCATGCCCTTTCTGGCCCTAGCATTTTGATCTAGCAGGAATCAACCAAATAAAGCTCACCAGGAGCAGCCTGGAGCTCAGCACCGTGGCAGCTGCAGAGGCTGAGGGTCCCCTTGAGCTTCCATGCTGCTCAGAGGTTTTTCCCAGCCCACAGGGGCTTGAAATTGGCTCCCCTCCTGCCTGTCCCCCAGCCAGGCAACATTGTCGCCTGGCCAGCCACAACCCATTTGCCAGCAAATGGCAAGGAGCCATGGTTGGCTGGAGTCTCCCAGCTGGAAGGAGGGGTGTTCTGGCTGTAACATTTTGCCAGTAGCCAGCTCTGACCTGCTCAGTCCCAAAACAGGGAGTCAGGAGTCCTGGTTTCCCCACAAGCAATTAAAATGAACCAATAAGGCTAGGGAAGGACTGATGCTGAATGAAAGCCTATTGGACCCTTTTAGAGATTCAGAGGAAAGGCCTGTGAAAAAAGCCCAGAAGATCAAAGAGTCAACAAGCACCTGCTGATCATTTTTCCTAGCCTGTCTGCTCCTTGCAGCAATGTCTGTCTTCAGATATATCCAGCACCTAGAGGAGGCCAGGGATTGCATTGCCAATACACACAAAGGAATGTGAACACTAGCCCTGCTGCTGCAGCCCGTGTGACCTTCAGCCGAGGGTGGAGTCCCTTTAACCTCTCAGCACTGCCTGCCTCCCCACAGTGCAGAAAGACCTAACCCCCCGGCCAAGCCTCAGCACAGCTCCCCTCTGTGACCCTGGCAGGGCCATGTTTCTTGCTACCCCTCCCAGGAGACACTGACCGTTCTGGCAAGCTCTGCGCTCTAATTTTAATAAATTAGCCCTGAACTGCATTTGCATGGATAAATATAGCATCAACCATTCTGCCAAGCCATTTTTCTCTTGGTTAACACATTCATCCAAGCTGCTCTATTTGTCTTTTTTCCACAGACTCATATTCTTCTGGATTCATTTTGTCAAACAAATTGCACAAGCTGGACTGCCCATTTACCCAGTGCTGTTTCATTACAGGGGTTATTTATGAAACAGCAAGACATATGGTATTAAGCTTCTTAATAATAATAATAATGAGAGAAGGGAAGGGGGAATGCACTAGAAGAGAGGAGGGGGAAAATGTTTTTTATTAGAGACAAAAGCTCCTGCCATGAGTGATAAATTCCAGACACTTTTTCCAGTTGCTCTTGCACTGCTGGCATGATGAATGGCACAGGCACCAGCACGCAGCCTGGCTGCAGGAGCATGGCCATGGGCTGCAAGGAAAGGAGGGAAACACCAGAGCATACATGCATGATGAGGCTGGCTGAGGTGTGCAGGGGCCACTGGCCAGCTGTCACCAGGCCGTTCACTTCCCAGGAGGGATGACACTGGTTGTAGTGATACAGACCACACCCAGCCCTGCCTACCATCAGCACCATGCCTAGAGTCCCTCACATCACAGGCTCAGAGGAGCCTCGGAGGCAGTGTGAGGGCAGGTGATATGGCCATCTAGCACCTTGCCAGGCCCCTGTTGGCATTGCGCCTCCCAAAGCCCAGCTGCTACAATCAAGTGATTACTGGAGAATCCTGTGTTAGAGGAGCAAATTGTCCTCTAATTCTGTGGTTGCAAAGCAGAGCCTGAAGAAAGAGCATAGCACAGAGAAGAGAAAGCCTTGAACTACTTACTACTGAGCGTTCAAATCTTGTAAAAACTGCATCTACAGCCCAGTGAGAATCTAGGCCAGGTCCTCTCCTTCTCCTGCAGTGTTCCCATGCTGAGTAGCCTCCATATATGCAGCTAGTTTTTCTGCTGTAACCTGTATAATTTCCAGGCGGTACTCAGACTGCCTAAGATATTTTTGCATAACTAAACTGCTTTTCAACCTGTTTCCCCCTCTTCTTTTTGATTTAGTTACTTATTTCTGATAAGTTTGGAACCACTCCATTCACCATAAGTAGAGCCTAGTTAGGTCTCTGAACTCATCCTCCTCTGACCTGGCCATCCTGGCTGTAATGATGGTTTACTGCAATTCAATCAAAACTTCTTTCAAAGGGAGATGCTTGATTAAGGGCCTGGGAGACCTTGAAAGTAGAGTCATTCCTGCAAGATGAAGGTAATTAATTTTTTTTAATCAGTGGGCACTGATCTCAAGGTCTGGAGAACAGAATCAGCAGCAAACTCATTCCCACAGCTATATAGCGTAGCTCTGCCACATTACTGGAGACTCTAGGTAAAGTGTTGGGAACTGGACTTGGTACACACCAACCTGCAGAGCTGTTGTACCATCTTATTCTCCCTGGTGGGAGCAGTCTGGGCTATTCCCCTGGGGCAGAGGCACCTTGTGCTTTTCCCCCTCACCTCTGACGTGAGCAAAGCTCCTGGTCTTCCCTTCTCACCCTGTCCCAGAAAAGGAAAACACACCAAGCCTGCAGTCAAAGTCAGCACCAGTCTCTGGAGATAATTCCTTAGCAGCCCAGATTCCCCTCATTGTCTTACAGGGAAGACTTTGGCAATGGGATAAACAAGGTCAAACACAGAGAGTATAGGCTTTCCCCTGGCAAATACAAATGGTTCTGTCTAGCCTTAGCTTCTGGTTTCTTGTTCATCAGCTGGCACAGACCTGGGGATGCCAGGCAGGCAGAGTTAATCAGGCCTCATTCGCGATTACAATGAACTCTTGCATTTCATGGCCTGCATCCTAAACCTGCTTTCTAATTCCCCGAGGGAGAGGGATTTACACTTTCAATTTTATGTCGAGTTAGTTAATGGTCCATTACTGTCAAAAGGATGAGTATCTAGAAGTTAAATCCTATAGGATTTACAATAAGGAAGGAATGAAGGCTGCAGAGGAAAATGTGCCAGACAGAGAGCACAGGAAAATAAAAGGGTGTTTGCAGGTCCTCAGTGCTGTGACACTGGCAGCTGGACACTGGCCTGGTGACAGCTCTAGAACAAGGTACCAAGGCTCTGCCCCAAATTCCTCCTTGGAGAGAGTTTACCAGCAGGCTTCCTGCAAGGGAATTCGAGTAAATTCCTCAACTTCCAGCAAGCAGGGATCTGAGTTGCCAGCCACAGAGGAAGGTTCTGCTTTCCATATTGAGCCAGGTACCAGACCCCCATCCTCCAGCAGGATTCACCACTGAGACTGAGTTCAGCTGGGGCAAATAGGCACTTGGCTGATGCTGCATATCTCCTCCCTGCCCCCATCTTGCAAACTCAAGGCAACCCCAGGTCTGCAGAAGACAGCATGACCTTACTTGAGCATGGTCTGTTAGGGACTCTGCTTCCCTACCACTAAAATTGGAGTAATGGTACTCCAATAGTGCTGGAAACTGGAAGGGCAGAAAGGCAATGCCATAGTACACATACAGTATAAAACAGATTTTGATGGGACTTCTAGAGTCCAAGCTACCTCTTATCCAGGATTCTGCTTGTTCCCAACATAGTTCCCCCTCCATTTTCCTCATGGAAAAATACAGAACTTGAGCATGGTATACTGCAGCCCTCCCCTTACCAAAAGGATTCTCCAGAGCCTCTCAAGGGGGAAGTCAGGTCCTGTTTCTCCCACCCACAAAAGAATTTGCTTGGGCTTTTGCCACTACCCAGAGCTGAGCTAACATTGCAGGCTCTGCAGGATTTGGCCCCCAAGCTCTGGCTAGTACTGCTGACTGACCTTGAAAGCTACTATATTTCCACATTCCAGCATCACTTAGGGGAAGGTAGGTCATTGCATCCTATTAAACTGCATGGGAAGTCAGGTGACCAACACTTTGTTAAGCCCTGGCCTACTTTCCATCAATGCCATTCACAGAAGGATCCCAAGGTCTGCTGTGGGTAGAAAATTATGCAGCTACCTCTGAAGCAGGACACTGTCACTATCACACAGCACTAAGAAGCAGTCCTTGCTGCAGGCAACCAGAGGCTCAGAGCAAAACAGTAGTTTCAGCAGGACTGGAATGGGTTTGCCTTGTTCACGTTGAATTCCTCCTCCTTCCCCACCAAGAGACACTGAAAGGTCTCCACTTCCTTAGCAAGACAAAGGCTCCTGTGAAGTATACACAAGCCTGCCAATAGCCAAAAATGTCCATCTGCTTCCGATCCTATCCCCTGAGATGTATGGTGTTGCTGCTGTCAGACCAGAGGTATTAAAGCAGCTACACTGAAAGGTCTGTCAATAATACAGAGCTTGCTGTGCAGGGGTTTTATAACCTGCCCATAAAAACTCACTCCAGGCTGAAGCAGGGCAAACAAGGTCCCTGTGCCCCTCAAGCAGGTAAGTGTTATTTTCTTTTTATTTTGCAAACAAGGAAACAATTTTTTCTGTTGCCTGAAGTTTTTCTGAGTTATAAATGGTGCCAAAGAGGCAGAGTTTGGCTAGATGGGGGACAGGAAAATATTTAAGTGATCAAAGAACATTTATTGATGGTGCTCAGCAAGAGGCTGGAAATTATATTATAGGTCAAGGTAGCTTGAGCTATAGCCAGTCAAGCAGCACAATGCAACTCTGAGGTCTGCAGCCACCAGGGCAGGTTCAGGGTCGTTCCTCAGCCTGGTTCATACCTGCAGAAGAAGGACACATTAGGCCTGGAAAGGCAATCCAGGAGAACTCCAAATTCTAAGCCCCTTGCCAGCAAACATAGGTATGCCAGCAATGTTGCTGGCCCTGGAAAGCCTGGGACAGAGAAGGAAGACTTGAACACTGTTCAGAGATACTACCAGTCTGGCCTTCCAGCAATGCTATAAGTCTCTCCCTGCCAGCACACCACACCGAAGTCTGCCTTGCCCTTTTGATGCAACCATACAGCTTCATGGAACCCATTACACACACTATACACATCACTGACAGCATTCAGAAGTTGTACTGGTATTGCTTTTAACCATTTCATCTAGTAAGCTTCTAAGAGATCAGCATCTTTTAACTTCTTCCCACTCCCCCTTTCTGTACAGCTAGGAGCACTCCTCCCCACTGAAATCCGTGCTTCTCCGCTAAAGCCCTGCCTCAGAAACTCAGGCCTGCTAGCATATACACAAAATAGAGCTGTACATCTCATGACAAGATGAGTCTATAAAGCTTACTTTCATCCTTCCTATCTACCCTACCAGGGAAGACAAGGCCTGAAACCCAAGGATCATTTTTTTTTTAAAAAAAAAAACAAAACAAAACACAAAAAACCCACCCTCTACCAATCGACTGCAGCCCATAAACAAAACATAGAACTTTTTGCTTCTACAATGCATTTCTTTTCACATATAAGAACAAGCCAGTGCAGGACATTAGGATCCAGCCTGCTGCACCCCAACAAGCCTCACAACCCTTAGGGAAAACAGCAGCACTACACTGGTTCCCATAATCACACTCCAGCAAAAGGCAATGCTACCCTCTGGTGCTTCCTAGCAGAATAACCAGTCTGCCCACTACTCACCAGAGCTTACACAGGGGCTGCAAGTCAGGGATGTTAACATCATGCTGCTTCTCCCACATCCTTCCATACAAACCAACTTAGCTGTATCATGCAGCTTTATCACTGAGAGTGCCATAGCACCCTCGGCTCCCTAAAACACTATACTAGAAAAAGATGACCAACCATGCTGAGTGACCTACCCCCTCAGCCAATAACACAGACCACCTTTACCATGGAAAGCCATTAAATA
This sequence comes from Phalacrocorax aristotelis, assembly GCF_949628215.1. Taxonomy (NCBI): domain Eukaryota; kingdom Metazoa; phylum Chordata; class Aves; order Suliformes; family Phalacrocoracidae; genus Phalacrocorax; species Phalacrocorax aristotelis. The sequence continues at coordinate 2,904,390 of NC_134297.1, read as the reverse complement.
CACGCAGCAAGGTGCAAGGGGCTGTGCTCACACTCACCTGTGCAGGCCAGGGAGCTGTTTTTGTTCTCTCCCTTTGTCAAAGTTGCTTCTGACTCAACAGGTTTCAGTGTAAATTCCCTCATGTATCTCCACAGCAAAAGCAATTAACGTAGTATTAAGGAGAATGGAGGAAGAAGATAGCTCTGTCAAGTCATTACTTTGCATGAGGAGGACACATGGATACTTCAGGGCAGTCTTTGTTGGCCCTTTCACACGGGATTAATTCAAATTTACAAAGCTTTGCTTCATTTGAATGGAGCTTTTTGTGATTTATTTCTAAAATATTTTCAGAAATGTAGCCCTGGCCTGCCAGCACAGACAGGAATTGCATTAAAAGAGGCTGAGGTTTGATTCCTACCATTTATTTACTATTCTTGTAGTAAACAGCAGATTACATTGTTTGTGATGCTTAATAAATCCCCTTTTCATTAAGTGTGTGTTTGTATGTAAGTAGGGCCTTCCTCTGTGTCAATGTGCATGCATGACTATAGAAGCAATGTTTTCCTCTGACAGTATCTCTTTTTCATCTAATTCTCTCCCTATCTTTCTCATCTTGCCCATCTCTCTGTCCCTGCCTCTGATTTTCACCAACAGAACTTCGTGTATTTCCTTTGCTTGCAAATAACTTGTTCTGCAGGGAGGTTTTGAGTGTACTAATGTGTGGCCTCGGAAATACCTGTAAGCACTTCTTTCAAGTTAAGAAATAGGAAGAAAGAAAAGGAATCTTATTGAATAAGATGCACAGAAACACGCATGTTTCTGCTGGGTAACAGCTGCATAGATTCCAATGACACGTATTTTAAGGAATATATTTTCACTACTATTTCCTAGCCTTAGCCTAGATTGTAGTCACGATCATAAACATAGCTTTTTGGAGTATTTTGCCCAATGCACTTTTTGACTGAAATCTGAATCTCTTCAAAAGAGACATTCACAACATTAAAAAAAAATCACAACATTAAAAAAAATATATATCCTGTAGAAAGAGTAAAATGACACATCATGTTATGACTGACTCATCACAAACACTCTCCATTGCTTGCATAGTAAAGAACTATGTAAATAAACATAGTTTATGTTTATACATAAATAAACATAGTAAACTAAGTCAAATGGTTGACTTTATCCTTGCCATAAAAAGCAGAGAACATACTTGTTCAAAAGGTTTCTAAGCCAGCATATGAACTTAAATAGCAATTCCTTCTTTTTTTTTTTTATAAATAATCTCATGTTTATAAGATTGTTTTATAAACTTTATAATCTCATGTTTTATAATCTTTTTTCAGGGCTTTGAATATCTCAGGGGCTCAGTTTTAGCAATCTAGAAGAATATTGTGATACTCAGACTGGCCAATGCTTTGTATCCAGGAGTTTCAAGGCAATAAAAAGTACAGATCTAATTGCATGGAGATGAAGGATGGAACCTTGAGAAGCAGAGCTAAAAAGAGATAGCATAAATCTTTTTTCCACTTTTTCCCCACCATTGCACAGGACGAGTAGAGAAGGAGGACTTCTTGATAAGTAGATTTTTAAAAAACACCAAGGAGACCACTGGAAAATAGAAATAACTTCCTCATATAGTATACAGTTACAGTATTTTCACCTATAAAGGGCCAAAAATGGCTTATTTAGAATTCAACTCCAGAATTATATAAATGTAAGGGTTAAATCAGGCTGGGTGGCACCTCTGTGCTGCTAATTGCCCCTCAGGTGTTGCCAGTGAGGGCTCCTGCCCCCAGCACCCCAGGAATGATGAGCTCCCCACAGCTGGGATCCCTATAAGTAGCTTCCCAGCAGCAGGTGAAAGCTTGTGTTTGTGCTGCAGTCTTGTGTGAGGAAGCTGATAGGTACTGGAAGGGTCTTCGATATGTTCAGGACTAAAGCTTCGGAGAAAAGCAACCAGATAAAGGTATTTGGCCTGAAGGTTGTGTATATGTTTTCAGAAACTGAATAGTTCCTAAAGTATCTTCTAGGGTTGTAGACCTGATAAATGAGCTCACATTTCACTTAAGTGGGTATCTAGGGTGGGTAGGGTATTAATCAAGTTTTTTCTAACTCTGAATTAACAGTTACAATGCTGAGGGAGGGCTAGTGAGGCTGGGTGATCCTGGAGATGTTGTAATGCCAGTGGGAGCTGTGCCTAAGCAGGAAAGTCAGGTAGCTTATGGAAGGTGTACAAAGGGGTGGTGCTTCAGGTTTAGCTTAATCTGTGTGATGTGGGACCTGCAGTTAAAAAAAAAAGATGGTTTGGTGCAGGCTCTTTAAAAAGGCAGTAGATGATTACTGTTCAAGAATAGCTTTGAGACATCTTTTAGACTCCTGTCTCTACTTTTTAGCTCAGGAGATCTTTGGGGACCTTGCAGAAAGCCAGGGGATTGCTAAAGGATGACTGGTCTGCCCTGTAATTTAACATAGCAACAGACCATGATAATAAATCTTCCCCTTGCTTGGTAAGGTTGGGGGGTTACAGGGGGTGGGGCAGTTGCTCTGAGTTTGTGGGGTATGCTGGTGGCCTGCTCTCTGGACTAGCTTTGCTAGGCAATATAAATGATCCTGCATGATGCAGAATCTAATCTGGACGTTGGGGGAAGCACTTCACAGCACTGAGATGCCCCTTGGGTGGTTAAGCCTCTGTTAGTAGCTTCTTTGGCTTTATTTAGGCCAATTGCCAGTGTGCTTATTCTGGGATAAATGCTTGTATAACATCACTGAGTGCTTTGACCCTGGAGGCTTGAATAGGTGCATGAGGGCTGAGCTGTCTACCTTCCTGGGTGTGGGGGCTGCCCCTTCCTGACCAGCACTGGAGCCATAAGGGGCTCTGAGCACTGGACGGGAGGCTGGTCCAGGGCTGCCCTGGAGCTGCAGGTTCTGCCCCTTCCTCGCCTGGAGCATGAGCTGGGAGCTTTATGGGCAGCCTGCCTGGCCAAAGGCCTTTTCGACTGTAGGCACAGGCATCTCATGGGGCTCACTGAGCCCAGAATAATGCCATGAAAAGTCTAGACAAACAATTGAAGGGAGAAGGCTGCCCTGCCAGACCTGGCACACCTGGGCGTGTGTCACTACAGATATCTGCATTTTACCTGCTATAAAACTGTCCCCTGCCTTGAGGCTGTTTCCTTCCAAAAAAATTTCTAGTACTTTTTTACAGTATAGATGTAGCAGACGGCTGTTTTGCATTGATTAGTACTGGATCCATGTGTTGTTGGATGACCTGGCAATAACGATGTTACCCAGACCAATGAACAAACAGATTTTAGTCCCATTTGCTGGCACATGCAGAGCTGTTTGTTCCGTCTTAGTCAGCTGCAGGGGCACAGACAATAGTCCATCTCGCATAAAACTGCTAGGACAAATCTTCCTCCTTCAAAAATACTGGAACACACCTGAATCAGCAGAGTGAACTTCCACTGATTCAGCATTTCATGTTGGCACAGTAACTCCAACCTGGTAGCAGCTACACAAGGCCTGGATGTGAGCTTCCAGTTCCAATAAACATCAGCTTTTGAACTCATAAGAGTGCCAAGACAGTCTAGAGAAGATAAATCATGAATCAGCTATAGGGGTCCTGCTTTGCCTTGCTCAGGGGTTCTTATCAAGGCTCTTGAGTATTAGAAACAAGTCTCAAGTCCCCAGGAGCTGATGTAACTAGATAGCTCCCCACCTCACCCATGAGGCTGCAATATAATCCTGGCCTGCCCTTTGCCTACTGGTGTGAGTCTGGTCTTCAAAGCCTCTGTGCAATCCTTTCTTCCACCTGCTATATCAAGAGATGATGGAGTAGGGGGACTCCAATGCCACCCTGGTATTCAAGGTACACTGCCTCAATGCTCAAAGCTTTCCCTTGTTCAGCTACCTGAGCAAGCTGAAGGGTATGGCCAGCAGCTAGCCCTGCAGTGTTAGAGAGTCTTGAGTAAGTTTTATAGGCAGATATCACTTAGCCCTGGTGCCTCTGACTCAGGGTTGCTGGCATGTGTCTCTGGCAGTCTTCCCCATCTGTTGAAATGACTGCAGTAGTTGCCCAGTCAGGTAGGATCCCCAGGGGATTACCCAAAGGGTTGCAGTCTGACCCAGGACATCGTTTAAAGGCAAATGTAGGTTTTCCTGCAAACCATGAGAACATCCATGCAGGTGGCAAGATGAGAGACCTATAAAAAAAAGCTTAAAAATGTTTAGGGAACCAGCCTTATTTCCGTAACTTTTATAGCTCTTTCTGACCACGCATTCCAGTGCAAACCAGCATTATTCCCTTCAGAATTATTACTGGCAGAGGCCAAAGCATTTGTTCTGGGAAAACAGCAGCACAAATGTGGAAAAGATTAAAATGGATATGTTTACGTAAAAATCATCTTAAGTGGGTGCATGCGGTTGAAAACTTGAGGAAATCACATCAGAGCACATAATGCTTATTTAGAGTTTTTTAGAAAAATAAATAAAGGAAATGAGAGGGCCTCTTGTGTTAAGCAGCGCTCTGGAGGAGCCTGATGACGGCCGTGGGCTGGCTGGAGCAAACAGAGGGCCTCCGCCAGGGCCTGGCTAGGAAGGGCAGGTGGAAGGGATCACCCAGGCATGGCAGCGGGTGCGGGACGGGGCGGGGACACCCCGTGTGCCGGGGCGGGGGGGGGGGGGGGGTGCAGCTGCGCTACGCGCGCGGCGCGGCTCTGGGCAGGACAGCCGGCGCGTGCCCCGCGCGCCCCCGACGGTCGCAAGGGCGGGCGGTGGGGGCGCGTGGCTCTCCTGCGCCGCTAGGGGGCGCCTCGGGCCCCAGTCGTGCGAGTGGCCGCCCGCCCTCCGTCGCGAGGCAGGGCGCGAGGCTGTCCCGCCGGCCGGGGCTCCGCCGCCGGTGGCGCGGCGTTTAAACCGGCGCTGGGTGAGCTTCCCGCCCTTCCGCGGGAGGGACGGCAGCCGGCCGGGGGGCGCTTTGGGGCTCAACGGGTCCTGGAGTCTCCCCGGGGCACGCTTTGCGCTGTTACAGAGGGAGGGAGGACCGGGCGGGGAGTGCCTCGGAGGGCAGCAGGGTGTTTCGGTGGAGTTCCTGAGGGAAAAGTTGAGGTAATTCTGAGGGGACAGAATGAGATACATACGGGAGAAGGCTGAAGTAACTTAGAAGGAACAGAGAGGGGACAAATTGAGTGCAGAATCTGAGGTAATCTATAGGGCACAGAATCAAATTTTTGGAGGGAAAAGCTGAGGTGAGTTGGGGGAGACAGGGGCGATGTTTTTGACAGAAAACCTGAGGTAACTTCAATGAATCAAAATGGCCTTTTTTTGAGGGATGAGTCTGGGGTAATTTAGGGGGGATATGAGCATTTCTGAGGGGAAAGTCTGATGTAACTCGGAAGACAGAGGCAGCATTTCTGGCATAGAGAGGACAGAGGTGGAATTTTGAGTGGAAAAGCTGGGGTAATTTAGAGGGGAAAAATGAGTAGTTTTGTGGGAAAATCTGGGAAAACATAGAGGGGATAGAGGTGTCATTTTGGAGGGAATAGCTGAGGTAATTTAGAGGGGACCCACCGTACAATTTTCATGGAAAATCTAAGGCACCTCAGAATGGACAGGGTAAGCATTATTGAGGGAAAGGCTTAGGTTTCTGAAGTGGGACAGAAAGAGTATGTTGGAGGGACAAGTCAGAGGTAACTAAGAGGATAGGGAAAGATCCAAGAGAGTTCCATATTTTATCAGAATTATATAGAGGATAGTTAGGATGGGGTGAGCATGTTTGAGGGCAACATCTGAGGTACCTTAGGGAAGACATTGCAACATCTTTGTGAGAGAAACTATGATATTACAGGTTGCTGAAAATACCAGAATGGATGAAGATTTTAGCAGGGGAAGCTAAATGAACCTTCTTGATTTGTGTGGCTGTTTTGGCTCTAGGAACTAAGGTGCAAGAGAAATGATAAAACGATCATAGGCATGGATTTTCTGAGGAAAAAAGATCTGTCTCCTAGGGAGTCACTCAAAATAATAATTTAGCAATGGTATTGACCATTATTTAAAGGTCTGAAGCATAGGTGCACCAGAAATTCATGAAAATAATCTTCTGGGAGGAAAGGAGAAGAATGATGAACCCATACAGGACGGTGAGTTCAGCAACAGATTTTCCTGCACTGAATGGCCGGGATGGGTGCAGTGAGAAAAAGAGGGAATACAGCTGGGGAAAACAGAAGAGGAAGATGCACGAAATAAAAATTCGACATGATATGGGTTTAAGACGGAACACAGAATTCAGAGTAGAGCTCCAAAAGTCAATCTTACTCCATTTCTAGTAGATAGGTTAGCATTATCAGGCCTAAATGTATCCTTCCTCAACACCAGCTAGCGCAGAAGGGAGTGGGTCAACCCATGGATCAAGGTGCCCCTAAATTGGAGTGTGTCAGGAGCCGTGGAGCCCTCTGTCCTGTCCCCAGGAGCAGCCCGAGCCCCTGTAAGCAGGGCTGGGGAGGCTGCTTTAGCCAGCCAACAGGAACGAGCCCTCCCTTGCCCTTTAGAGGGTGCAGGTTGAGGGAGAGCTGTGCCCGAGGGCGCAGTCCCGCCTTTGGCGCTGCTTTTGCTGGAGCGACCTCCCCGCGGTTGGGGTCAAGGTCGCTCCCTGGGCTCCTGAAGACGTGGTGATGTGGTGCAGCCAGGCCGGCCGGCCCCTAAGTTGGGCGCAGGTCGGAGCCGAGCGGGACCGCCACCCTGTAAGCAGGGCCGTGCGCGTCCCCTGCGCTTGGAGGGACCCCCTGTAAGCAGGCGGGTGCCCCTGGCCCTGGCCTTTCAGAGGCGTGGGGCCGGGCGCGTGTGCCCTCCCTGTCCTCGGGGCCGGGGCCCCGGCCCCCCGGCCTTTGGCCGTGAAGCTCCGCTGCCTGGCTTTGAGTCTCGTTCCTGTCGCTGTGGGGGAAGGCCGAGCTCTCTGGCTCCCTGGGTGTCGACCTGCCTGTAATCAGGGTCCCGGTCTGGGAGCCTTTGTGCTCCGCTGGCAGCCTGCGTGGGGTGACCGCCCCGTTAGCGGGGTGTGGGTCAGGGTGCCCCTGAATCGGAGAGAAGGAGCCTCCGTGGGCCTTTGGGACCAGGGCCGCCCTGTAAGCCGGGGCCCGGCCAGTGCCCTGGAGTCCCGGGCGCTTTGCAGTCCAGGCGGCAGCTCGAGCCCCCTGTAAGCAGGGGCGCAGCCTCTTTGGCCGCCGCCTTGCGTGCCCAGCTTGCTTTGCCCGGGGTGCCCGCCTCCGAGCCCAGCTCCAGCACCGGCCGGAGCTCTGCTGTGCGCGGCTCAGGTGAGACAAGCTCTGAAGCAGCAGGGTTTTGTGGAGGTGGGGGCTTGGCGGCGGGCGGGTGGTGCCTCGGGGAGCTTCCTCTGGGGGTGTAGGGGTCCCCATTTCCTTGAGTTGGAGGAGCTGATGCTTCTCAAAGGGTGGACTAGATGATCGCTGCGTCCCTTCCAACCTGTGATGCTCAGGCCTAACCGTGTCCTCCTTCCTCGGCAGCAGCTGGCGGAGGAGAGAGAAGAGGCGTCGTGTGGAACGGCGAGGCAAGAGTGAGCGAGAAGAGGAGCGGGGAGCGGCGTCGGGCTGCGGAGGGGCCACGAGAAAGGCACTCTGGGCAAAGGGACCTCCCTGTCTCCGGGGCGCGGTCGCGTAAGAGCGGGGCGGGCACCTTTGGGGTGCCCCCGCTGGCTTTGCGCTGGGCGACCTCCCTGTAACCAGGGCTCGGTCTTTGCTTTTGCTGTCGTGGGCCTTTTGCCGCCCTTGCTCCTCTGGCTGCCTGGAGGGAGTGGCGATCCTGTAAGGAGGGTGAGCGCCACCGCCTCCGCACCCGAGGGGGAAATGGAGCTCGCTGGACCCCAAGCCCACCCTGTAAGCAGGGGAGGGCCGTATTCCCGCCCCCCTGCTCCAGCCCCGGCGGCGGCTTTCTGCCTGCTGGCGGCCTGGCCAGCGTGACACCCCCGGAGTCGGGGCGTGTCACGGCATTTGCCCCTCGGCCACCCGTGAGGCCCCTTGGCACGTTGAGGCCCCCCCTCGGCCTCCGTGCAGCCCGGGGGGCAGGTCTGAGGCTCTCCTCTCCTGCTCGGGGGTAGGGATGGCTCCCCAGACATTGGCTGCACAGAGCTCGCTCTCTCTTCCGGGAAGTTGTGTTTGTGTGTGTCTCCCCCCCCTTGTCCCTGTCCTTGTCGGTGTGAGCGAGTGAGTGAGCTTGTCCTTTAGGCCCCCCCTTAAAATCGCTGCAGCTTAGCTTCAACTTCCCGGGAGGGAAAGAAGGGCTCTGTGCAGCAACAGGGGGGTCCCCTCTGAGCCCGCGAGCGGAGGGGGAGTCCAGGCTTGCCCCTTTCCCTTCCCTCTAAGGACGGAGCGAAGCCGCTTAGTCGTAGCGCGGGCAAGGCGACCAGCCTGTAGTCAGGGTCTGGGTCTCTGCCTGCGTGGCTGCCTGTCCTGCTGGCGAGCTGCCAGCGTGCCAGCCCCGAGTGCACTTGGGGCGTGTGTCAGGAGCCGTGGAGCCCTCTGTCCTGTCCCCAGGAGCAGCCCGAGCCCCTGTAAGCAGGGCTGGGGAGGCTGCTTTAGCCAGCCAACAGGAACGAGCCCTCCCTCGCCCTTTAGAGGGTGCAGGTTGAGGGAGAGCTGTGCCCGAGGGCGCAGTCCCGCCTTTGGCGCTGCCTTTGCTGGAGCGACCTCCCCGCGGTTGGGGTCAAGGTCGCTCCCTGGGCTCCTGAAGACGTGGTGATGTGGTGCAGCCAGGCCGGCCGGCCCCTAAGTCGGGCGCAGGTCGGAGCCTTGGGCTCCGTGGGGCTTGTGGGAGCCGAGCGGGAGCGCCACCCTGTAAGCAGGGCCGTGCGCGTCCCCTGCGCTTGGAGGGACCCCCTGTAAGCAGGCGGGTGCCCCTGGCCCTGGCCTTTCAGAGGCGTGGGGCCAGGAGATGTGGGGGCCGGGCATGTGTGCCCTCCCTGTCCTCGGGGCCGGGGCCCCGGCCCCCCGGCCTTTGGCCGTGAAGCTCCGCTGCCTGGCTTTGAGTCTCGTTCCTGTCGCTGTGGGGGAAGGCCGAGCTCTCTGGCTCCCTGGGTGTCGACCTGCCTGTAATCAGGGTCCCGGTCTGGGAGCCTTTGTGCTCCGCTGGCAGCCTGCGTGGGGTGACCGCCCCGTTAGCGGGGTGTGGGTCAGGGTGCCCCTGAATCGGAGAGAAGGAGCCTCCGTGGGCCTTTGGGACCAGGGCCGCCCTGTAAGCCGGGGCCCGGCCAGTGCCCTGGAGTCCCGGGCGCTTTGCAGTCCAGGCGGCGGCTCGAGCCCCCTGTAAGCAGGGGCGCAGCCTCTTTGGCCGCCGCCTTGCGTGCCCAGCTTGCTTTGCCCGGGGTGCCCGCCTCCGAGCCCGGCTCCAGCACCGGCCGGAGCTCTGCTGTGCGCGGCTCAGGTGAGACGAGCTCTGAAGCAGCAGGGTTTTGTGGAGGTGGGGGCTTGGCGGCGGGCGGGTGGTGCCTCGGGGAGCTTCCTCTGGGGGTGTAGGGGTCCCCATTTCCTTGAGTTGGAGGAGCTGATGCTTCTCAAAGGGTGGACTAGATGATCGCTGCGTCCCTTCCAACCTGTGATGCTCAGGCCTAACCGTGTCCTCCTTCCTCGGCAGCAGCTGGCGGAGGAGAGAGAAGAGGCGTCGTGTGGAACGGCGAGGCAAGAGTGAGCGAGAAGAGGAGCGGGGAGCGGCGTCGGGCTGCAGAGGGGCCACGAGAAAGGCACTCTGGGCAAAGGGACCTCCCTGTCTCCGGGGCGCGGTCGCGTAAGAGCGGGGCGGGCACCTTTGGGGTGCCCGTGCTGGCTTTGCGCTGGGCGACCTCCCTGTAACCAGGGCTCGGTCTTTGCTTTTGCTGTCGTGGGCCTTTTGCCGCCCTTGCTCCTCTGGCTGCCTGGAGGGAGTGGCGACCCTGTAAGGAGGGTGAGCGCCACCGCCTTTGCACCCGAGGGGGAAATGGAGCTCGCTGGACCCCAAGCCCACCCTGTAAGCAGGGGAGGGCCGTATTCCCGCCCCCCTGCTCCAGCCCCGGCGGCGGCTTTCTGCCTGCCGGCGGCCTGGCCAGCGTGACACCCCCGGAGTCGGGGCGTGTCACGGCATTTGCCCCTCGGCCACCCGTGAGGCCCCTTGGCACGTTGAGGCCCCCCCTCGGCCTCCGTGCAGCCCGGGGGGCAGGTCTGAGGCTCTCCTCTCCTGCTCGGGGGTAGGGATGGCTCCCCAGACATTGGCTGCACAGAGCTCGCTCTCTCTTCCGGGAAGTTGTGTTTGTGTGTGTCTCCCCCCCCTTGTCCCTGTCCTTGTCGGTGTGAGCGAGTGAGTGAGCTTGTCCTTTAGGCCCCCCCTTAAAATCGCTGCAGCTTAGCTTCAACTTCCCGGGAGGGAAAGAAGGGCTCTGTGCAGCAACAGGGGGGTCCCCTCTGAGCCCGCGAGCGGAGGGGGAGTCCGGGCTTGCCCCTTTCCCTTCCCTCTAAGGACGGAGCGAAGCCGCTTAGTCGTAGCGCGGGCAAGGCGACCAGCCTGTAGTCAGGGTCTGGGTCTCTGCCTGCGTGGCTGCCTGTCCTGCTGGCGAGCTGCCAGCGTGCCAGCCCCGAGTGCACTTGGGGCGTGTGTCAGGAGCCGTGGAGCCCTCTGTCCTGTCCCCAGGAGCAGCCCGAGCCCCTGTAAGCAGGGCTGGGGAGGCTGCTTTAGCCAGCCAACAGGAACGAGCCCTCCCTCGCCCTTTAGAGGGTGCAGGTTGAGGGAGAGCTGTGCCCGAGGGCGCAGTCCCGCCTTTGGCGCTGCCTTTGCTGGAGCGACCTCCCCGCGGTTGGGGTCAAGGTCGCTCCCTGGGCTCCTGAAGACGTGGTGATGTGGTGCAGCCAGGCCGGCCGGCCCCTAAGTTGGGCGCAGGTCGGAGCCTCGGGCTCCGTGGGGCTTGTGGGAGCCGAGCGGGACCGCCACCCTGTAAGCAGGGCCGTGCGCGTCCCCTGCGCTTGGAGGGACCCCCTGTAAGCAGGCGGGTGCCCCTGGCCCTGGCCTTTCAGAGGCGTGGGGCCAGGAGATGTGGGGGCCGGGCATGTGTGCCCTCCCTGTCCTCGGGGCCGGGGCCCCGACCCCCCGGCCTTTGGCCGTGAAGCTCCGCTGCCTGGCTTTGAGTCTCGTTCCTGTCGCTGTGGGGGAAGGCCGAGCTCTCTGGCTCCCTGGGTGTCGACCTGCCTGTAATCAGGGTCCCGGTCTGGGAGCCTTTGTGCTCCGCTGGCAGCCTGCGTGGGGTGACCGCCCCGTTAGCGGGGTGTGGGTCAGGGTGCCCCTGAATCGGAGAGAAGGAGCCTCCGTGGGCCTTTGGGACCAGGGCCGCCCTGTAAGCCGGGGCCCGGCCAGTGCCCTGGAGTCCCGGGCGCTTTGCAGTCCAGGCGGCGGCTCGAGCCCCCTGTAAGCAGGGGCGCAGCCTCTTTGGCCGCCGCCTTGCGTGCCCAGCTTGCTTTGCCCGGGGTGCCCGCCTCCGAGCCCGGCTCCAGCACCGGCCGGAGCTCTGCTGTGCGCGGCTCAGGTGAGACGAGCTCTGAAGCAGCAGGGTTTTGTGGAGGTGGGGGCTTGGCGGCGGGCGGGTGGTGCCTCGGGGAGCTTCCTCTGGGGGTGTAGGGGTCCCCATTTCCTTGAGTTGGAGGAGCTGATGCTTCTCAAAGGGTGGACTAGATGATCGCTGCGTCCCTTCCAACCTGTGATGCTCAGGCCTAACCGTGTCCTCCTTCCTCGGCAGCAGCTGGCGGAGGAGAGAGAAGAGGCGTCGTGCGGAACGGCGAGGCAAGAGTGAGCGAGAAGAGGAGCGGGGAGCGGCGTCGGGCTGCGGAGGGGCCACGAGAAAGGCACTCTGGGCAAAGGGACCTCCCTGTCTCCGGGGCGTGGTCGCGTAAGAGCGGGGCGGGCACCTTTGGGGTGCCCGTGCTGGCTTTGCGCTGGGCGACCTCCCTGTAACCAGGGCTCGGTCTTTGCTTTTGCTGTCGTGGGCCTTTTGCCGCCCTTGCTCCTCTGGCTGCCTGGAGGGAGTGGCGACCCTGTAAGGAGGGTGAGCGCCACCGCCTCCGCACCCGAGGGGGAAATGGAGCTCGCTGGACCCCAAGCCCACCCTGTAAGCAGGGGAGGGCCGTATTCCCGCCCCCCTGCTCCAGCCCCGGCGGCGGCTTTCTGCCTGCCGGCAGCCTGGCCAGCGTGACACCCCCGGAGTCGGGGCGTGTCACGGCATTTGCCCCTCGGCCACCCGTGAGGCCCCTTGGCACGTTGAGGCCCCCCCTCGGCCTCCGTGCAGCCCAGGGGGCAGGTCTGAGGCTCTCCTCTCCTGCTCGGGGGTAGGGATGGCTCCCCAGACACTGGCTGCACAGAGCTCGCTCTCTCTTCCGGGAAGTTGTGTTTGTGTGTGTCTCCCCCCCTTGTCCCTGTCCTTGTCGGTGTGAGCGAGTGAGTGAGCTTGTCCTTTAGGCCCCCCCTTAAAATCGCTGCAGCTTAGCTTCAACTTCCCGGGAGGGAAAGAAGGGCTCTGTGCAGCAACAGGGGGGTCCCCTCTGAGCCCGCGAGCGGAGGGGGAGTCCGGGCTTGCCCCTTTCCCTTCTCTCTAAGGACGGAGCGAAGCCGCTTAGTCGTAGCGCGGGCAAGGCGACCAGCCTGTAGTCAGGGTCTGGGTCTCTGCCTGCGTGGCTGCCTGTCCTGCTGGCGAGCTGCCAGCGTGCCAGCCCCGAGTGCACTTGGGGCGTGTGTCAGGAGCCGTGGAGCCCTCTGTCCTGTCCCCAGGAGCAGCCCGAGCCCCTGTAAGCAGGGCTGGGGAGGCTGCTTTAGCCAGCCAACAGGAACGAGCCCTCCCTCGCCCTTTAGAGGGTGCAGGTTGAGGGAGAGCTGTGCCCGAGGGCGCAGTCCCGCCTTTGGCGCTGCCTTTGCTGGAGCGACCTCCCCGCGGTTGGGGTCAAGGTCGCTCCCTGGGCTCCTGAAGACGTGGTGATGTGGTGCAGCCAGGCCGGCCGGCCCCTAAGTCGGGCGCAGGTCGGAGCCTTGGGCTCCGTGGGGCTTGTGGCAGCCGAGCGGGACCGCCACCCTGTAAGCAGGGCCGTGCGCGTCCCCTGCGCTTGGAGGGACCCCCTGTAAGCAGGCGGGTGCCCCTGGCCCTGGCCTTTCAGAGGCGTGGGGCCAGGAGATGTGGGGGCCGGGCATGTGTGCCCTCCCTGTCCTCGGGGCCGGGGCCCCGGCCCCCCGGCCTTTGGCCGTGAAGCTCCGCTGCCTGGCTTTGAGTCTCGTTCCTGTCGCTGTGGGGGAAGGCCGAGCTCTCTGGCTCCCTGGGTGTCGACCTGCCTGTAATCAGGGTCCCGGTCTGGGAGCCTTTGTGCTCCGCTGGCAGCCTGCGTGGGGTGACCGCCCCGTTAGCAGGGTGTGGGTCAGGGTGCCCCTGAATTGGAGAGAAGGAGCCTCCGTGGGCCTTTGGGACCAGGGCCGCCCTGTAAGCCGGGGCCCGGCCAGTGCCCTGGAGTCCCGGGCGCTTTGCAGTCCAGGCGGCGGCTCGAGCCCCCTGTAAGCAGGGGCGCAGCCTCTTTGGCTGCCGCCTTGCGTGCCCAGCTTGCTTTGCCCGGGGTGCCCGCCTCCGAGCCCGGCTCCAGCACCGGCCGGAGCTCTGCTGTGCGCGGCTCAGGTGAGACGAGCTCTGAAGCAGCAGGGTTTTGTGGAGGTGGGGGCTTGGCGGCGGGCGGGTGGTGCCTCGGGGAGCTTCCTCTGGGGGTGTAGGGGTCCCCATTTCCTTGAGTTGGAGGAGCTGATGCTTCTCAAAGGGTGGACTAGATGATCGCTGCGTCCCTTCCAACCTGTGATGCTCAGGCCTAACCGTGTCCTCCTTCCTCGGCAGCAGCTGGCGGAGGAGAGAGAAGAGGCGTCATGTGGAACGGCGAGGCAAGAGTGAGCGAGAAGAGGAGCGGGGAGCGGCGTCGGGCTGCGGAGGGGCCACGAGAAAGGCACTCTGGGCAAAGGGACCTCCCTGTCTCCGGGGCGTGGTCGCGTAAGAGCGGGGCGGGCACCTTTGGGGTGCCCGTGCTGGCTTTGCGCTGGGCGACCTCCCTGTAACCAGGGCTCGGTCTTTGCTTTTGCTGTCGTGGGCCTTTTGCCGCCCTTGCTCCTCTGGCTGCCTGGAGGGAGTGGCGATCCTGTAAGGAGGGTGAGCGCCACCGCCTCCGCACCCGAGGGGGAAATGGAGCTCGCTGGACCCCAAGCCCACCCTGTAAGCAGGGGAGGGCCGTATTCCCGCCCCCCTGCTCCAGCCCCGGCGGCGGCTTTCTGCCTGCCGGCGGCCTGGCCAGCGTGACACCCCCGGAGTCGGGGCGTGTCACGGCATTTGCCCCTCGGCCACCCGTGAGGCCCCTTGGCACGTTGAGGCCCCCCCTCGGCCTCCGTGCAGCCCAGGGGGCAGGTCTGAGGCTCTCCTCTCCTGCTTGGGGGTAGGGATGGCTCCCCAGACATTGGCTGCACAGAGCTCGCTCTCTCTTCCAGGAAGTTGTGTTTGTGTGTGTCTCCCCCCCTTGTCCCTGTCCTTGTCGGTGTGAGCGAGTGAGTGAGCTTGTCCTTTAGGCCCCCCCTTAAAATCGCTGCAGCTTAGCTTCAACTTCCCGGGAGGGAAAGAAGGGCTCTGTGCAGCAACAGGGGGGTCCCCTCTGAGCCCGCGAGCGGAGGGGGAGTCCGGGCTTGCCCCTTTCCCTTCTCTCTAAGGACGGAGCGAAGCCGCTTAGTCGTAGCGCGGGCAAGGCGACCAGCCTGTAGTCAGGGTCTGGGTCTCTGCCTGCGTGGCTGCCTGTCCTGCTGGCGAGCTGCCAGCGTGCCAGCCCCGAGTGCACTTGGGGCGTGTGTCAGGAGCCGTGGAGCCCTCTGTCCTGTCCCCAGGAGCAGCCCGAGCCCCTGTAAGCAGGGCTGGGGAGGCTGCTTTAGCCAGCCAACAGGAACGAGCCCTCCCTTGCCCTTTAGAGGGTGCAGGTTGAGGGAGAGCTGTGCCCGAGGGCGCAGTCCCGCCTTTGGCGCTGCCTTTGCTGGAGCGACCTCCCCGCGGTTGGGGTCGAGGTCGCTCCCTGGGCTCCTGAAGACGTGGTGATGTGGTGCAGCCAGGCCGGCCGGCCCCTAAGTCGGGCGCAGGTCGGAGCCTCGGGCTCCGTGGGGCTTGTGGGAGCCGAGCGGGACCGCCACCCTGTAAGCAGGGCCGTGCGCGTCCCCTGCGCTTGGAGGGACCCCCTGTAAGCAGGCGGGTGCCCCTGGCCCTGGCCTTTCAGAGGCGTGGGGCCAGGAGATGTGGGGGCCGGGCATGTGTGCCCTCCCTGTCCTCGGGGCCGGGGCCCCGGCCCCCCGGCCTTTGGCCGTGAAGCTCCGCTGCCTGGCTTTGAGTCTCGTTCCTGTCGCTGTGGGGGAAGGCCGAGCTCTCTGGCTCCCTGGGTGTCGACCTGCCTGTAATCAGGGTCCCGGTCTGGGAGCCTTTGTGCTCCGCTGGCAGCCTGCGTGGGGTGACCGCCCCGTTAGCGGGGTGTGGGTCAGGGTGCCCCTGAATCGGAGAGAAGGAGCCTCCGTGGGCCTTTGGGACCAGGGCCGCCCTGTAAGCCGGGGCCCGGCCAGTGCCCTGGAGTCCCGGGCGCTTTGCAGTCCAGGCGGCGGCTCGAGCCCCCTGTAAGCAGGGGCGCAGCCTCTTTGGCCGCCGCCTTGCGTGCCCAGCTTGCTTTGCCCGGGGTGCCCGCCTCCGAGCCCGGCTCCAGCACCGGCCGGAGCTCTGCTGTGCGCGGCTCAGGTGAGACGAGCTCTGAAGCAGCAGGGTTTTGTGGAGGTGGGGGCTTGGCGGCGGGCGGGTGGTGCCTCGGGGAGCTTCCTCTGGGGGTGTAGGGGTCCCCATTTCCTTGAGTTGGAGGAGCTGATGCTTCTCAAAGGGTGGACTAGATGATCGCTGCGTCCCTTCCAACCTGTGATGCTCAGGCCTAACCGTGTCCTCCTTCCTCGGCAGCAGCTGGCGGAGGAGAGAGAAGAGGCGTCGTGTGGAACGGCGAGGCAAGAGTGAGCGAGAAGAGGAGCGGGGAGCGGCGTCGGGCTGCGGAGGGGCCACGAGAAAGGCGCTCTGGGCAAAGGGACCTCCCTGTCTCCGGGGCGCGGTCGCGTAAGAGCGGGGCGGGCACCTTTGGGGTGCCTGTGCTGGCTTTGCGCTGGGCGACCTCCCTGTAACCAGGGCTCGGTCTTTGCTTTTGCTGTCGTGGGCCTTTTGCCGCCCTTGCTCCTCTGGCTGCCTGGAGGGAGTGGCGACCCTGTAAGGAGGGTGAGCGCCACCGCCTCCGCACCCGAGGGGGAAATGGAGCTCGCTGGACCCCAAGCCCACCCTGTAAGCAGGGGAGGGCCGTATTCCCGCCCCCCTGCTCCAGCCCCGGCGGCGGCTTTCTGCCTGCCGGCGGCCTGGCCAGCGTGACACCCCCGGAGTCGGGGCGTGTCACGGCATTTGCCCCTCGGCCACCCGTGAGGCCCCTTGGCACGTTGAGGCCCCCCCTCGGCCTCCGTGCAGCCCAGGGGGCAGGTCTGAGGCTCTCCTCTCCTGCTTGGGGGTAGGGATGGCTCCCCAGACATTGGCTGCACAGAGCTCGCTCTCTCTTCCAGGAAGTTGTGTTTGTGTGTGTCTCCCCCCCTTGTCCCTGTCCTTGTCGGTGTGAGCGAGTGAGTGAGCTTGTCCTTTAGGCCCCCCCTTAAAATCGCTGCAGCTTAGCTTCAACTTCCCGGGAGGGAAAGAAGGGCTCTGTGCAGCAACAGGGGGGTCCCCTCTGAGCCCGCGAGCGGAGGGGGAGTCCGGGCTTGCCCCTTTCCCTTCTCTCTAAGGACGGAGCGAAGCCGCTTAGTCGTAGCGCGGGCAAGGCGACCAGCCTGTAGTCAGGGTCTGGGTCTCTGCCTGCGTGGCTGCCTGTCCTGCTGGCGAGCTGCCAGCGTGCCAGCCCCGAGTGCACTTGGGGCGTGTGTCAGGAGCCGTGGAGCCCTCTGTCCTGTCCCCAGGAGCAGCCCGAGCCCCTGTAAGCAGGGCTGGGGAGGCTGCTTTAGCCAGCCAACAGGAACGAGCCCTCCCTTGCCCTTTAGAGGGTGCAGGTTGAGGGAGAGCTGTGCCCGAGGGCGCAGTCCCGCCTTTGGCGCTGCCTTTGCTGGAGCGACCTCCCCGCGGTTGGGGTCGAGGTCGCTCCCTGGGCTCCTGAAGACGTGGTGATGTGGTGCAGCCAGGCCGGCCGGCCCCTAAGTCGGGCGCAGGTCGGAGCCTCGGGCTCCGTGGGGCTTGTGGGAGCCGAGCGGGACCGCCACCCTGTAAGCAGGGCCGTGCGCGTCCCCTGCGCTTGGAGGGACCCCCTGTAAGCAGGCGGGTGCCCCTGGCCCTGGCCTTTCAGAGGCGTGGGGCCAGGAGATGTGGGGGCCGGGCATGTGTGCCCTCCCTGTCCTCGGGGCCGGGGCCCCGGCCCCCCGGCCTTTGGCCGTGAAGCTCCGCTGCCTGGCTTTGAGTCTCGTTCCTGTCGCTGTGGGGGAAGGCCGAGCTCTCTGGCTCCCTGGGTGTCGACCTGCCTGTAATCAGGGTCCCGGTCTGGGAGCCTTTGTGCTCCGCTGGCAGCCTGCGTGGGGTGACCGCCCCGTTAGCGGGGTGTGGGTCAGGGTGCCCCTGAATCGGAGAGAAGGAGCCTCCGTGGGCCTTTGGGACCAGGGCCGCCCTGTAAGCCGGGGCCCGGCCAGTGCCCTGGAGTCCCGGGCGCTTTGCAGTCCAGGCGGCGGCTCGAGCCCCCTGTAAGCAGGGGCGCAGCCTCTTTGGCCGCCGCCTTGCGTGCCCAGCTTGCTTTGCCCGGGGTGCCCGCCTCCGAGCCCGGCTCCAGCACCGGCCGGAGCTCTGCTGTGCGCGGCTCAGGTGAGACGAGCTCTGAAGCAGCAGGGTTTTGTGGAGGTGGGGGCTTGGCGGCGGGCGGGTGGTGCCTCGGGGAGCTTCCTCTGGGGGTGTAGGGGTCCCCATTTCCTTGAGTTGGAGGAGCTGATGCTTCTCAAAGGGTGGACTAGATGATCGCTGCGTCCCTTCCAACCTGTGATGCTCAGGCCTAACCGTGTCCTCCTTCCTCGGCAGCAGCTGGCGGAGGAGAGAGAAGAGGCGTCGTGTGGAACGGCGAGGCAAGAGTGAGCGAGAAGAGGAGCGGGGAGCGGCGTCGGGCTGCGGAGGGGCCACGAGAAAGGCACTCTGGGCAAAGGGACCTCCCTGTCTCCGGGGCGTGGTCGCGTAAGAGCGGGGCGGGCACCTTTGGGGTGCCCGTGCTGGCTTTGCGCTGGGCGACCTCCCTGTAACCAGGGCTCGGTCTTTGCTTTTGCTGTCGTGGGCCTTTTGCCGCCCTTGCTCCTCTGGCTGCCTGGAGGGAGTGGCGACCCTGTAAGGAGGGTGAGCGCCACCGCCTCCGCACCCGAGGGGGAAATGGAGCTCGCTGGACCCCAAGCCCACCCTGTAAGCAGGGGAGGGCCGTATTCCCGCCCCCCTGCTCCAGCCCCGGCGGCGGCTTTCTGCCTGCCGGCGGCCTGGCCAGCGTGACACCCCCGGAGTCGGGGCGTGTCACGGCATTTGCCCCTCGGCCACCCGTGAGGCCCCTTGGCACGTTGAGGCCCCCCCTCGGCCTCCGTGCAGCCCGGGGGGCAGGTCTGAGGCTCTCCTCTCCTGCTCGGGGGTAGGGATGGCTCCCCAGACACTGGCTGCACAGAGCTCGCTCTCTCTTCCGGGAAGTTGTGTTTGTGTGTGTCTCCCCCCCTTGTCCCTGTCCTTGTCGGTGTGAGCGAGTGAGTGAGCTTGTCCTTTAGGCCCCCCCTTAAAATCGCTGCAGCTTAGCTTCAACTTCCCGGGAGGGAAAGAAGGGCTCTGTGCAGCAACAGGGGGGTCCCCTCTGAGCCCGCGAGCGGAGGGGGAGTCCGGGCTTGCCCCTTTCCCTTCTCTCTAAGGACGGAGCGAAGCCGCTTAGTCGTAGCGCGGGCAAGGCGACCAGCCTGTAGTCAGGGTCTGGGTCTCTGCCTGCGTGGCTGCCTGTCCTGCTGGCGAGCTGCCAGCGTGCCAGCCCCGAGTGCACTTGGGGCGTGTGTCAGGAGCCGTGGAGCCCTCTGTCCTGTCCCCAGGAGCAGCCCGAGCCCCTGTAAGCAGGGCTGGGGAGGCTGCTTTAGCCAGCCAACAGGAACGAGCCCTCCCTTGCCCTTTAGAGGGTGCAGGTTGAGGGAGAGCTGTGCCCGAGGGCGCAGTCCCGCCTTTGGCGCTGCCTTTGCTGGAGCGACCTCCCCGCGGTTGGGGTCGAGGTCGCTCCCTGGGCTCCTGAAGACGTGGTGATGTGGTGCAGCCAGGCCGGCCGGCCCCTAAGTCGGGCGCAGGTCGGAGCCTCGGGCTCCGTGGGGCTTGTGGGAGCCGAGCGGGACCGCCACCCTGTAAGCAGGGCCGTGCGCGTCCCCTGCGCTTGGAGGGACCCCCTGTAAGCAGGCGGGTGCCCCTGGCCCTGGCCTTTCAGAGGCGTGGGGCCAGGAGATGTGGGGGCCGGGCATGTGTGCCCTCCCTGTCCTCGGGGCCGGGGCCCCGGCCCCCCGGCCTTTGGCCGTGAAGCTCCGCTGCCTGGCTTTGAGTCTCGTTCCTGTCGCTGTGGGGGAAGGCCGAGCTCTCTGGCTCCCTGGGTGTCGACCTGCCTGTAATCAGGGTCCCGGTCTGGGAGCCTTTGTGCTCCGCTGGCAGCCTGCGTGGGGTGACCGCCCCGTTAGCGGGGTGTGGGTCAGGGTGCCCCTGAATCGGAGAGAAGGAGCCTCCGTGGGCCTTTGGGACCAGGGCCGCCCTGTAAGCCGGGGCCCGGCCAGTGCCCTGGAGTCCCGGGCGCTTTGCAGTCCAGGCGGCGGCTCGAGCCCCCTGTAAGCAGGGGCGCAGCCTCTTTGGCCGCCGCCTTGCGTGCCCAGCTTGCTTTGCCCGGGGTGCCCGCCTCCGAGCCCGGCTCCAGCACCGGCCGGAGCTCTGCTGTGCGCGGCTCAGGTGAGACGAGCTCTGAAGCAGCAGGGTTTTGTGGAGGTGGGGGCTTGGCGGCGGGCGGGTGGTGCCTCGGGGAGCTTCCTCTGGGGGTGTAGGGGTCCCCATTTCCTTGAGTTGGAGGAGCTGATGCTTCTCAAAGGGTGGACTAGATGATCGCTGCGTCCCTTCCAACCTGTGATGCTCAGGCCTAACCGTGTCCTCCTTCCTCGGCAGCAGCTGGCGGAGGAGAGAGAAGAGGCGTCGTGTGGAACGGCGAGGCAAGAGTGAGCGAGAAGAGGAGCGGGGAGCGGCGTCGGGCTGCGGAGGGGCCACGAGAAAGGCACTCTGGGCAAAGGGACCTCCCTGTCTCCGGGGCGTGGTCGTGTAAGAGCGGGGCGGGCACCTTTGGGGTGCCCGTGCTGGCTTTGCGCTGGGCGACCTCCCTGTAACCAGGGCTCGGTCTTTGCTTTTGCTGTCGTGGGCCTTTTGCCGCCCTTGCTCCTCTGGCTGCCTGGAGGGAGTGGCGACCCTGTAAGGAGGGTGAGCGCCACCGCCTCCGCACCCGAGGGGGAAATGGAGCTCGCTGGACCCCAAGCCCACCCTGTAAGCAGGGGAGGGCCGTATTCCCGCCCCCCTGCTCCAGCCCCGGCGGCGGCTTTCTGCCTGCCGGCGGCCTGGCCAGCGTGACACCCCCGGAGTCGGGGCGTGTCACGGCATTTGCCCCTCGGCCACCCGTGAGGCCCCTTGGCACGTTGAGGCCCCCCCTCGGCCTCCGTGCAGCCCGGGGGGCAGGTCTGAGGCTCTCCTCTCCTGCTCGGGGGTAGGGATGGCTCCCCAGACACTGGCTGCACAGAGCTCGCTCTCTCTTCCGGGAAGTTGTGTTTGTGTGTGTCTCCCCCCCTTGTCCCTGTCCTTGTCGGTGTGAGCGAGTGAGTGAGCTTGTCCTTTAGGCCCCCCCTTAAAATCGCTGCAGCTTAGCTTCAACTTCCCGGGAGGGAAAGAAGGGCTCTGTGCAGCAACAGGGGGGTCCCCTCTGAGCCCGCGAGCGGAGGGGGAGTCCGGGCTTGCCCCTTTCCCTTCTCTCTAAGGACGGAGCGAAGCCGCTTAGTCGTAGCGCGGGCAAGGCGACCAGCCTGTAGTCAGGGTCTGGGTCTCTGCCTGCGTGGCTGCCTGTCCTGCTGGCGAGCTGCCAGCGTGCCAGCCCCGAGTGCACTTGGGGCGTGTGTCAGGAGCCGTGGAGCCCTCTGTCCTGTCCCCAGGAGCAGCCCGAGCCCCTGTAAGCAGGGCTGGGGAGGCTGCTTTAGCCAGCCAACAGGAACGAGCCCTCCCTTGCCCTTTAGAGGGTGCAGGTTGAGGGAGAGCTGTGCCCGAGGGCGCAGTCCCGCCTTTGGCGCTGCCTTTGCTGGAGCGACCTCCCTGCGGTTGGGGTCGAGGTCGCTCCCTGGGCTCCTGAAGACGTGGTGATGTGGTGCAGCCAGGCCGGCCGGCCCCTAAGTCGGGCGCAGGTCGGAGCCTCGGGCTCCGTGGGGCTTGTGGGAGCCGAGCGGGACCGCCACCCTGTAAGCAGGGCCGTGCGCGTCCCCTGCGCTTGGAGGGACCCCCTGTAAGCAGGCGGGTGCCCCTGGCCCTGGCCTTTCAGAGGCGTGGGGCCAGGAGATGTGGGGGCCGGGCATGTGTGCCCTCCCTGTCCTCGGGGCCGGGGCCCCGGCCCCCCGGCCTTTGGCCGTGAAGCTCCGCTGCCTGGCTTTGAGTCTCGTTCCTGTCGCTGTGGGGGAAGGCCGAGCTCTCTGGCTCCCTGGGTGTCGACCTGCCTGTAATCAGGGTCCCGGTCTGGGAGCCTTTGTGCTCCGCTGGCAGCCTGCGTGGGGTGACCGCCCCGTTAGCGGGGTGTGGGTCAGGGTGCCCCTGAATCGGAGAGAAGGAGCCTCCGTGGGCCTTTGGGACCAGGGCCGCCCTGTAAGCCGGGGCCCGGCCAGTGCCCTGGAGTCCCGGGCGCTTTGCAGTCCAGGCGGCGGCTCGAGCCCCCTGTAAGCAGGGGCGCAGCCTCTTTGGCTGCCGCCTTGCGTGCCCAGCTTGCTTTGCCCGGGGTGCCCGCCTCCGAGCCCGGCTCCAGCACCGGCCGGAGCTCTGCTGTGCGCGGCTCAGGTGAGACGAGCTCTGAAGCAGCAGGGTTTTGTGGAGGTGGGGGCTTGGCGGCGGGCGGGTGGTGCCTCGGGGAGCTTCCTCTGGGGGTGTAGGGGTCCCCATTTCCTTGAGTTGGAGGAGCTGATGCTTCTCAAAGGGTGGACTAGATGATCGCTGCGTCCCTTCCAACCTGTGATGCTCAGGCCTAACCGTGTCCTCCTTCCTCGGCAGCAGCTGGCGGAGGAGAGAGAAGAGGCGTCGTGTGGAACGGCGAGGCAAGAGTGAGCGAGAAGAGGAGCGGGGAGCGGCGTCGGGCTGCGGAGGGGCCACGAGAAAGGCGCTCTGGGCAAAGGGACCTCCCTGTCTCCGGGGCGTGGTCGCGTAAGAGCGGGGCGGGCACCTTTGGGGTGCCCGTGCTGGCTTTGCGCTGGGCGACCTCCCTGTAACCAGGGCTCGGTCTTTGCTTTTGCTGTCGTGGGCCTTTTGCCGCCCTTGCTCCTCTGGCTGCCTGGAGGGAGTGGCGACCCTGTAAGGAGGGTGAGCGCCACCGCCTCCGCACCCGAGGGGGAAATGGAGCTCGCTGGACCCCAAGCCCACCCTGTAAGCAGGGGAGGGCCGTATTCCCGCCCCCCTGCTCCAGCCCCGGCGGCGGCTTTCTGCCTGCCGGCGGCCTGGCCAGCGTGACACCCCCGGAGTCGGGGCGTGTCACGGCATTTGCCCCTCGGCCACCCGTGAGGCCCCTTGGCACGTTGAGGCCCCCCCTCGGCCTCCGTGCAGCCCAGGGGGCAGGTCTGAGGCTCTCCTCTCCTGCTCGGGGGTAGGGATGGCTCCCCAGACACTGGCTGCACAGAGCTCGCTCTCTCTTCCGGGAAGTTGTGTTTGTGTGTGTCTCCCCCCCTTGTCCCTGTCCTTGTCGGTGTGAGCGAGTGAGTGAGCTTGTCCTTTAGGCCCCCCCTTAAAATCGCTGCAGCTTAGCTTCAACTTCCCGGGAGGGAAAGAAGGGCTCTGTGCAGCAACAGGGGGGTCCCCTCTGAGCCCGCGAGCGGAGGGGGAGTCCGGGCTTGCCCCTTTCCCTTCTCTCTAAGGACGGAGCGAAGCCGCTTAGTCGTAGCGCGGGCAAGGCGACCAGCCTGTAGTCAGGGTCTGGGTCTCTGCCTGCGTGGCTGCCTGTCCTGCTGGCGAGCTGCCAGCGTGCCAGCCCCGAGTGCACTTGGGGCGTGTGTCAGGAGCCGTGGAGCCCTCTGTCCTGTCCCCAGGAGCAGCCCGAGCCCCTGTAAGCAGGGCTGGGGAGGCTGCTTTAGCCAGCCAACAGGAACGAGCCCTCCCTCGCCCTTTAGAGGGTGCAGGTTGAGGGAGAGCTGTGCCCGAGGGCGCAGTCCCGCCTTTGGCGCTGCCTTTGCTGGAGCGACCTCCCCGCGGTTGGGGTCAAGGTCGCTCCCTGGGCTCCTGAAGACGTGGTGATGTGGTGCAGCCAGGCCGGCCGGCCCCTAAGTCGGGCGCAGGTCGGAGCCTTGGGCTCCGTGGGGCTTGTGGCAGCCGAGCGGGACCGCCACCCTGTAAGCAGGGCCGTGCGCGTCCCCTGCGCTTGGAGGGACCCCCTGTAAGCAGGCGGGTGCCCCTGGCCCTGGCCTTTCAGAGGCGTGGGGCCAGGAGATGTGGGGGCCGGGCATGTGTGCCCTCCCTGTCCTCGGGGCCGGGGCCCCGGCCCCCCGGCCTTTGGCCGTGAAGCTCCGCTGCCTGGCTTTGAGTCTCGTTCCTGTCGCTGTGGGGGAAGGCCGAGCTCTCTGGCTCCCTGGGTGTCGACCTGCCTGTAATCAGGGTCCCGGTCTGGGAGCCTTTGTGCTCCGCTGGCAGCCTGCGTGGGGTGACCGCCCCGTTAGCAGGGTGTGGGTCAGGGTGCCCCTGAATTGGAGAGAAGGAGCCTCCGTGGGCCTTTGGGACCAGGGCCGCCCTGTAAGCCGGGGCCCGGCCAGTGCCCTGGAGTCCCGGGCGCTTTGCAGTCCAGGCGGTGGCTCGAGCCCCCTGTAAGCAGGGGCGCAGCCTCTTTGGCTGCCGCCTTGCGTGCCCAGCTTGCTTTGCCCGGGGTGCCCGCCTCCGAGCCCGGCTCCAGCACCGGCCGGAGCTCTGCTGTGCGCGGCTCAGGTGAGACGAGCTCTGAAGCAGCAGGGTTTTGTGGAGGTGGGGGCTTGGCGGCGGGCGGGTGGTGCCTCGGGGAGCTTCCTCTGGGGGTGTAGGGGTCCCCATTTCCTTGAGTTGGAGGAGCTGATGCTTCTCAAAGGGTGGACTAGATGATCGCTGCGTCCCTTCCAACCTGTGATGCTCAGGCCTAACCATGTCCTCCTTCCTCGGCAGCAGCTGGCGGAGGAGAGAGAAGAGGCGTCGTGTGGAACGGCGAGGCAAGAGTGAGCGAGAAGAGGAGCGGGGAGCGGCGTCGGGCTGCGGAGGGGCCACGAGAAAGGCGCTCTGGGCAAAGGGACCTCCCTGTCTCCGGGGCGTGGTCGCGTAAGAGCGGGGCGGGCACCTTTGGGGTGCCCGTGCTGGCTTTGCGCTGGGCGACCTCCCTGTAACCAGGGCTCGGTCTTTGCTTTTGCTGTCGTGGGCCTTTTGCCGCCCTTGCTCCTCTGGCTGCCTGGAGGGAGTGGCGACCCTGTAAGGAGGGTGAGCGCCACCGCCTCCGCACCCGAGGGGGAAATGGAGCTCGCTGGACCCCAAGCCCACCCTGTAAGCAGGGGAGGGCCGTATTCCCGCCCCCCTGCTCCAGCCCCGGCGGCGGCTTTCTGCCTGCCGGCGGCCTGGCCAGCGTGACACCCCCGGAGTCGGGGCGTGTCACGGCATTTGCCCCTCGGCCACCCGTGAGGCCCCTTGGCACGTTGAGGCCCCCCCTCGGCCTCCGTGCAGCCCGGGGGGCAGGTCTGAGGCTCTCCTCTCCTGCTCGGGGGTAGGGATGGCTCCCCAGACATTGGCTGCACAGAGCTCGCTCTCTCTTCCGGGAAGTTGTGTTTGTGTGTGTCTCCCCCCCCCTTGTCCCTGTCCTTGTCGGTGTGAGCGAGTGAGTGAGATTGTCCTTTAGGCCCCCCCTTAAAATCGCTGCAGCTTAGCTTCAACTTCCCGGGAGGGAAAGAAGGGCTCTGTGCAGCAACAGGGGGGTCCCCTCTGAGCCCGCGAGCGGAGGGGGAGTCCGGGCTTGCCCCTTTCCCTTCTCTCTAAGGACGGAGCAAAGCCGCTTAGTCGTAGCGCGGGCAAGGCGACCAGCCTGTAGTCAGGGTCTGGGTCTCTGCCTGCGTGGCTGCCTGTCCTGCTGGCGAGCTGCCAGCGTGCCAGCCCCGAGTGCACTTGGGGCGTGTGTCAGGAGCCGTGGAGCCCTCTGTCCTGTCCCCAGGAGCAGCCCGAGCCCCTGTAAGCAGGGCTGGGGAGGCTGCTTTAGCCAGCCAACAGGAACGAGCCCTCCCTTGCCCTTTAGAGGGTGCAGGTTGAGGGAGAGCTGTGCCCGAGGGCGCAGTCCCGCCTTTGGCGCTGCCTTTGCTGGAGCGACCTCCCCGCGGTTGGGGTCGAGGTCGCTCCCTGGGCTCCTGAAGACGTGGTGATGTGGTGCAGCCAGGCCGGCCGGCCCCTAAGTCGGGCGCAGGTCGGAGCCTCGGGCTCCGTGGGGCTTGTGGGAGCCGAGCGGGACCGCCACCCTGTAAGCAGGGCCGTGCGCGTCCCCTGCGCTTGGAGGGACCCCCTGTAAGCAGGCGGGTGCCCCTGGCCCTGGCCTTTCAGAGGCGTGGGGCCAGGAGATGTGGGGGCCGGGCATGTGTGCCCTCCCTGTCCTCGGGGCCGGGGCCCCGGCCCCCTGGCCTTTGGCCGTGAAGCTCCGCTGCCTGGCTTTGAGTCTCGTTCCTGTCGCTGTGGGGGAAGGCCGAGCTCTCTGGCTCCCTGGGTGTCGACCTGCCTGTAATCAGGGTCCCGGTCTGGGAGCCTTTGTGCTCCGCTGGCAGCCTGCGTGGGGTGACCGCCCCGTTAGCGGGGTGTGGGTCAGGGTGCCCCTGAATCGGAGAGAAGGAGCCTCCGTGGGCCTTTGGGACCAGGGCCGCCCTGTAAGCCGGGGCCCGGCCAGTGCCCTGGAGTCCCGGGCGCTTTGCAGTCCAGGCGGTGGCTCGAGCCCCCTGTAAGCAGGGGCGCAGCCTCTTTGGCCGCCGCCTTGCGTGCCCAGCTTGCTTTGCCCGGGGTGCCCGCCTCCGAGCCCGGCTCCAGCACCGGCCGGAGCTCTGCTGTGCGCGGCTCAGGTGAGACGAGCTCTGAAGCAGCAGGGTTTTGTGGAGGTGGGGGCTTGGCGGCGGGCGGGTGGTGCCTCGGGGAGCTTCCTCTGGGGGTGTAGGGATCCCCATTTCCTTGAGTTGGAGGAGCTGATGCTTCTCAAAGGGTGGACTAGATGATCGCTGCGTCCCTTCCAACCTGTGATGCTCAGGCCTAACCGTGTCCTCCTTCCTCGGCAGCAGCTGGCGGAGGAGAGAGAAGAGGCGTCGTGTGGAACGGCGAGGCAAGAGTGAGCGAGAAGAGGAGCGGGGAGCGGCGTCGGGCTGCGGAGGGGCCACGAGAAAGGCGCTCTGGGCAAAGGGACCTCCCTGTCTCCGGGGCGTGGTCGCGTAAGAGCGGGGCGGGCACCTTTGGGGTGCCCGTGCTGGCTTTGCGCTGGGCGACCTCCCTGTAACCAGGGCTCGGTCTTTGCTTTTGCTGTCGTGGGCCTTTTGCCGCCCTTGCTCCTCTGGCTGCCTGGAGGGAGTGGCGACCCTGTAAGGAGGGTGAGCGCCACCGCCTCCGCACCCGAGGGGGAAATGGAGCTCGCTGGACCCCAAGCCCACCCTGTAAGCAGGGGAGGGCCGTATTCCCGCCCCCCTGCTCCAGCCCCGGCGGCGGCTTTCTGCCTGCCGGCGGCCTGGCCAGCGTGACACCCCCGGAGTCGGGGCGTGTCACGGCATTTGCCCCTCGGCCACCCGTGAGGCCCCTTGGCACGTTGAGGCCCCCCCTCGGCCTCCGTGCAGCCCGGGGGGCAGGTCTGAGGCTCTCCTCTCCTGCTCGGGGGTAGGGATGGCTCCCCAGACACTGGCTGCACAGAGCTCGCTCTCTCTTCCGGGAAGTTGTGTTTGTGTGTGTCTCCCCCCCTTGTCCCTGTCCTTGTCGGTGTGAGCGAGTGAGTGAGCTTGTCCTTTAGGCCCCCCCTTAAAATCGCTGCAGCTTAGCTTCAACTTCCCGGGAGGGAAAGAAGGGCTCTGTGCAGCAACAGGGGGGTCCCCTCTGAGCCCGCGAGTGGAGGGGGAGTCCGGGCTTGCCCCTTTCCCTTCTCTCTAAGGACGGAGCGAAGCCGCTTAGTCGTAGCGCGGGCAAGGCGACCAGCCTGTAGTCAGGGTCTGGGTCTCTGCCTGCGTGGCTGCCTGTCCTGCTGGCGAGCTGCCAGCGTGCCAGCCCCGAGTGCACTTGGGGCGTGTGTCAGGAGCCGTGGAGCCCTCTGTCCTGTCCCCAGGAGCAGCCCGAGCCCCTGTAAGCAGGGCTGGGGAGGCTGCTTTAGCCAGCCAACAGGAACGAGCCCTCCCTTGCCCTTTAGAGGGTGCAGGTTGAGGGAGAGCTGTGCCCGAGGGCGCAGTCCCGCCTTTGGCGCTGCCTTTGCTGGAGCGACCTCCCCGCGGTTGGGGTCGAGGTCGCTCCCTGGGCTCCTGCAGACGTGGTGATGTGGTGCAGCCAGGCCGGCCGGCCCCTAAGTCGGGCGCAGGTCGGAGCCTCGGGCTCCGTGGGGCTTGTGGGAGCCGAGCGGGACCGCCACCCTGTAAGCAGGGCCGTGCGCGTTCCCTGCGCTTGGAGGGACCCCCTGTAAGCAGGCGGGTGCCCCTGGCCCTGGCCTTTCAGAGGCGTGGGGCCAGGAGATGTGGGGGCCGGGCATGTGTGCCCTCCCTGTCCTCGGGGCCGGGGCCCCGGCCCCCCGGCCTTTGGCCGTGAAGCTCCGCTGCCAGGC
Organism: Phalacrocorax aristotelis; assembly: GCF_949628215.1. Taxonomy (NCBI): domain Eukaryota; kingdom Metazoa; phylum Chordata; class Aves; order Suliformes; family Phalacrocoracidae; genus Phalacrocorax; species Phalacrocorax aristotelis. The sequence goes on along the minus strand of NC_134297.1, from coordinate 2,876,287 downwards.
TTTGAGTCTCGTTCCTGTCGCTGTGGGGGAAGGCCGAGCTCTCTGGCTCCCTGGGTGTCGACCTGCCTGTAATCAGGGTCTGGGCCTGGGAGCCTTTGTGCTCCGCTGGCAGCCTGCGTGGGGTGACCGCCCCGTTAGCGGGGTGTGGGTCAGGGTGCCCCTGAATCGGAGAGAAGGAGCCTCGGTGGGCCTTTGGGACCAGGGCCGCCCTGTAAGCCGGGGCCCGGCCAGTGCCCTGGAGTCCCGGGCGCTTTGCAGTCCAGGCGGTGGCTCGAGCCCCCTGTAAGCAGGGGCGCAGCCTCTTTGGCCGCCGCCTTGCGTGCCCAGCTTGCTTTGCCCGGGGTGCCCGCCTCCGAGCCCGGCTCCAGCACCGGCCGGAGCTCTGCTGTGCGCGGCTCAGGTGAGACGAGCTCTGAAGCAGCAGGGTTTTTATGGGATAGTGGGGGCTGTCATCATATACTGCATGGAGGGACTTGCTGCTTTAGGTTTTCTTCAGAGGTTTTTTCTACCAGATATGTAGGTGTAGGGAATGGTGTATCCTAGATGTTAAACGGTTTTTCTATGGCAGAGCTGTTCTTTTAGGATGTTTTTTTTTTTCTCTAGTCTCTAAGTTTTGTGGTGTTGTTGTTTCTTATTATGTTTGTTTTTTATTGCAGCATCTCCGCAGAGGAGGAAGCAGTTCGACCCCAGTACCTAGACAACCTTTGTAATCTGTGTCCTGATCCATGTCTCTGATGTCCCTTTTTCACACTCTTCAATGTTCTGATTTGTCAATAAAAGGCTTTTTCCATCTTTGTTGTATTTATAGCACTTTTCATACCTAATTTTTCTTATTCTCTTTAAGTTTGTATAACGCTTCTTTTTTTAACCTTTTTAACAGCTGTTGGAGTTATTCCTGTGATTAGGTGGTTGTGTATTTGTTCTAGCTGCTTCCAAGTGGTATCATGATGTGGTGTCCAGATAGGTGGCCATACTGGATATACTATAGGGCAGATCTCCAGGATTGCCAGTAGGTCTTACTTAGACCCTGTGCCTGGCCTGGTAATGGGACATCCTTGGGGGCAGTTCATGTACCTTCTGTAGCAGAGGATTTGCTCAAATAAAGGAGTGCTCAAATCTGAAACTAAGAAAAAGCGAGCCTTACTCCGCTGGTGCACTTGTGGTTACTTATGTATGTGTTCTATTCTGCACGTGCTTGTAAGTAGCTCTCAATGCCTATAGTCACAAAAATACCAGAGCAGATATGGGAGCAGTGCCACACCGGGGGCATTGTGTGGCTGCGTAGCTGTACCGTAGTATTTCAGGGGTCTGGAGGGGCTGCTTGCAAGAGCTTTGCTGAATGTGGAGCTGAAGAGCTCCAGAAGAAGGGTGAGGTGCTGTAGCTTTGATAGTGACACAGCCTGTTGCCAGATGTTTTGTTTACAGACAAATATGAAGCTGTGCATTTAACATACAGATAATTATTATTAAGTTGCAATGCACAGATTAATAAACCATGAAACTTACTTTAAAAGAGTAGGAGAGTAAGGTGATTGTCATCAGGTTGGCTGCCAGGATCCTAAACTCCGCAATGTTTAGCTAAGTGCTGCGCCACTTCTGTTTCTCAGCATGTTCAAGATATCTGAAGCTACAGGGAGAGATATTATCCAGATATAGAGTCAGGGGGTGTTTACTTTTGGAAGTTGCAGAAGTTTATTCTTTATGCGTTGCCTTTCACTTGTTTATTTCTAGTAACAGTACAGGGCTCTACAGTTCTGCAGCTGTCAGTACCAGAGAAAAGGGCCTCTAAACAGAGCAGCTATACTTGTCCCTGCATCTGGGGTCCCTGCCTTGCTCTAGAAAATAAGGAAGGTTTGGAATAAACCCACTGTTTTGTGGGAGTGGCAGCTTTGATATGAAACTCCTGGGGAGAGGTTTTGGTGTCACTTAAAAGGAGTAAGTTGGCAGCTGTTGCAATATTGAAGCAGGGCCTCGCAAAGGGCAGTTAGTGCGGCCTGGACAGCGCTGCCAAGCACGGCTGTGGTACCCACTGTACTTTTCCCTGTGAGGCTCTCGCCAGTGGTGTCCTCCTTTCAGGCTGTTTCGTTTTGCTGCTTGCATTTACAGAGGAGACCGTAATTACCAGCTGTGTTGTTGTCCTTTGATGAAGTCATTAAAGAGAGAAGGGTGCTGTTTTCTTCTCATGTATATTAAGCTACTAGGCTAAACTTAAAACGTGCTAGGAATGGCAGGGCCTTAGCTTGTTCAGTTACCGATGTTTTAGATAAAGCAGCATTAGGTCCCTGTCATGATCCTGTCTTCTTTCCAATGCGCACACCTAAACTGCATTTAAGGTCTATCTTCCTAAGGAAACAGTGGTGATAGGGTGGAACTTAGAGGTAAGAAAGATTTTGCTGCGAACCTATGCTTGCAAATGGGACTGTGCACTCGGTACAGTAGGCAGTCCTCAGATTTGACTATGGTGGAAATAAGTTGTATTGACATGTTTTGGAAGAATTCAAAGTTCCCCTTGGAGTTAGTTTCCTAAGTTTGAAGTTACTAACGGCATTGTATGAATTAGGCTTATTCATCCAACTCCAACTGAACCTCCCCAAAAATTGCTTGCTTATAATAATAGATTAGAATAGCTGAACAGATAATTCAGCTCTAGAGAGTTGAGTTCTTTCAGTGCAGAAAATGTCCCCAAAAGATGATTGGCTCATAGTCATACCTACGTACCAGCTGCAGATGTTAGTTTCTGCCAAGTGTGGCTTGAGTTGGATATTAATTAGCACTCTGGTTAGGTGGACAAGGACACACATCCATAAATTATCCCTCAGCTATTTTGTGGTCTTCCGTTTCCTGGGACTCCATTTTGAGACAGATGCAGCCATCACAACCCGGTGTTTGTTATCACAACTGTCATTGGTACTTATCACTTGAGCAGAGCCTGGGGCAAGGGATCAGGTGAGGGGGAGCACACTGCCACATGGGACCTCACTTCTGAGCAAACTTTGGCTTCCTGGAGGTGCCTGTCTTCAGTGCTCCAGCGGTGCAGAAACATCTGGGGATGTCTCCAAGACAGCTGTTGTATTATGGGGCAAGGGGCTTGTGCTGGGCTAAGGCTGGGCCCTCTTGCCTGCCTCTAGTGACGTTATGATGGAAAAATCCCAAGACAGCAGCGTTTTCAGACATTTGGTGTTGTAGCACTGTTGGAAAAAATTCTCTGTACTATAGCATAAATGAAGTGATTGGGACTCTGTTTGCTGGAGGGCTTTGGTGCTTGTGGTAGCTCAGTGAGTACATCGGAGAGCACTCACGCCAGCATACAGCTCTTCAGTGGGTGCTTGGGTAACTCCTTCACTGCTACAATCAAGACTCTCTTCTTTCCCTTTCATGTCTCGCTTTTACCCATGGCTGTCATTTCTCTTTACAAAAGCTCAGCGTTTCTTTTTGACTGTGGTGTCTTTATCAGCTATCTGTCTCCTAGCAATCAGTATTTCAAAGCAGAGGGTTGGCCTGGACAAAAAAAAAGGAAGGAATTTCGTCAGGCCACATTTTTCTATGGCAAAACTGATGCACACAGGTAGGAAGGGACGCGTTTCCTGCGGTCTTGGGGGTCCAGGGGCCTCTGCCTTCCCAGCTCTGCCTCAAGAGCCCAGAACCGCAAGGTTCTCCAGCCTACTAAGCAAACAGCAGCAGACAACAATGGGTAAAAAGCTGCCTGGGAAGCACTTGAACGTCTTCCTCTGCTCCAAACAATGTATTGTTACAGACTGGGAGGAGTCACTGAGGGACTAAGGCGAGCACAAGTCTGCTTGCGCAGCCAGATATGGCCGAAGGGTTGCTGGTGTTTGTGGCCTGATGCTGAGACAAAGGGTAACACAGGGAGCAGGCCTTGCTAAGTGCCTATTATGAGAGCCAGCATCAGGCTCTGGGCAGGGAGTGCTATCTTTCCCCTCAGCTGTCCTGGGGGCAGGAGCACTAAGGAGGCGCGCTGGCAGCACAGGCTTGCAAGAAGGCAGGGAGCAGGGGGAAGCCCTTCCTTGCTCAGCCTGGGTCCACGCTCCTATTGTCCTGGCTGACAATGGGGTGGATGAGGGAGCGCTGGAGCTGATGACACAAACCCAAGTGCAGGGAGCAGCTGGCTGGCTGCTGAAGGGAAGCACTGTCTGTGCTGTAGTGACAGCCCCTGCCCTTCCAGCACTGCTGCGGTGAGCACCAGGCCTGGGTCTCCCTCTGTCACCAGTTTTCCTGACGGTGTCCAGCATCAATGCAGAACCAGGCTCTGTTCTGTGCCTGAAAGGGCAAACTTGCTTGCCTTTATTATCCTGCATCTCTCCAGAGCAAGGACCTTCCTGGCTGGCTTGGAGTACAGGGGCACCCAGCAGGCAGTTGCTTCCAGTGACTTTTCTCTGGAACTGTCTGCAGGAGCCTGCGTGGTGAGAGTTAATCGTCTTGGCCTGATGGCTTCTTCATAAATAAGGAATGATAATACACAATTTCCATTCTTTAAGACTTAGCAGGTAGGAGGAGAGATTTCAGGGAAACTATTTCCATTTTCTGTAACTTGCATTGTTCATCTTTCCTGAGACAGAAAAGAGAAAGCTAGGTCGGGGATGGGGAGCAGAAGCTGTGCTGTGCTCTATGTTCCTTTTTCTGTCCAGCATCTTTCTAGGAAGGCCTTAGGAGCTTCTCCTTTTCCACACGGGTAAATTTCTCCAAAACACAGGGGTCTCTGGGAATCAGCTGCCTTTCTAGGACTTTTAATGCTGCACAACCTGGCATCAGCCCCCAGAGACACCCCCCTTGATTACCATCTTAAGGGGGTGGGGAGGTAGTGTGACACAGGGTAAGGTGTTCAGCGGGTGAAAGAGGGAAGTTTCATCATCTGAAGTGGCATCTTTTCCCAGTTCCAACTCTCTCTCTGTGTTTACTCTCATACGAAGAGCCCATAGTACGTGGCACCCTTGCAAAGAGATTGAATACAGGCCTTCTGGCCACTCACCCTAGAGGTAAGAGATGTTCATCTGCAAACTCTGAGCTAGGAGCTGAGTTGTCTGCCAAACCTGCCTTGTTCAGTTGGCAGAAAAGTTTCTTCTTCCCCCAGGGACAAGTATCCCTTTGAGCTCAGCAGAGATCAGGTTTGCACAGCATGGTGCAGAAAGAAGCTCCTCTATCCTTGCAGCTGTGGGGTGAAAAAAGTAGTCCTTGTCAATTGCCAGCAGAATGCATCACTGGTTGCAATGGGAGGCAGCCAAGCACTGCTCCCACTCAGTCTGGGGAGCAGATGGAGCAAGCAGAGAGCTCTGTGCCTCAGTCAACCCCCTATTCCAGGCTGAGTTGGTTTCTAGTGTCCTGGTTGGCTCCCACAAGGATTTCCAAGTATCTTGCAGGAAAATTTTAGTGGCTGTGGGCAGGAAGGGATAGAAGCAGACAGAGGTGGTCACCCACTCCTCCAGATGGGCACCAGATCACAAGGAGAATTGCTCTGCTCTGCTTGCACAGGAGAGCTGCATTGCCGGGATCTTGCCTGGTGCCACTCAGATCCCAGTAGTGTGGAAAGACAGCAGTACCAGGTGAAGCAGGGATTTACGATGGGGGATCCTGCACTGTAGCAAACACTCACTGCTGGCAGTCTCCCTGAGAAGCCTCCCTTCAAGGCAAGCCACCACAACAAGCCGGAGGGCATAGCATCCCTGTTCTGGAGCACTCTTGCAGGACTGGGCGTGAGCCCAGGGCCGGGACTTTCTGCTAGCCAGAGCACGCAGGGAAACAGGGAGGAACAGAGGGAAGGGAGTGATCTTCCTGTGGGCAGGTATGTCAGTGCAGGGACTTGAGCTGATTCCCCACAGGTTGTTCCTAGCCCTGGATCTCTCTCTGTTAGACTGAGGTGTGTACTCACGGTACAGCCATAGAACAGGTAGAGGCTACAACAGCAGAGCCTTGCACACTGCAGGCAAGCCACCCTGGCAGAGCTGGGCCTTTGTGCCAGCCAGCCACCTCCTCTGCTACGCTAACGTGGCTGCTCAAAGCAAAGTAGACCCTGGACCAGTGCTGCAGCAGGAGCCCTGCCTGCTCCTGTTTTCTGTGGCTGTGTGCTGCATGCAGGAAGGAGGGAAGCAGTCTCCTCCACCCCTGTTCTGTGCAGTGGTGCCACAAAGCCCAGGGGATTTGTATCTAGGCTATGCTACATATAGCATCTGTGGGGCCTCGCTCGGCTCCCAGGGGCCATTCTGTCTCTCCAATCAAGGGCAAAGCTCTTCCGTAGCCTTTCTTGTTCCTCAAAGGTGGAACAGGAACAGCCTGGGTTTGGCTTAGTGCAGTGAGAAGCATGAATCCTTTGCAGTCCTCCTGCCAGCTAGAGCTCTGGGGCTTGGCCAGACTGCCAAGCAGAGTGGGGACGCGAAGGGGCAGGCGCTGCCCTGCAAGGCAGGTGAGCATTTCTATCAGTCAAGCCTAGAGCTGCAATCTCTGCCAGATCAATTGCACTGAATCTCAGATGCCCTCCCCCACTCCTCCATCCTGTAATTCCCCAGGTCTAATGGCCTTAGAGAGGATGCCAGGGGCCTTTCTCCAGGAGTGCTGCTCTCAGGTCCCAGTAGGTGGGACTTCATACCTCCCCTCCCCAGCAATTAGCAGTGGGGGACAAATGGGTGCTGTACAGGGACCAGCTGCTGCGTAGGCATCCTGCTGTCACATTTTGAGCAGGACCCAGGGAGTACACTGTGCAGTGTTTCATGAGCAGGAGGGAGAGACACTCACTTATTGCCGTGTTTGGGGTAGGCTGAGGGTAGGGGATAGATGTTCCTCTTGGGAAAGATGTGCACGCACCTCCCTCCTAGAAGTGCATCCCCTGCAGCAGGATGTCCTTGGGGCAAGGCCAGGTTTTAATAACTGCAGCAGCACCAGGCACCCGAGTCATGGTCCTCCTCAGTGCCGCTGCTCCCAGCCTGCCCCCTGCAGCTACTGCGAAAGGCCCTTGAGCTACTGGCAGCTGTGATGCCCCCACCACACTCCATTGGAGCAGGACTCCCCACATGCCCTGCCTTTCTCTCCAGACAGAAGCTAGGGGTAGCTGGGCTTATCTGAACTCCTAGGAGGGCTGTCTGTGCCCTGCTTCTGCCTGCTTGTCTATCTGTTCTGCCACATCAACCCATACCTGCTGGTATCTGCACTGCTGTGCTGCAGTGTCTGTTTGGCTACCTCCTTGACCCTGTTTATTCCTGGCTGTTTGTCTGTCTGATAACCTGCTACTGTAAATTCTGCTTGCCCCCTCTCCATTTGTCTGTGTCATTATTAGATTTACCCCTCCCCACCCTTTTTGGTGGTGTTTTGTTTTTAGGTTTTTTGGTTTTTTTTTTTTCTTTGACTAATATTTGGAGGCCTCTGCATTAGGTGTGACTTGGGGACTGGTTTTCTCTTGTTTATGGATGGCAGCCAGACTGCAATCTGCAGTGAATGGACTATCCAGCTGAAGAACCTCTGCAAGGAGCTTCCTGCAAATGCCTATGCAGGACGCTCACTGCCAGCACTGCCCAGAAACTGCACAATCATGCGGGCCTCCACAGCACCACCAGCCAGAGATTTAAAGGGAGCTGAAATCTCTTGCAATGGGACTTGGGCAACTGCATGCCTCCAAAAGCCAAGCCTTCAATTCCCTGGTTGCCTATGTTCGTATAGCTGGGGGTGAGGGTGGGGATATGGAGGAGAGACAGCTTGCGGAGATGTGGGGCTAGATGTAAAAGGGACCCGTGTGCGAACATGTGTGTGTATGGTTACATATGCTGTCCCATATCACAGCTCTGTTTGGATGCAGACCTCATGCTTGTATTTGTTGCACCCTGACAATTTGGCAACACTCCTCTTGTGCTTGTCTGTTTGCATTGCATTGATCGGCTTCCAGTCATGTTGGTGGTTTTCTGTGTCAGTTTGTCATGCCTTTAATCCTGTCCTTAGCCAGCGCCATCAGTCTGTACCATCCTGGGTCACCAGTGTAGTTGTGTTGCTGTGCACATGCAGCTGTGTGTGACCCCACAGCCTGGGTACGCCAGATGCCCAGCTGCCATAACAGGTAGGGTGAGGCTTTTGCCCTCTACATGGCAGCACACTGGGAAGCCTGCTACATACTCCCTGGGCATCATGGACTCCCTAGCCAGCCTGGGTGTCCAGCCCCATTTGGGGCAGCACACCCACAGCCCACATAGTGAGCGAGCAGACGGAGCCAAGATTTTGTAGAATTAGCAAAACTCCACGGCACAGCCAGCTTGCAAAACCTCAGCACTCAAATGTCACCTGGGATCAGGTTCTGCTGGAGCAGAATATGACTTTTCATATCAGCTTTCACAGTGCCAGCCCTTTTTGCAGAGCCTAGCCAGGGGGTGTGGGAAGAGGTAAGTACAGGGCAGGCCATTGTGCACGCTTCTGCTCCTTCCTGGGGTGCCTTGGGACACAAACCCGGAGGGAGCGCAGCTCCCTGCTGCTGCCCTCCTCTCCTGTCATCTCCACCTTGCCCAAGAGCAGGGAAGATGTCTTTTGCTAGGCTGCCTTCTGGGTGCAAAGGTATTTTGCCTGTGCAGAAGCAGCTCTGCTTAGCCCCTTCCCAACCATGGGAACCTGTGGGGAGCAAGACCTTGTTTCTGTCCTCATTGCCACAGGCCCTGGGCCTAAAACTTAAGGCTTGTGGCCAGCACCATCACAAACAGCTTCTGCTGTGTCCCCTGCCGTTCCCACCGCCATTTCCCATGTGGAAGAAGCTTGTGTTGCATGGGTCTCTGGTGGATTGGTGCAGGTTGGCCTTGTCAGGCACCTGAGACCTACTCATTTCAGGAGGGGGAATACCTCCTCCCTCCTCAGCAAAGCCGGAGCCCAGCTCTTCTTTCCACTTCCTTTCCCAACAGAACAAGTCCCACATTGCCAGGGAAGATGAGATTTGGCAGCTGTCCTGCAAAATGTGATGTTCCCATGGCAATGGGGATCTGTCGCCCCTTCCAGTCTGCAGAAAGAGGGAATGGGGCTGGGGGGCGGGGCGGGGGGGAGAATGGGACCCCTCCCCACACCGGTGCGTGCCTTACCCAAGCCAGGCTCAGGGGCCGCCCCGGCGGAACCCCTCTTGCCCCCCGCCTGCCCGAGGGGCTTCCTTCCTGCCCGGCGCCCCGGGCTCGGGCCGAGCCCCCCCCCCTCCCGGGGCCGGCCGCAGCCGGGGGCGGGGGCAGACCCGCAGAGGCAGCCCCCCCCCGCGCCGCAGGGCCGGGGGCCGAGCCTGCGTGACGCCGCCCCGCAGTGATTTGCTGGGGCCGCCCGCCCGGCCCTTCCCAAACTGCGGGAGCGCCGCGCCGCCCACAGCCCCGCCGGGCAGCAGCGCCGGGCAGCAGCGGGCGGCAGCGCGGGCAGCACCGGACAGCGCCGGCAGCCCCCGCCGCCGGCAGCACCGGACAGCGCCGGGCAGGTAAGCGCGGCCCCCCTCCCCGGGCAGCCCCGCCGCCGCGCTGCCCCGCTCCGGACCGGGCGGCCCCGGGGGCGGCGGCGACCCTGCGGGCTGTGCCCCCTCCCACGCGGGAAAGGGTCCCCCGCCGGCGTTGGGGGTGGCGGCGGCCCGGGAGGGGACACGTCGGGGCGGCCGCGCCTCCGTCGCCGGGAGGGTCCGCAGCCCCCGGGTGGGGCGGCGGGGCCGGGGGAGCCCCCCTTGCCCCTGCCCGGGCGGCGCCCAGCGGCGGGACGCGTCCCCGGCTCCCGGGGACAGGCTGGTTCCGGAGGGCGGCGGCCGCCGAGGGAGACGCTCTCCGTTTTTTCGCATTGGTGCGGGTGCCGCCCCCCCCCCGAAGATCGGGACTGCGGCATTCCGCCGTGGGCACGCCTGTGCGCATGCAGGCGGGCACCCCCAGCCTCCCCCCGCGCCTCCAGCCCCCGCGCACTGCCACACGCCTGCCCGCTGCCTGCCAGAGGGGCAGCTGCCACCCCGACGCCTCCTGCCCCTCGCAGAGCGGGCGCCTGCCTCGCTCTCCCTTGCGCAGGCACACGCTGCGTCCCCAGGAGCCCCCATGCGCCCCCCTTTTGCTGGCAGCCGCCCCCGAGCACAGCCAGGTTCCTGGGGCTCCTGGTTTCTCTCAGCCCATCAGTCTGGCTCTCTTCTTTCGCCACGCCTCCCCCCCACCACCTCCACCATACCCACAGCCCTTTTGTCACCTTAGCGTGTCACGGTGGTGGACACAGAGCTACTACCGTGGTGTGGGCCTGAGCAGGTGGGAGAGGCCATGCCAGAAAGCTTTGCTCTGCAAGGGTTGGAGTCACCCTAATGCTACCACCCCCGTGAGTCCTGTCCCTACGTAAAGCCCCTGGGGTCATGCAGGAGTGAGAGTTACCTGGCTAGCTGTCCTCCTGGCACCACTGTCCGGAGGAGAGGAGGGGTACAAGGGATCCAAGGGCTCATGAGCCTGGAGTCTAGATGATCTGGGTGCTTTTGCACGTAGATGGAAGGAAGCCCCCCTCTCTGGGAGCTTATTTGCACTGGTTTTCGGGAGGAAAGGCTGGCTGTGACCTAGATAGTGTCCCTGGACATTCAAAGACGAGTGGGTCAGAGCCGGGAAATGACAAAGCAAGGGACAGGGGCCCATTTCTATGACCCCAGAGGAGACTTGGGTAGTCTTCATCATGACTTGCCCCCATTTGCAACCTCTTGGTTGTCAAGACCAAACAGAGGAGAATTTTTCTTTCTGGCCAGGGTTTGGGACTGTGGATAGAGATTTGTCACAACTTCAGAGTGAGCAAATGGTTTTGGTATTTCCTCCTAGAACGTTATATGAAAGACCCAAAAAATGCTAAAAAGAAACATCCAGTTGGCTGGGGTGCAGACAGTTTATAGCTCTTCCCTGGAAGCTTAGCCGGGCTCAGAAGGAGCAAACTGGGGGTCTGCTCTCCGCTCTGCCAGCCTGGAGTCCCAAAGGGGTGGTAATTCACCTCCCCCTCTTGGACGTGGCCCCACATTGCCAGCCTGGAGGATCGACTGCAGGGCGCTCAGTGTGTCCTTCAGCCCCAGCATCTGCTTTGCTGCTCCCCCACCCTCTCCCTCCATTCCGCATGTCTGCGGCTAGATTCCCCATGCGGCTGCTTGGCTGGGCTGCAAACCTTTAATTGATTCCTCTCAGCTGGATTGGACTGTCAGCAGCCCTAGGGTTTTGACAGCACATCTGGAGGCCCTTTACCCATACGGACTGGGAGGCAGCCTGAAAAGAGACAGGCACCAGGCCAGGGACCCACACAGTGGACTCTGCCACCCCAAAACCCTTCCACCCTGCAGCTAGGCAGGTTCAGCTCAGACCCTGGAGACTTGGTGCCATCCTTCAGCAGTCTTGGCTCCCTGTCCAGCTGCCATGTCCCTCCTTCTCGCTGCTCTTGGCCCTTTTCCCTCACTGCATCACAATGAGTCATCTTTGCTGAGCTCACCCCCTGGAGCCGCAGGGGGGCTGGCAGGCCCGGCGCCCGCCGGCGCCAAGGGAGGGTCCCTCACCTGACAGCAGTGAGCCACAGCCCTCTGGCCATGATGTACAGGCACCGGGGGTGCATCCTGATTTCTCCTGCCCGTCCCTTGACTATACACCCACCGTGGGCACGGGGCAGAAGGTGGGGAGGGCAGCACACGCAGGCCTTGCTGGAGGCAGCTGCAGGTCTGTGCCATGCTCATTCAATGTCTGGCATGGGGGATCCAGACAACGAAAAGAGAGCGTGTCTGGTATTGCCTGGGGATATGGAAGGGTGATGTTGGCCAGACACACAGTGCCTAGTTCCCTAGTTCATCGCAGGACCAGCTGGTCCCTGTACAGAGGATCAAACAGCATGATGAGGAGCAGGCTATAGAGCATCATTTGTGCAAGAAGCAGACTGCCCACCCGTGCCACGTGTGCCCATATCTGCACCACCGAGTGCCCGCATCTGTGTGCCAGGGCAATGGCCTAGCTAATTTCCTATCTCTCCCTTCCCAGACTCCCCTCTCAGCGACAGCCACCGCTGGGCATCTCGGCGGAGAGATGAACCCCGCCGTCGGCATCGCTGTCATCCTGACAGGTACGGCTGGCAGACACGCATCTCCTCCCTGCTCTCCAGCGAGCTTGGCCCAGAGCAGCTGGGCGAGGGCCGGGAGGCTGCCTGGGCATCCCCAGTGCCTGCTACTCTCTGACCAACCCCTGCTTGCCTCTCCCAGTCCTCCAGGCCGCCCACTGCCAGATGATCAAGGACCTGAGTGCCTGCCTGCTGGGCCAGAGCCTCCGGGTGGACTGCCGTTATGAGAACAAAACCAGCAACCCCCTGACCTACGAGTTCAGCATCACCAAGGACAACAGGAAGCATGTCATCCACAGCACCATCAGTGTCTCCGAGAACGTCTACCGGAGCCGAGCCAACGTCACCATGCACAAGAACCTGGTGTGCCTCTACCTGCAGAGCTTCACCACCAGTGATGAGGGTGTCTACATGTGCGAGCTGAGGGCCACCAATGACTACACTATCAACCAGATAAAGAATATCACTGTCATCAAAGGTGAGTCAGGCAGTGGTGTGTGGTCTCAGCCCCTCCTTCCCACCTGTTCCTTGGCTTGGCAGGGCCAGCAGAGAAAACCACAACACCCTATAGCGACCCCAACTCCCCCTGAGCCCCATAAATGTTTCCCAACCCTAACATGTCCTTCCTACTGCAAACAGAACAGCCAGCCCCACAGATGGCCTCACTCTGCCCCATCTCAGACTGCTTACCCCCGCCTCCCTTGGGCCCCACCTTGGGCACATTGCCTGGGTGTCCTCCCATAGGTGATGCTTCATAGTCAGTCCCAGCAGAGGGGGCAAATCTGCTGGTGAAGGACTGAAGAGGTATGTGGTCTGGAGCGGGAGCACAGCGGGGATTTTCCACACTTACATCCCACAGGAGCAGTCCTCCAGTCACAGAGTCCTTTGTTTTACGTGGTGCATATCCCCTTGTCACCTCAGTCAGGCACAGGCAGCGTTATGATTTCCAGGGTCTGTGTGCCCCAAAAGTCTTTCACCAGTACATAGGCACAAGGTAGGAGGGGAAACAGAAAAGGAGTTGGGATGGGACTTGCTGCATTTCTGTGGCAGAGAAAAGGCAAGAACCTGAGTCCGAGTATCCCTTATAACATGCAGCCCAATCCCTATTCCGGGCGATTTCACTGCAGTTTTTCTCTCCCTCCCCATTCCCTGTCCTCACAGACAAACTGGAGAAATGCGCCGGCTTCAGCCTCTTGATCCAGAACACTTCGTGGCTCCTGCTGCTTCTCCTTTCCCTGCCTCTCCTGCAAGCCGTGGACTTCGTGTCCCTGTGAAAAGAAAAGTGCGCACGCACACACGCACGCACACACCGAGTACCCCAGCAAACCCACCTCCCCCACCAGAACGCAGCCCTTGGAAAGAGAAGCTGAACCATTTGGAACAAGTGAACTCTCTCTGTGTTATCTCTATATAGCCGTATACCTAATGCTAACCACCGTCCCGTGCCAAGACCTGACATCACACGCACACATGCCCTGCTCCAAAGCATGGTGGCGCCGCTAGGCAGTGTTGCTTCTCCCATCGCACCTCCCCGCTCAGTAGGCTGGCTGGTTTGCTCATGCTGGAGCCTCAGCCCCGCACAGCCTGCTTCTCCCATCCCTTTAACTTTCGGGGATTGCCTGTTCTCAGCTGGGGAAAGACAGCTAAACTGGCAGGTAAGAGAGAGAGATGATACGAGAGTGTGCGGACGGGTCCCTGTGCTGGGTGCTGTGCCCACAGCCCCCAGAGGGGACAGGGCTGCCGACACCCCTGACCCACCCTGCCTGCTAGCCAAGTGACTTACGGATTTCTCAGCCTGCTCCTCTAGCCCTGAGTCACCCTGAGCTGCCGCGATGGGGAGGCAGCACAAGGCGAGTCCTATCTCAGAGCAAGTAGGGAAGAGACAGAGGGAGCAGGGGAGGCACAAGTTGATAACTAGGCCTGGCCAGGCTGGGAGAAGAGAGGGGAGCAGGTCTGGAAGACGCCCGTCAAATGCCTCTGCCACCTAAGGGCTCTTCTGGGGCCCTGGGAGGGAGCTCACTGCAAACGTGCTTTGGCAACAAGTTTTTCCTAGTCTGTTTTTTACAGCTGAGCTGGAAGTGAGGCCTCCTCTAGACATCGTCTGGTACCTTTGGGCTGCCCAAGCCTGAGACACCGCTTACTCTCCCCAGGAACCAGCCCTTAGCTGTGACGAGAGAATTGCTGCCAGCATCTGCTCACAGTGGAGGCAAGCAGAGCCTCTCTGAGCTAGCTACAGCCCTGCCTTTGCCCCTGCTCCCCTCCCCAAGGGCCCCGGAGCTGGATCTAGGCAGGCTGGTGGGGAGGGGGCTCCCTTATGGGAGCGTGACGCCAAGGTCTCCTCTGCACTGTCACCCTGTCTTCCCCAGGAAACATCTGGAGGCCCCAATCCTTCCTCATGGCACACATTGCGGTGCCTGGCCCTGGGTGGGCTCAGCAGCCTTCCTCCAGCACAGTCTTCCTCCAGTCCCACCATGCAGCTGGAAGAAACCCATGTGCCCCCTCTCTTCTCCCTCCTCCCTTTCAACATTTCCCTGTCTCCATTTAAGGGCAGAAAAGGGCCTAAGGGCAGCCCAGCTCTTGGCCACCCAGGATGTTCCCAGGGGTCAGCAAGAGTGTGGAGACGGACACCAAGCAACAGCCCACATCTGCCAGCCCAGGCCTTCTCCAATGCCCCACAGGACCCCGAGGAGCCAGTGGGCCTGCTGCTCTGGTCTCCCTGAAACCTGGCGGCTCCTGGCAAGGAGCATCCCAGTCAGCCATGGGGAGAGAGACCGGAGGGCTGGCCCTGCTGCACCCTCCCCCAGGGAAGGGCACGGGGGCAGGGGAAGGTGCAGGCAGGAGCATCCGGGTCCATGGGGTGAACCTCAGCCCTGCTGAGCTATCCGTGCAGCTGCTCCCCACTCCTTGCTCTTCTCCAAACACCGTGAGCTGCTTCCTACCCCATGCCCACCCCTGCCTGCTTGCTTGCTGTCTAGTGCTGCTGAGGCCGTGTATAGCTGAGGTCTGGCTGTGCCCAGCTCCCTGGGCTTGCTGGTGAGCGCCGGGGCAGGCGCAGAGCCCAGCCGGCAGAGCGCAGATGCGTCTCAAATCTCATTTTTTTTGTGAGCATTTGTAGTTGTTTCCACAGCTTGTCGTAAAAGAAATTCTGTTAAGGGGGGAAAAAAATGAACCCTACAAAAAGCAACAACAAAAAAACTTATTCTCCAGGAGTGTTCCTCTCTCTGCACAATAAAGCCCTGGGTAGTGTGTTGGAGCCATGGTCACCTGTGTGTGAGGCGGTGCGGTGAGAGGCCTTGGCAGGGCTGGGCTCCAGCCTGCAGTGAGGTCAGGGGCAACCTGTGGCCTCAGCCTCCTGGCTCGGGGGGACACCCTCCCAAGGAGCCCCCACCATGCCTCCAGCAGCCCGAGCCCTGCAGAGAGAAGCAGGCAGGGGCAAAACTTGCTTCCCCCGGGAAGGGTGACCTCCTCCTGCCCATCTGGAGTATGGACCCCTGCACCCAAGCCCACTGCTCCCATGCCATCCCTATCGCCCCCACTCCATCCCGGAGGCTCCCCCCTCACCCCATTGTGAGCTCAGGGCCAGGGCTGTCCACCATGCCGGCAGGGAGGCAGAGCGGGGTAGTTACAAGCGGGCACCCCATGGCCAATCGTGGCCCAGCCATCCTCTGGGGAGGGAGTTGCCGGGGCTGGGAGTGTGTGTGGGGCTGGGTGCGCAAGCGTATCCCGCAGCTCCTGGCCCCTGGATGGTATGCGTGTCGTGCCAGGGACCTTCCTGCACGCCCATGCCTGCACACTGCCTCTGGCACTGTCAAGGGTCCCCGCATCCTCTGGAGCAGCCATGCACTGCTCCCTGCCCAGGGTCAAGATCCCATGCTGGGAGCCAGGGACCATGGGGTAGGGTAACCCTCAGGTTTGGGAGCAGGGTCCTGCCACCACACCCTTAACACCACTGGTCACCCTGTAGTAGCCTCCCTGAGTGACGCCCAGATGCATCCCTCGTGCGATCCTCCCTGTTTAAGAGCTTGAGCCAGACAGGAGGGAGGAAAATGCCACCATAATTGCATCCCTTCTAATTATCCTCAGCAGGTGCTCGATGAGTAATGGCCACCCAGGTGCCTGCATACCATGTGGCTGTGCCGCCCTGGGCGGGTCAGGCATCAGGGAGCGGTGCCGGGTGGGTGTCCTGGTGTCCCCATGGAGCCACAAGGGGTGGCTGCCCCTGTGCCCACACTGCCATGCTGGCTGCCCCATACCCACCTTTGCTGCAGGCTTAGGGGGCTCTTCTCCCTACAGCTTGCTCCAAGGGGGCCAAAACCCAGACCACCTCTTCCCCTGACCTCAGTGCTGTGCTCCAGACCTTACTGGCAGCCATGGGCTCCCTCTCTTACCCCTCTGCCATTCTTTCACTTCTGGACCTCCATCTCTGTCCCCAAATCTCTTCCCTCCCCACACTTTCCCTCAGTTATCCTTCTTCATTCCCACAGTCCACCCACCTCTGCAGCCTCTCCTCCCAGCACCCCTTTGCTGTGGGCCACCAGCCCCCTCAGGTTCACGTCCCCTTTAAGCCTCCCCGAAGCTGGAATGCAAGAGGAGCATTTCAGTGCCCTGTGAGGTCAGATAGAGACACTATATTTATCTAGCCAGTAACCTGAGACATGAATTTCTGCAGTGGTGTTTTTACGCGGCCCCACAGGCCTCCGGCTCAGCCCCCTCCGGCCATTGCGTCTGCTCCCTGCAGGGTAGAGTTGCTGAGCCGTGGGGCGGCCTATACCCTGCAAAGGGCTTGGGTGCTGCCAGCCCTTCCGCATCGCTCACTCTCCTCCGGCCCCAGGGGAAGCGGCTTGAGGAGGCAGGATCAGCTCCCCGTGCTCAGTCCCGTGGGCATCACTCCATGACCAGCCTCTCACCCCTCACCATGTCGGCCTCATGCCCCTGACCAGCCACTGGCCATCTGACCTACCAACCCGCATGCAGGTGAGTGGAGTGGGTGCCATGGGGACGCTGGCCTCAGGGAGGGGGATGCGGCATCAGAGACTCAGAGGTACCATCAAAACTGCCCCCCTCTTCCTTTGCCTGGGTAGAACCTCTGGGGAGAGGTTTGCCATATCTATATCTCCAGAGAGCAGGTTCAGAGTTCAGGCACAAAAACTTGGCAGCTGTCTGCCAGCAAGACGCGCTCTCCGGCACCCTCCTTGTCCCCCAGCGTGGGCAGAGCCGCATGCCTGGGCACTTCCCTGGGGTCCCTTCTTTTTTTCCACCTGCAGACGTCAAAGCAATAACGTGCCCTGGGTCTTATGTCAAGGTTCCCCGTGGGTTTGGGGTTTTACCACCTGGGGGTGGCCCAGGAGGGGTGACTAGCAGGTTTTGCAGCTGGGTGGGTATGTGTCAGCAGCACAGAGCGTGAGTCCAGGTCGATGACTCCCTGCCAGCACATGTGGCCTGAGATTGGAGGGTTCTCAGGCCCAGCGGCTGGTAGGGGAAGGGCCCTGGTCAGGCTGGCCCCAGCTGCATGTGTGACCTTGGGCTGGTCCCGTCGCTCTGGGGTATGCGAGTGGTGTGGGGGCAGTGCTGGAGCCCGGGTGACTTCTCCCAGAGTGCTGGAGCAGGCCTGGGAGAAGGGCTGCTGGCAGCACCCCAGGGCACTGGAGTCTCTATCTGCTGACCAAAGACACCCTTTGTGTGACTCCAGCCCCTTTCTTCCCTTCCCTGAGCAAACACTTCGCAGCACATTCCCCCCAGGGCAGCTTGGGGCCACCCTTCCTAGAGGGAAATGCAGATACTCAGAGGGATCCCTTGCCTTGTCCCCCTCAGGGAATGGGCAGGAGGCTGTCCCACCCCTCTGGCACTGTCAGGTGGACACGGAGCCCCTCTGCCCCAAACCACTTGCAGGCTGGAGTAGGCAAGGTGCTTTACACAGGGTCCCCTCTATGCCTAAGCCGTTGCGGAGGGCTGGGAGCTCCCAAATAACCTGCAGGCTGGTACATTGCGTCTCCGGGGACAGGGGACACAGTTCCAAGCGTGCGTAAGTGAGAAGCAGCTGTGCTGTAACACCTTGGATGGAGCCAGTGCTGTGTAAGCTGAGCCCACTCTGGGGCTCCACGGCTGCCAAGGGGGACAGCAGCTACCGGACCACAGGCAGGAGGGCTCCAGCAGAGGCCAGCGGCTGGAGGAGGAGCAGAGTCTCTGCTCCTCTGCCTCCATGGTGAAGGGTTTGCCTCCCAGCTTTGGGCTGAGCTTCCCATCAGGAGGACTGCCAGAGCTGGAGGCCAGGGCAGAACTCCCCAGCAGCCCGAGCAGCCCCGCAGTGCCCTGGGCCCTGGGTCCCTGGTGCTGGCTGCTGCCTGTCCACGTGATGGCAGACCGGACATTCCTGTGCCTCAGCTTCTCCATGACACCTCGGGAGGATGATGAGGGTGCAGGAGGCCTGACTCAGCCATGCCAGCCCCGGGGCTTTGCCAAGCAGTAGGAAAGCTCAGCGCTATTATGGGCAGGGAGGGGCCAGGCAGGCCAGGAAGCGATGGGAGGAACCAGGGTTTTCTCACACCCCCTCAGCTTTTCTGGCTCCTGGCACGCTCTGCTCTCCGGCAGCACTGGGGTGCACTCTGATGAGACATGGGGACTTCGCAGCGCAGGCAGTCCTAGCAGATGCAGCAGTCCTCCGTGGTAAGACCTCTCTTCCCAATGGGTTAGCTGTTGTGTCTTGGGGCAGGTTCCCCTTCCTGGGCCCCACATCCCTCCATCGGCTCCCCTGCGTCCCCAGGGCACATGCTGCCCTGTGGAGACCTGTCCTGCTGCCAGAAAGCACCTGCTGCCCTCCCACTCCCAAGCCAGTGGCTCTCCCAGGGGCAGAGGCGCCCTGCACACACCCACGGGGAGCTGCTGCTGGTGCCGGCGGTGGCACAGCACAGTGGGAGGGCACAGGCACTGCTGGCAGTGGGTGATGACATGGGTCTGTCCCAGCACTGAGGTGCCTGTCCCAAGCCCAGATCACCTCTGCTGGCTAGGGGTACAGGGAGCAGGAGCGGCCCAGCGAGGGTCCCTGTGCCAGGTGGCTCTGTGTCCCAGCAAGGCAGGCAGCCAGGTGTGTGCTCCCTGGAAGCAGAGGGGCTCCAACACTCTCACTCCGGCACCCATAGGGGGTGCCAGTCCCTTGGCTGGGGTCCCATGGCCCTCGGAGCAAAATTCCCCACTATGCATGTCAAATCCTGGCTGGCAGAACCACTCCTGGACCCTCCCAGTGCTGGCGAGGGCAGCCGTAGCCTGGCCAGGAAGAGCCGTGTGTTTTGTGGAATCCTTGCCTGGGTGCAGATTATTCACCCCTCAGCCTCTGTTCCCAAACAGGTCTGTGTGCTCCACCTTGCTCTTGCTTGTAAATAGTTTCCTCTCCACTGCAGGATGGTTGTTTCCTGGGGAGTAACAACAGTAGCCAGGATGCAGCCGGCTGGCCAGAAAGCCAGGCTGCCAGCCATGAGGCCGCTGCGGCTGGGTGGTGCTTCTTACCACTGCCTCCTAAAAGCAGTCCTGGGGCATTTCCATGCCAGGTTAGATGGGCAGGGGCGGCTGGGGGACCTGACACCACAGCCACCTCTCCCCCTGCCCCAGGGTCTCTGGGGCCGAGGGCGCTCATCCCCATGATGCATGGCTCCCTTCTGCCTCTCCGGTTTCATGGGGATCGCTTTCAGCTGCCTGTCATGGAAAATGCAGGGCACACGCACTGTGGCGGCAGCTGGGAGGCTCAGGGTGGCGCCCGCCCCTGCAGTGACATTTGCAGAGGGGTGCTGCCAGCTCTCCTGGGCGGGGGGTCCCACTCAGGGCAGGCATGCCTGGAGACTCCTGGGCTCTGAGCAGGAGTCTGGGTCCCCTCCAGGGTCAGGCAGGGAGTGATGCTGTGGTGACTCCTCTTGCTGAGGATCCAGTGCCCATCCCCAAGCCTGGATGTGCCCTGCGTTCTGCCAGGGCTGCACGAGGGCCGGGCCGGGCACTGTTTCGGTCACCTCCTGGCTTGGAGCTGGGCCAGAGCCCTCCCCAGCTGGGCTGGGAAAAGCCTTTGTCTCAGGGTCATCTCCTGGGTGACTGGAGACTCTTGGAGCCACATGAGCCACTGTCCTGCCAGGGGAGGGACACCAGGCACCCAGGGAGCAGAGCGCCAGCAACACCAGGACAGAGGAGCTCAGCTGGGGTCCTGCCTGCCCTAGTGCCAGCCACAGCCCCAGGACAGGTAGGGAACCAGCCATCAGCCTGCTAGCATGGGAGCTGAGAGTGAACTTCCCCCTGGCTCTAGATAGTCTGTGTTTGCAGGCACTGGAGGCTTCTGGCTGTCACACTGCCCTGTCCCAGCTCTGGGCTGGCTCAGTGTGTGCTCTGGGCACCTCTGTCCCTGTCCCCCATATGCTCCTCTCCTGCCCCGTGCCATGGGGCAGAAGCCACCAGCTCCCTGTGGGGACTGAACGCCGGGCTGTCACCCACCCATACAGGCGGGCTCTGCCCAGCTGGCGGGGGCACAGAACCGCCTCACCAGGAGGACTTGCATTGGCTTGAATTGCTGATGAGAGGCTAGCAGGGCACAGCCGCAGCAAGGAGATGGGCAGGCTACTTGGGTGGCCAGGCCCCTGCAATGAGGGGATCTCTGGCTGTCCCCACAGTCCCCCAAGGCCCCAGGGTGGTTGTGGCTGCTCCGAGATCTTCACCCACTGCCTGATGCCAGGCACCAAGCAGGGACCAGGGATGGTTGGAAGGGACTCCTGCGCTGACTTCCTGACCTTGCCTCAATTTCCCTCTCAGCCAAATGAGGTGTGTGTTAGCAGTGAACTGGAAATGCCAGCCCCCTGCCAAGCCCTGGCACTCACTTTGAATAACCAGGAGAAGGTGCTGGACTGGATCAGTCCATCCTGCCTGCCTATCTCAGCCAGAGTTGGGCCTAAATATCATGACTGTAACCAGGCAACTGCCTCCCAGCTGGAGGAGGCACTGGGGACACCTCTCCAGCTCCAGGAGTGGGGCAGCCATGGGACAGTGTGGCAGGGATGCCAAGGCTGGGGCAGAGGTGACTGCTGCAGTCCCTTGGCTTCAGCAACTGTGGGTGCCGGGATGCTGGGTGCCTCTGACTGTGCCCCAGGGCTCCCTTCTGTGGTATAAGGTGCCCAAAGGCACGTGGGCAGCAGAGTCAGCTGGGCCCTGCTGTCCCAGGCTCTCCAGGAGGGCTGGCAGGTGGCAGGAGCCATGGCCACACTGCACCCCACAGCCCCTCCTGCACCCTTCATCCCCTGGGTTCCCACTGTTGCCTTCCCACCCCTTCCAGCATCTCCGGGAGACACAGGAGCCAGCAAGCTACTAGGTGGGTGCTGGTGATGGGCACCCCATTGTGCTGACCATGGTCCATGGAAGCTGATCCCTGGGCTCTTCTCTTGCAGTCGATGCCTCCAGGAGAGCCTGCTGAGCCCCAACCTCCAGCATGTCCCAGGTGTCCTCCACCCTGAAGCGGTACGTTGACTCATCCCGCTATGTTGAGACCACCTACAGCAAGGTGCCCAGTGGCTACAGCTCCTACACCTCCTATGGATCCACCTTGGCCACATCCTATGCAGACAGCGACAAAATCGGCTTCAAAACCAGCTACTTGGCCTCTCCCCGGTACCACCACACAGGGCTGTCCCCAACCAGTGGTTATGAGAGTAGCCGGCTGCCCCTGTACCCTGACTCCAGCATCCGCCTGAGCCCCACATACATCCACACCCAGACCCAGCCACCTGGCAGCAGGCTGAGCGGGGGTGCATGCTACACCTTTTCAGGGGCCCCCAGCAGCCCCCCAGGCTACCTGCCCACCACAGCGTCTCTCAGCCGTCGCAAATCCATCAGCCACTCGGACCTGGCACGGGAGTTTGCAGGGCTGCACACCTCGGACAGTGCCTACGCAACCACCCCCGGCCCCCTTAGCACCCGGGGCTGCCAGGAGCTCAGCACCCTGCAGGGTCTCTACAAGGCTGCTGCGCGCTCCGACTATGTCCGCGGCTATCTGGAGAGCTACGGGAGGAAAAGCGGCCATGGCAGCCTCCCCACAGGTCCCCTTAGCTCCCCAGAGGCCACCCTCGGCTCCACCCTGCCACCCTCAGGCACCCACTGCACCAGCCAGCCCTGCGAGAGGAATGATGGCTACTGCGACGTGCCTGCCCGCGACCCCTTGGTATGTGGTGCGTACTGGGGGTGGGGGACAAAGCTGTGCTGCAGTGGGGTATGTGGTCCGCGCCAGCTTGCACTGAGCTGGGGAGCCCGAGGCACCTTGCATGCTCTCCCTGGGAATCTTGGTCTGTTGCTCCATGCCTCGGTTTCTGCATCTGTGCCACACGGCTGCTGCTGACCCTTTGAGCCATACTTGCTGCCACAGCAGTCCTGGGCCAGAGCTGCTAAGACAGGCGTGTGCAGGCAGGTGGGTGTCCTCTGAGGGGCTGTGCTTTTCACTGCCTGCACTGCTGGGAGCACAGCTCACGAGGCTCCCCACGGATGCCTTGTGGCTAAGGGTGCCCATGTGCTGGCAGGAGTGTGTGTGTGTTGCACCTTTCTGAATGTGTGCGTGACAGCAGGTGATGGCACGTGCAGGCAAACTCAGGCCCCCTGTGCGTGCAAACCTGCATGGGTGCACACCGTGCACCATGTCCCTACACAGCTGACTGTGCCCACACCCCCTGCCCTCTGCTGCCTCCCAGTCCCAGCCCAGTGCCAGGCCAAAGAGGGTTTCCTGCTGCCTCGTCCCAGCTAGAGGAGGTGACATGACTGGTCTGGGCACTCGCCTTGCTGGAGACACCCAGCTGGGAAGGCTGGTTTGCCTGGTGCTGGCTCTGGCACAGTGACTCGGTGTCCAGCTGCTGGTCAGGTTTTTCACTGGTGCCCTGTGATGCCTAATCCCTGGCACGGTCTATTGCTGCCATCTTGGGGCCCTGTGCCCCAGCCCCAGCATGGGCCGTGGCAGCCAGGGAAGGAGCAGTTTCTCCATGGCAGGGGCTGCTTTGTACAGCATCACACGTGGTGGCAGGCACTCGCTGCCCCAGGCCAGTGCTACACAATCCCCAGAGCCTCAGCCCAGGCCAGGAACAGGCATCACACACACAGGCCAGCTCGGGCACACAGGGGAGCAGCCGGGTAATTTTCCACTCAGTTTTCCTTCCAAGATCTGGTTAGGCTCTGCCCGCGTTGTCTCACACTCTTTTTCCAGTCAGCCTTCATTCATCCATGGTGGAGGCCAGCCTGCCCAGTCTTCCCTGCAGCTCTATCCCCCCAACGTACACCAAACCTGGAGGATAAGGGCTGGGATATTCTTTTCTGCTTCCCTGCGAGTAGAAGCAGAAGCTCTTTCCCTTTCCAGCCAGTGCTGCCACATCCCTCCCTGTGCCCAAGGGCCTGGGAAAAGGGCTGTGGGAGCAGCCTGGAAGCAACCTGGAGGTCTGGACCATGCCCTTGGGCTGGGGAGGCACAGCTGGAGGCACGGGGTAGGGACGAGAGGTGGACACTCCTGCCCACCACGTGCCTGAAGCTGGGGCTCAGCAGGAAACGTCTCCCCGCCATCCGTCTGGAGCCAGCCATCCTGTTCGTGGCAGGGCTGGCTCCCCTCTTCCCTCTCCCTGGCACTCACTCAGGTTGTAAACACCCACCTGAGCCCCCAGGCATGGGAGCAGGGTCCATGGAGGGCATGCGGCATCATAGCCCGCTGCCAGCGTCTTGCCTGCCCCTTCCCCAGCACCCTCCACCCCAGAACGAGCTGCACCATGTGCAGCACCAGCATTACCCTGCCCTGGTGTGGAACCCCCTGTGTCCAACCTGCCTAGTCGCTGGCCCCAGCCCTGGGGCAAGGGAGCAGGTTGGGGGACCGGGGTGAGTGGAGGAGGGAATTCCTGCCTCCCCCTCCCACACCAGGCCCTGGTGGGGGGGACAGAGGGGGGGACCCAGCACCCGCCGCCAGCCACGGGCACTCACTAAAGCCCTTGCCACCACTGCTAGGGCAGGGGTCCCCACGCCCAGATGCCCACACACCACTTCAGTGTGGGTGCCAGCCTGCTCCCATGGGATGGCCATGGCGCAGCAGGGGCTGTGCTACTGCCTAACCGCAGCCTTGGGGTCTGCATGCGAATGCAGATGGGCCTTCCAGCCAGGACTGGTCGGTGGCAAAGATGAGCAGGGCTTGGCAGCTGGCACAGGGTGCTGGGGTGGGCACCATGATGGGGTGGGTGGTGAGGCTGGATCAGTGACATTGGCTCAGGTTTCTGTGGTGCTTTGATGGGCACACTTGCTATTTTCCACGCCTGTGCTTTTTTTCCTCCCTTTCCCAAGCTGGAAAGCAAATGTACCGATCGTAAAACAGACTTGGGTGCCTGTGGTCGTGCCAGGTGCCGGAAACAAGTGCATGTTGCAGCCCCAGCGCTGCCATCGGTTCTGCCCCATTACCCAGCCCCGAGGGCAGTGCCAGCAGCACCCGCTCCTGCCAGAGCCAGGGCATGGCAGGGCTGGCTCAGTGCCTCCTCCCTTCCCTTCTTCCCAGCTGCCTTCTGCCTCTGCACCACATGAACCACTATCCAGAGGAGTTTGCAGCCAGGAGGCAAGGATGACCACATTTGTTCCTACCCATACCATCACTTTATGCCTCACTTTACCATCCCGCAGGGCAAAGGGAGGCATGTGCAGCTGCAGTGAGTGGCTGTGCCTGCCGAGCCGCCGGCTCTACACAGGGCTGTGCTGGCTCCCAGGAAAGGCAGGCTGGCGGGGGGCAGGACCGGAGCTGTGCCGCCCCATTAAGCACCCTGGGTGAACATAGGGTCAGAAGGCCAGAGCCACCCACAAAATCGCCGGCAGCTCTCTGCAGTCCCATCCTGAGCAGCTGACATCTCTGGCCTGCAGCCAGTCCTGGCCCTGCAGCCAGTCCTGGCCCTGCCTGCCTTCATGGTGCCAACTGGGCCTGTGGCAACCTCTGCCCATGGCAGAAGGTCACCGCTACAGAGGGGACAGCTGAGGGCAGGGAGCTGGCTCTGGGTGATGCCATCCCACTGCGGCTCCCCTTCTCCCTCCTACTCCAGCCTTGCCCTGAGAGCCTGCATGCCGCTCTGGCTGGAGGGGAATTTGGTCCTTGGCCCAGGGCACCCAGTGTCACCAGGGCACAAGGCTTGGCACGGGATGTGGCTGAACGCCACCCCCCTTGCCATGGCAAAGTGCTCCGCCAGCACCCTGCACAACCCTCGGGGTAGGCTGTGCACCGGCGCAAATCCTGCCCCTCGGCCTGCCACCAGGCTGCAGGGCAGGGTAGTGGGAACCCTGGCTGGTGTGCACAGCACCGGTATAGTGGTACGTGCACTGAGGAGCTGTGCCATGGCCCTGGGGCCCAGGATGAGACTTGCAGGGGCTGCGGGAGTATGTTGCAGGGCACCCGCGCCATCTGTGCAAAGCCGGTGCGGTGTGCGCCCCTGTGTACACTCTGTGTCCCTGTGTGTGTACGGTGTACACACAACAGGTCGTGTATATATATACACATGCGCGCACATGCACGCAGGGATTACAACAAGCATCCTGTTGTGATGCAAAAAGCCCTGGCCCTGCAGATGAATAACGCTGCAAGATGCCTCCTCAGATATTTTTGCTGGTGCCAAAAATAGTCTGTCTTCCTCCCCCCGCAGTCAGCCCCTCCACTGGCTGTGCTGAGCTCACACCACGGACAGGGAGGCTGCATCTGCAGCAATTAGGATTCAAACAGCAGCCACTGGCTCTGGCTGGGGGTGTATTGGTGGGGGCTGGCATAGGAGGAGAGCAGCCTCTGCTTGGTGCCTCCAGTCCCCTTGGTGAAGCTGGATGCTCTGGCTGTCCTCAGAGCCTCCTGACTGCACTCCCTGCCTCCATCACCCATGGAAATTTCCCTGAGCAGGCAGGTAAGACACCTGGGCGTGCACAGCAGTTGCAAGCCTCCGTCACTTACCCTGCTGCGGTCAGCGGGGTGAAGCAGAGGGAGACGCAGGACTGGGATGCAGGTCACCTGGGCTCCCTGCCAGCCTACACAGCTGCCCTTGCTGCAGGAGAAGAGCCGGAGCCCCGCCTGCTCCGTGCCTCAGTTTACCCAGAGCTCAGAGGGGAGACACCAGATGGGGTCTTTGCTCCATACAGGATTTGGGGAGAGTTTTTCCCCAGAGAAGGAAGCAAGGCACTGAAATACTCTCTGAGCTCAGTGCCAATGAATCCCCCAAAGAGAGGGGCATGCACTGTCTGCTGTTGCTCAGTTTCCCCAAAATGGTACTGCCCACGAGCCCAGCACTGGCCCTGCAGGGAAGGCACATGCCTGGGAGTCCCACAACCCTCTCAGACAGCACTCAGCACCTTTCTGGGTACAGGGACCCCATGCACCCACATGCTGTGGGAGTGTCCCCGTTTTACCAAGCCAGTTTTGGTGAGTGACCCCTGGCTGGGGCAGACCCACTCTCTGCCAAGTGCCTGCCCAGCTTTCTGGCCAGTGCGGTGCTGGCAGCACAGCATGTCTGGGTCTGGGGAGCGCATCCCATCAGCCCTGGTCCCCAGGAGCCAGGAGCATGGGGGAGCCCTGGGGGAGCAGGCACTCCTCCAGATGCTGCCTTGCATTAAGTGCCCTATTGCCCCCATGATGCCAGTGTGGTGCTGGCATTGGGGGACAGGCACCCCAGCGCGCGGGGAGCACCTCTGTGGAGAGTCGCACAGCTGCGGCATGCTGGTGGGGTGGAAGGGATAGATGACTGCACTGGGGCACTGCCCGCATGCTCCCCAGAAGCCCTGCGGTGCCCGGGGCCCTGCCACCACCACGGGCTCGGCATGCCGGGAGCGTGGCCATGGGCACAGCCGCCCCTCGCGGGCCCCCTTGGCTCTCAGCTCAGCTGTACCACGCGGTGCGGCGGGGGCTGGCCGTCACGGAGCCCGGCTGCCGCCTCTCCACCCATTTGATGTCAGAGCCGCTCAGGTGCCGTCAGCCCCAGAGCCGGCACCGGCTCCGGCACTGCACGCCTGAGCACGGCAGTGCCCGGCGAGGCCGGACACCTGACCCTGTGCCCCAGGCCTCAGCTGGCCTGAGGTGAGGGGTGCCCACCCGGCACCCCCTGGCAACCCCCTACCCGCGGCTGGCCCTCGCCGTCTCGCTGTGCCCGCGAGGGCCATCATGAGGGACTCCTACACAGTGACGTTGCCCGAGGAGCCCCCCGCGCTCCCTGACCTTCACAAGGACCTGCGTCCCCGCACCTCCATGCCAGGGTCCCTGCTGGTCTCCACCTTCGTCGGGCTCGTCCTCAACAAGACCAAGGTATGAGCCCTGTGGCTGCCTGCAGCCCCTGCCCTCCGGCTTGGGGGCAGAGAAGGGGGTGCTGGGAGGGGGTGACCCCTGCCCTTGCCAGGGAGCATGGGGTACCCCATGGCATCCCCCTTGCTGGAGGATGGGGTGCTTGGGGGTGGGTGCCCGTCCTGGCTGGCTGTGAGGCCAGGGTGCCCTGGTGTCCTGCGGGAGGGGCAGGGAGCAGGTGAAAGCACGTGCCAGGATGCCCGGGTCCCTCTCCCAGCCTTGTCCCTGCGGTGACCTTGGTCAAGTCCCTGCACCCCAGTCTGCAAACTGCAAGGAAGGGGCTCCTGGCCATGCTAGCCCCTTGGCAGTGTCACCAGACTGAGCTTGGCTGTCCTTGGAGCTACAGTGCCAGGCAGGTCTCCCTCTGTGGGGATAGCAGAGGCAGGGGGCATGGACATGGAGGGCAGGGTCTGGGCACTTACATAAGTCTGGCTTCTCCAGCTCTCCTGCTGCCAGGCACTTGGCATGTGGACCCAGATGGGGCAGGACAGTCTGGATCTTGTCCCCTATCCCCATCCCCTGTCCCCCGTCCCCCTCCTGCAGTGCAGCCTCAGGGACTCCTCAGCCACCACTGCGTGAGCCAGCTCTCCTTCACCGC
The DNA here is from genome assembly GCF_949628215.1 of Phalacrocorax aristotelis. NCBI lineage: Eukaryota > Metazoa > Chordata > Aves > Suliformes > Phalacrocoracidae > Phalacrocorax > Phalacrocorax aristotelis. The sequence continues at coordinate 2,848,331 of NC_134297.1, read as the reverse complement.
CTCTGAGCAGCGCCGTGTCCTAGATAAAGCCCCAGATGGGCGAGGGGGATTAGCTGGAGTTGAGTCACCATGGGGAGGGAAAACCAGGGAGGGAAATAAGACGGTGCACACAGGCTTGCACCACGGTATGGGCGCACCTGGTGGTCCCCCACCCCAACCCTCCCCTGGGGATGCTCCAGCCTCTTGGAGGGCAGCCCAGGTCCTAGCCTGGCCTGGCAGTGAGCAAATGCCATGTACACAGGGAGGTTTGCACCCACATAGGTGGGACGCTCTGGTCCCTCCTGCCACGTGGCAGGAGCTGCCCAACCAGGGCAATGGATGAGCAGCGTCCTGGTGGGGATACCTGGAGCACACTGGGGCAGCTCCCAGGAGTTGCTGCTATCCCCCCAGCACCGTGACCTGCCCTGCATGGGCATGGGGACATGAGCAGCAAGCCCTCGAGGGATCGGCCCATCCAAGGGGTGTTGGGACACAGACCCACCTCTTCTGCTGCCTGCTTGGCCCCATCTGCTCAGGGACCAGAGCCAGGCCAGCTCCTCCAGCCGCAGTGTGGCACTGACCTGCCACAGCCTGCTGGCACCCCTTGCCCAGCTGAGCCTGCCCTCTGGCCTGGGGGTCCCCACGCAGAGATAAGCAGTGGGGTTGCCTGGTACATTTGCACAGCCAACCCCTGGCACTGAGTGTCGTGGCCGGCTGTGGCTGGGGACAGCCCTGTGTGCTGAGCACTCACATTGCACACGGGGTACCCTGTTGGTCCGGCAGAGCCATGTGCCCCCACAAAAGGCATCTGAGTCCCCACTGGTGCTGGTCCCCCCTGCGGTGGGTGATGCCTGCACTGTCACTAAGGAGCACGTGTAACTGGATCTGGGTTATTTTGGGCTGCTGTCAGGGCTGGGTGCTCAGCACCTCCCACACACACACCAGCTGCTGCTATTTTGGAGCTGCTGGGCCCCCTCCCCTCCTCTCCTCCTCCCTCTCCTCATGCCTGGGGTGGGCTGCTGGGGTGTTTGCCTAAGGGTCCTTAAAACCTGGTCAGGCTGGGGACAGCACAATTGGCAGTCAGATCCCGCAAGCCCTCTTGGCCCCCCACCCTGCTCCAGGCATGGATCTGGGGAGGTTCACCCCACCACTACCCTCTGCACCAGGCTTGCATGCAGAGCTGGGGACAGGACCCCTGGGATCCCACTACTCATCCCCACCAGCACCTGATCCCCCACACTGGGAGAAGGGTGGGCAAACCTGTGGCCCGCCCCAGATCCCTCCATGCTCTTGGTCTCTGCAGCAAAGAGTGGCGATGCTTCCTGGCCCCGGTGCTCAGCTGCACATGCCCATCTCTGCTTGGCATGAGCCTGCCCGGCTCAGGGAGTGCCTGGGGCTCTGGAAAAGCCCTGTGGCACAGGCACAGCACAGCCAGGCCAGCGAGTGGCTGAGAAGACACCACTGGTCACAAGCCACATTCCCAGGGCTGACTGCCACAGGGCTGGGCTCGTACTTTCCCAGGTGGACTTTATCCTGCAAAACATCTGTGCCAAAATCTAGGCTGCCCTTGTGCGGGGTGTCCCGAAGGGGACACCCAGCATGGACAAGGCAGGCAGTGGCAGAGCACCATGCACCTCCTGCAGGTATGGGGCAGGCATGGGGCACTGCCACCCCCTGGCTTCCTGGGACACAGGGCTGGCAAGGGCAGGCAGCAGTGGTGGCTGGCCTGGCCTGCAGCCCAGGGCATGGGGCAGCACTGTCTCCAGGCAGGGAGAACTTTGAGCCCTGTGCATTGCCCTGGGCCAGGGAGCTGAGCAGCAGCAGCCAGGCAAGCAGGATGGGGCAGGCCAGCCGTGGCTTCCCACTGGGTCCTCTGCCGTGGTCCTGTGTGCAATCGGTGCAGAGAGCAGCTGGGGTGCTGGCTCTGCCCATGATGCCCACAGAGGGATGCGGCCTCTGCTTGCCTTTGAGGGTCTGTTGCACGTGGATGCCCGTGGCACCATGGCCTCACTGGGCTGCCCACAGCCATGGCCAGCCTGTGCTGGGCACTGTCTCAGCCCTGTTCCTTCTCTCTGCAGAGCTCCAAGGCAGTGCAGGGGCTGACCGGCCTGCGAAACCTCGGCAATACGGTGAGTGCTTACCCAGGCACCTGGCTGCACAGCCCTAGCTCACACCATGCTCTTCTGCAGGCACATCTGTGGGGCAGTGGGGAGCCCCGTCCCTTTGCCTCACCCCCAGCACCCACACTCACACCCCAGCAGCTCCCTGCACCCCACTCCAGATAATGCTGGCTGAGGAAGGGGTTCCCATGCTCTGCACTGCTTCGTCCCTATCCTCTGCCCTCCCACCCCAGGTGTCCCCCTGCCACTGCCTGCTTCCCTCTGCCTCCCGTTGCCATGGTTTTCTCTTCTGCCTCCCCCAGTGCTTCATGAACTCCATCCTGCAGTGCCTGAGCAACACCAAGGAGCTGCGGGATTACTGCCTGCAGAACCAGTACCTGCGGGACCTCAACAACAACAGCCGCATGCGCACCGCGCTTATGTCAGGTAGCTGTCACTCACCAGCCCCTGGCTCCCTGCAGCACATCCTTGCTCCCCTGGGCCACCCCATGTCCTGGGGGACCTCCACCCAGAGGTCGGTGCTTCTTCCCAGCCCTGCTGGGACAGGCGCTGTGTTGTGGGTGCCCAGCCAGTAGGAGGATCAAATCCTCCCTCTAGAGGGGCCGGGGTTGGCCACAGGGACCTCAGAGTGGGGTGCTGAGCTCTCCCCTGGAGGGGACGGCAATGCCATGCCCCTGGGTGGGGCCAGCTGCGCTGCTGACCTGCCTCTCTGCCCACAGAGTTTGCAAAACTGATTCAGCTGCTCTGGACCTCGTCCCCCAACGACAGCGTGAGCCCCTCCGAATTCAAGACACAGATCCAGAGATATGCCCCCCGCTTTGTTGGCTACAAGTAAGGGCTGTCGGTGCAGGGGTGGCAGGGGGGAGGGGGGAGCTGAGCCCCTGTCACTGCTCACTGGCTGTGCCCTGTGACTTGCAGCCAGCAGGATGCACAGGAATTCTTGCGGTTCCTCCTTGACGGGCTGCACAGCGAGGTGAACCGTGTGCTAGTGCGGCCACGGGCCAGCACCGACACCCTGGACCACCTCCCGTAAGTTCTGGCTGGGGCAGAAGCAGTGGACAAGCCCCACGGAGGAGCTTGCTGCCTTCAAGCCCAGCCCAGGGACGGTGACCATGCAGGTCCCTCTGTGCTGGGTCACAGGGACTGGCATCCCCAGGCCACACTCAGTACCATGCTGTCTCCCCAACCTCTTGCAGTGATGATGAGAAGAGCCGCCAGATGTGGAAGAGGTACCAGGAGAGGGAGGACAGCCGCATTGGTGGTGAGCAGTGCTGAGGGGAGAGGAGGGCAGGGCTGGGTCAGGAGCAGGGCTGGGAGCCAGGGGTCTCATCCTGCTTTGTCCCATCCCCACCAGACCTCTTTGTTGGGCAGCTGAAGAGTTCACTGACCTGCAGTGAGTGTGGCTACTGCTCCACAGCCTTTGACCCCTTCTGGGACTTGTCCCTGCCTATCCCCAAGGTAAGGGGTCCCCACCAACCCCCAGTCCCCTGCCCCACACACCCTGTCCCTGACCCGTGCTGTGCTCCCACAGAAAAGCTACGGGGAGGTGACTCTCATGGACTGCCTACGGCTCTTCACCAAAGAGGATGTGCTGGATGGGGACGAGAAACCGGTATGGGGTGTGGGGCACGGTGACAGGTGGGCTTGCCTGGGTGCAGGCTGGGCCCCTTTCCCACCATGCCTGTGTTGCCAGGACTGTGGGTTCAGTTCCTAGTGGGGCTGGCTTCTGCCCTCACCCCTCTGTTCATGCTGTTTGTCTCCCACAGACATGTTGTCGCTGCAAAGCCAGGACGAGGTGCACAAAGAAATTCAGCATCCAGAAGTTCCCTAAGATCCTGGTGCTTCGTATCCTTCAGGCAGAGGGACAGGGTCAGAGGGTGCTGGGGGTTCGGGGCAGGCAGTTCTTTGCAAGTTCCCCTTTGTCCCTTGGCTCCTTGACATGCCCCCCCAGACCTGAAGCGCTTCTCAGAAGCCAGGATACGAACAAGTAAGCTCACCACCTTCGTCAACTTCCAGCTGAAGGACCTGGATCTCCGGGAGTTTGCCTCGCAAACCTGCAGTAAGTGCCTGGCCCTGTGTGGCTCCAGCACAGCTCTGGGCACCCAGCAGCTTCCAGCAGGGTCCCTGATGTGCCTCAGGGTGCTGCAGCCTACAGCGGGTGGCAGACGCACGGCGAGTGGGAGCCACAGACATCCAGGGTGCCAGTCCCTCCCAGCTCCATGCTGGCAAGTTGGGGGACAGCAGGGCAGCAGCTGGCACAGCTGAGCACTGCCCTTGCTCTCCACAGACCATGCCATTTACAACCTCTACGCTGTCTCCAACCACTCGGGCACCACCATGGGGGGACACTACACTGCCTACTGCAAGAGCCCTGTCTCCGGCGAGTGGCACAGTTTCAACGACTCCCGGTGAGGCTGCACATGGGACAGGGGTGGCTGGAGGGTTGGGGCAAGCAGGGACCCCCTGCCCAGGGCATCCTGGTGGCTTGTCCCCATTACTCACAGCACGTCTCCCCATCTCCACAGTGTTACCCCGATGTCATCCAGCCACGTCCGCAGCAGTGATGCCTACCTGCTCTTCTATGAGCTGGCCAGCCCATCCTCCCGCATGTAGCCAGCCCTGCCTCCCCGGGGACCCCTGTGCTACCCCTCAGAACCAGCCCCTCCAGGTTTTGGCATTTTGCCCCCCCAGGTGCAAGAGGGAGGTGAAGAGGAGAGGCCCAGAGGTGGCTGCAGCAAGAGGCTGGAGGTGGCCAAGAGCAGTCCCTGGGCAAGGACACCCCAGCTCTGAACTGAGGAGGGCAGACCACAGCAGGGCAGTGCCCAGGCAGCTCAGGCACCTCCTGGTCACTGGCATTTGGTTTTTACCTTGGGGTACGTTCTAGGTGTTTTTTTTTTTTGGTGTGTAATAAAAATACTGAGCAAGGGACTCTGCAGGCATGGGGCTGCCTTGCCCCATTGACTCAGCCAGGACCTCTGCTTCCCTGGGTGAGCACCCAGAGCTGGGGACCCAGGAGAGCCTCCCTCATCCCTCCTGGCCTCTTGGCACTCCTATTCTGCTTGGCCATCCCAGAGGATTCATGAACTGCACCTGGCCTCCTTCCAGCACTTCCGAACCTCCTGGCAAAGGACCCCAGCCCTTCAGTTGCCTCTGTCCCATCTCAGGCAGCATGTCCCCACCAGCTGCCCCATGCACACTCCTCAAAGCAGCCTGAGTTCAGGCCCAGTCTCATGGACAGGAGGGAGGAAAATATTTTGTGGAATTTATATGTATTTATAGTGGACTTTGCTCAACCTGGAGCACCCCACCGCTTCCTGCTTCTCCAGGGACTTGTGCTGGGGGATGCTTTGGGTAGGTTTTTACCTGCCTCCTCATACGACGGTGCCTTAAACCATTTAGGGGAATGGGAGGCCATTGGGGTGCATAGGAACAACCATCCTGCAGAGGAGAGGGACGGGAGGACAGTGGCTTTCTGGGACCATCTGCAATTGGGGCTTTCTTCTCCCTGCAATCAGGAGCCCCCCTGGGTGCCTGGGTGTGTGTGTCCCCACACGCCCTGTTGCTCTGTCCTCCAGCTAGCAAATGCCAGTGGCCTTTTTAGCCTTTTCTCTAACTTATTCTCCTCCCCATCCTGCCTTGCCTAAGGTGCAGCAGGAGGAGAGATGGGCCCCACCCAGCACAATCGCAGTCCCAGCCCGCAAGGCAGCTATGTCCAACTCAGCAACCCATCCTGCTTCGCCCTCACTGGCCCTGCGGGCACAGGATGAGCACTCTCACGCCATGAGCATCCCACCCAGCCCCGGGGCATCCTGGCAGGGCTTGGGGTGGGGCAGGCCAGGATGGGGGGCTGCCCACGGCAGGTACCGGACTGGGGCAGCGTTGCTGCTTGGCAGGTGGCTTGTTTACTGTGTAAGCAAGATGGGCGGGAAGTGTCTCGTACAAGGGAGACTCGTGCAGGAATAAATTTTAGCTTGAACAGAGTGCTGTGTACATGTGCTTGTCTCTGGGCGGGCTAATGAGGACTGTGGCTCCAGCAGTGGTAGGGAAACCGCCACTGGTGACGGAGCAGCCTGCCGGTTCGTGGCTCCAGAGGTCCAGGAGTACCCACGCCCTGAGGCTTGCCTGGAGGGAGACATAGGTGCAGGAGGCAGTCCCTCTTCTCTAGTCACCTGCAGTGCCTGGAGGCAGAGAGCGCCTTTCTTCCTCCTCCAGCCCTGTGGAGCTCCCCAGTGCCCATGCTCTTCCCCCAAAGCCCCTGAACAATGGCCCCTTTCTCCCCTGCTTAGGGACGAGACAGGCACCGAGGCATTAAGGGGCAGCAGGAATGCAGGTGGCGGGCCTCGGGCACCCAGTGCTGGGGAGGTGCAAGGGAAGGAGGGACACAGCCAGCCCAGGCTCCCAACGCAGCCCCTTCAGTGCTGCACTGCACCAGTGGGAGCCCGGAGGCAGCAGGCAAACCAGTGGCCCCTCCATGTACCCAAAAGTAGGGTCCCCAGGAGGACAGGCTTCCAGCAGGGCGGATGCGAGAACACCTTCCCCTTTAAGACTCTAGTTCTCTGTGCCAGAGCCTGACCTCGGCATCCTCAGCTGAGCTGGATTAACGGGGGAGGGGGAAGGGGCCTGCAGAGGGGACTGGGGCTGCCAGCTTCCAGGGGCTCCCTGCACTTGCAGCATGGTGGGCATGGCCCCTGGGGCTCCGGAGGGTCTGGCACTGGGGTGGCACGTGTAGGTACAGCTGGTGCTGCCACCACCACTGCCCCAGTAAGTGGAGAGGGGGTTCCCATGCTGCCCCGGGGCTAATGGGGGCAGCTGGGGAGGAGTGGGTGGTGGGGCAGGCAACTGTGCTGGGGGGCAGAGTGTGCTGGGGAGGTTTTTAGTCAGGCTGCACTGGGAATCATCTGCTGCAATGAAAGACTTCACCGAAATCACGCTTTGCCCCGAGGCTCTGGACCACAGCAAGGTAGGGCTGGGGGTGGGGATGCTGCCTAGGGGTCCCCACCTAGCCACCCACGGGCCCTGCAGCATGCTCCCCATGTTGCCATCTGCACTTGTTCTCCTGCAGACTGAGTTCTGCAACCCCGTCTTCGATGGCGAGGAGCCCCGGGCAGTGCCAAGCACCGAGCACCTGCCAGACGAGGATGGGACCAGCCCTGCATCGCCCCGGGATGGCCTTGGTACCAGCCTGGGGGTTTGTGCACACACCCCTGTCCATGCGGCTGTCAGGAGCTGCTGCGGGTCTGGAGCGGGGTGGTGGGACAAGCTCCCCACAGGGGTCTGGGATCACTTAGAGGACCCGCTAGCACCCAGGGGACAAGAGGTCGGGACGTGCCCAGCTGGGGCTCAGCCAGCTGTGCAGGGAGGTGGCAGGGTGGGGCTATGGCTAGCAGCACCCCAGCTCTGCCCACTTTCCTCACCCTCCTGTAGGCCAGCAGCTGTGGGGCCAGGCAGGCTGGCGGTACCGCAATGACTGCAAGTTTACTTGGCTCTGTGTGGCTCTGATGAGCACAGTCCTCCTCTTCCTCATCGCCCTTCTGCTAGGCATCATGATCCACGGTGAGTGCCTGAGCAGAGAGGTCTTGGGGACGGGCTGTGACCGTATGGCGGGGGACAGAAAGCCGGCTCAGAGGGGTAGAGGGGCACAGAGAGGGCATCCATCCTATACAGGACCTCCCAGGGCCTGCCCATTGTGGGGAGAGAGTGCCCCCACGCACAGGAACAAAGGGGATCTCCACTTCCCTGGGATATGGCGAGGTCACTGGGCCCTGTGAGAGCTGTGTGGGATCTCCTGGGACCTGCACTTATGTGGGGTAGAGTGGGAACACAGGGCATGGGGCTGGGTGGGCTTCCTAAACCCCTTCCCCCCGCTGCAGCCATTTCTCCCCGCTGGGGCTAAGCTGTCCCTGCTCTTCCCTGGCCACAGAACTGACATCCCCACAGCCACCCCGTGCCCCAGCTGCAGCCCTGCCTGCCCGTGGCACCGCCATCACCACTGCAGCACCCATCCGAAGGGAACCCCTGGCCCCCACAACAGCTGCCACCCCAACCCAGAGCTGGCTGCCCACATCCAGCACACCATCACCACGTAAGTCCCACGTGGGGCAATGCGCCAGGATGGCAGTGCCCTGTAGCACTAGCTCATGCCCACGCTGTTGCCCCATGCAGCCTGCGGTGGGACCCTGCGTGGCCCTGAGGGCTCCTTCAGCTCTCCCAACTACCCCGGCCCCTACCCACCCAATGCACTCTGCATCTGGCACATCGAGGTGGGCCCCAGCCTTGTCATCCAGCTGAAGATGGAGATGTTCAGCGTGGAGGGCACTGCCTCCTGCCTCTTTGACCGTGTGGAGCTCTATGAGGAGCGGGGGGCCAGCGGCACGGATCCTGCCCCAGCTCAGGGGGGCCCGATCAGGTAGGGCCTCTTGCACCCAGGGAGCATGGCAGTGCAGTGGGGAGGGGGCAGCATCTCCAGGGCAAGCAGTGTCACCCCTTGTTGTGCCCCAGGTTTTGTGGCAACGTGGTCCCCCCAACCTTCAACACCAACTCCAACCACCTGCGTGTCACCTTCATCTCTGACAGTAGTGTGGGTGCCCCAGGCTTCAGTGCCCGATACCGTGCTGTAGCCCCCAGCGAGAGTGAGTACCCCTGCCCCCAGGCACTGCCAAGACTCCTTGCTGCAGGCAGGCAGTGGGTAGCACCGGGGACTTTTCCTTAATGCCCAGGGTACTGGGGCAGGGGAGGGTGCCCAGTGGGATGCCACCACCAGCCTGGCTATCTCTGCTTGTGCTGCAGAGAGCTGCGCCTGGGATGAGCACTTGTGCGACCAGGGACTCTGCCTCCACCCGGGCTTCATCTGTGATGGCTTCCACGACTGCATAGACAAGAGCGATGAGGCCAACTGCAGTATGAAACACAAAGGTGGGCCAGCCCCCCGCCTGCAGCCTGCGGCCCCCATGGCACCCGGCCAGAGGGCACGGAAATGAGCAGTGAGAGGCAGGGGCAAGGAATTGGGGGGATGGGGTGAAGGGAGAGGAGCAGGGGGTAAAGCTGCATGTGTCTGTGTCCTTCCAGAGTGTGGGGGGCTGCTGACTGCCTTGGAGGGGTACTTTTCCACCCCAAGCCATCCCCAGCCATACCCGCACCAGCAGGTGAGAGAAGGGATGCCAGTAGAATGGAGGTGGGAGGAGGGTGAGGGTGCGCACGGAGGAAGGCAGCCTCCCACCAGGGAGAAGTGGGGGTGTCCTACCAGGCTTCACAGGTGTCACTGGTTGCCCCCTGCCCTGCAGCTGTGCCTCTGGCAGATCTCAGTGCCTGTGGGCCATGTCATCGACCTGCGCTTCCACAACTTCAGCTTGGAGTCGCATGAGGACTGCAGCTTCGACTTTGTAGAGGTGCATGACAGTGCAGGCACAGGGACTGCCAGCCTCATGGGCAGGTACAGGAACACCCGTAATATCTCTGGCCCTGCTGCACCAGCCTGGGGTTCCCTTGGCTCAGCTGGAGAAACTGAGGCATGGGGCAGGCTGGTGAGGAGGAGCCACTGGAGGACAGGGTTTGGGGAGGTGCTGGTTGGCCCCACTGCCCACCCTGACCTCATCCCTTGCCACACGACCCTGGCAGGTTCTGCGGCCACCAGCTGCCACCCACCCTGACCTCCTCACGGCATGTCATGACCGTCCTCTTTGTGGCGGATGAGGGAGTAGCAGACGATGGGTTCTTCGCCACCTACCAAGCCCACAATGCCACAGAGAGTAGGTAGCCAAGCAGGGGTGCAGGCTTCCCAGAGAGGCTGTGCAGTCACTGTCCTTGGGGATTTTCAAGGCCAGACTGGATAAAGCCCTGGAAAATACTGCTCTCACCCCATAGATGACCCTGCTTGGAGGAGGAGGTTGGGCTACAGGCTCCTGGGGTCTCTCCTCACCTGAATTACCCTATAACCCTAGCCATGGGGATGTGGCCTGGAAGGGCTCACCTGCATACAGGCATGATCCATCACCTGAGGGCCACCCCCAAAAACCCAGGGAATTTGGGATCCCTCTAAGCTGGACCAGCAATGGTCACCTATCAGCCATGGCTGCCAGGTGGTGGTACTCTGAATCACTCACCTGGATGTCCCCTGGCCAGTGACCAAGAGGAGCTGAGACGGGGTGGTTAGCATGGGAACAGGCTGACTCCTAGCAGGGAGGCCAGCTGCCATTGGCATGACCCAGGCCACGGCCAGCCTGCTCTCTGCCTGTGCTCATGCCAGAGCTCATGCTTACATCTTACATCTCATCTTACAGAGACCTGCAGCCCCACAGAGTTCTCCTGCGGAAATGGTGAGTGCCAGGTACTGGAGTCCGTGTGTGATGGCTGGCACGACTGCCCCGACGGCACCGATGAGCTGAACTGCACAGAAGTCTCCTACCCAGCCTTCGGTGAGTGCCACCCCCAGGTGCTCCACTCAGCACTCAGCCCCCCTGAGTCCACCTGACCCAGGTTACACACTGGCAGCTGTCCCATTTACCTGAGGCATACCTGGCAGTTATCACTGCTGCTTAAGAAGTAAAGCGTCTCACCCTACGGCAGGGTCTGTCTGTGAGCCCGTGGAAGTGGAGATGTGCCTGGGGCTGGGCTACAATGCAACCTCCTTCCCCAACATCTGGCTGGCCATCCCAGACCAGGAGGGAGCCGCGGAAGTCCTGAAGGACTACCAGGTGAGCTGCCCAGGGGCAGCATATGGGTCTGCCCACACCACATCACACTGTGCTATGCTCACTATCACTCTCCCACAGACGCTGATGGAACTCGCCTGCTACCAGCACCTCCGCCTCCTCATCTGCAGCCTCTTTGTGCCCAAGTGCACCCCAGATGGGGGTGTCCTGCAGCCCTGCCGAGCCGTGTGCCTGGCTGCCGAGCTGCGGTGCCAGAAGTCCCTCGGCCTCCTTGGCATTCTCTGGCCCATCAACTGCAACATCCTGCCCGACTCCAATGACCCTGTAGAGTGCTTCCAGCCCTGACTCGGCAAGAGAAGAAGAGCAGGGGCTGAAGCAGCCTGCCCAGAGCCACCCCCCCGCCCATCCTCCTCCTGTTGCAAATACTCAGCTGCCTTGGTAGCACCCATCAGCAGCACCCCAGCTCCTCACCTGCCCTGGGGTCAGCCCCTCTGCTCAGCACACAGGTCAGTGCTCGGATGCCATGGGCTTGCCCACAGGACCAAGTCCTTAGAGAGCAGGTGCCCCTTCCCAGCCATGCTACAGGGAAAGGCTTGTGCTGGAGGGGCTGTGCCCACAGGTTGGAGCTGTGCTGGGGACACCACGCAAAGTCCCCCTGCCAAGCAGCAGGGCGGTGGCAAGAGGGTTGGCTACTGCCTCCCCATCCTCAGCCAACCCCAGGCATTTTGGCCAGAGATGTGCGTTGTTCCCAAGCCACTTCTCTCTTTCAGCATCTCCAGGCTGTGAGCGGCCTTTTTCCAGCAGCTCTCAGACAGGTGCTCTAGCCTAGCAGGGGAAGGGTTAATGCTCCCTAAATGGAGCAAGGCTGGGCTGAGGTGAGCCAGGCTGCAGACAGAAGAGCCCAGGGCTGCCCATGTCCACAGCCCCAAAGCCAGCAGCATGAACAGCATGAGGAGCAGGTGGCTTATTTGGTGAGGGTCTGTGTGTGGGTCCTGCTAGATCCTAGGGGAAACTGAGGCATGGGCCAAGGGAGGAAAGCCAGGGCTGGGGTGGGGGATGTGAGCAGGAATGGAGGAGCACAGGGGAGATTGTCTGGCTGCAGGGGGGAACAGGCTGATAGCTGTGCCCTCAACGGGCTGGGGGGCTTGCAGGGCCCCAGAGAGATGGATGAGTCTCAGAGGGGGTCAGGCTGGCAGCTGCGTGGTGCAGGGAGGGATCTTGTCCCAGAAAAGGCTGTGGCCCTGCTGGCTCAGCTGGCCGTGCTGGCTTCAGGCCACCCTGATGACCACAGGCCTGGCAACATCCCATGGCCACAAACTAGCTCCCAGCTGGCCAAAACCAACAATCCCTTCACACCTTGGGAGAGTGGAGCCAGGTGGCTCCTGGCTAGTGCCCAGCCTGGTCCTGGGTGCCTGGGGCAGGAAGGCTTAGCCACCAATGTCACCCACGCCGCTGTGGTGACATTGCACAGGGAGGAGAAAGCCAGCAGTGCCAGCATGCTCCGTGCTGCCCTCTCCTGCCCTGAGTGTGTGGGGAAGTCCCCTGCCTGGATGGGGTTACTAGGAGCAGGACCCACTCAGGTCAGCACCGCTCTGCCCTTGCAGCCAGCACTGCACCGCCAATCCCACACAGCCGCTCCTGCCCAGGGCTCTTGAGCCCGCATGGCTCCTTCGCCCTCTGCATGTCCCAGCTGCTGCAAGCTGGCTGCCGGGCACGGGACTTCCTCCAGCCATGGACCGCCCCACCACTCAGCTGATGCTGCTGTCCCTTGGACGCACTCGGTGCTGGAACGAGTTAAAGGCAAGCTGGGAGCGCCTTCGAAAGCCTGGCATGGTCCCAGCTTTGCCGTGTGCCCCGTGGTCCCCCAGGGCTAGCCCTGCTTCCTGGCACGGCCACAGTACTGCTCTGCCTGCACTTCCACCTGCCTGCTGCTGCCTGGCATATCCCCGCCTGCTCAGTCCCACACACTGCCTCGGGGCCCTATGCTGGCACCCCCTGGCTGACTCCTGCAGCTCCCGGCGGGTGCTCCCAGGCTGGCACTGCTAGCCTGTGTGCACCCTGCCATCCCCACTGCCTCAGCCCTGTTCCAGGGACAGCCCCGAGGCTGCCAGTCAGGGGACCTGCATGACCGAGAGCTCCGTCTCTCATTCCAACCCTGCCTGCCTTTGCTAGGTTTCCCTCCCTTGGCCTTTCTTTTGTTCCACTTTCACTCTGCTGCCTGTTTTCTCTTGTTTCCCTTCCCCTGTCCTGCTGCCTGGGTGCCCAGACGTGTTCAGCCAAGGCGGTTTGAAGCTCATGACTCCTCTCTCTTTGCCAGGCTGTTTGTCTCACTCTCCCTTCCCCCTGCTTACAGCACTTCTGACACCATGGGATTATTTTTCTTTTTCCCCTTGCCTTGTAGCTTTTGGCTCCCAAGGCCCTTGATTTCCTTTGGAGTTTGGGAGGAGAGACATGAGGAGGAGGGGGGGGGTGGAGAGGCTGCCTTTCCTAGGGCCTTCGTCAGAGCGAAGCGGTCAGGAAGAGCCACAGACCTTCAACGCCAGAGAGCACCGAGGCACTGGGGCAGGAGCTGCGAGATCACAGTGAGTGGGGCTACCCAGCTCCGTCCACCCTGCATTGGGGGGAGCTGGGATTCGCTGGGGTCCTGGCTCCAGCGCCTGGGCGGGGGAGAGACACTTTTCTCCTCCTTTTCCTCTTTGTTGCAGCCGTTACTTCCAGGAGGGGGAAGAGAGCAGCTTTCCCGGGGCAAGGCCACAGGGAGGGGGCCAGAGCTGGCCGCAGGGCTCCGTTCTCGCTGCGCTGGAGTAGGAAAGGCTGTGGGCAGCCCAGGCAGCAGGGTGGTCCCCAGCACTGGGGTGGTCCAGGGCGCAGCTGGGGATGCTGCCGGCCCAGACAGCTGTGTCTCAGGGAGCCAGCCGGGTGTAGAGCAGAGCTGCCGGCAGCCGGGGTGCTGCCAAGGGCTGGGCCACAATGCAGCCCTGCGCTCCCTGAGCTGCTGCCCTGCCACACGCCACCGGGATGCAACAACCCCACCCCACGCACACCTCACAGCTCCCCCGCTGCCCTCCAGCTGACACCCCAACATTCCCCTGCTGGCATCCCCATGCACACCCGTAGCCAGGCACACCACCAGTGTGGCAGCTCCCATCCCAAACAGCCCCAACCGCATGCACAGGGCTACTGCCTCCCACACATGATGTAGCTGCTTCCCCAGCTTCCTGGCTCCGGCCCCCCCACAAGCCGTCCCATGGCGGATCATGCGGGTGAGCTGCAGGACAATATGGTGGCACAGCCGGTGATGGGGATGTTGCAGCAGGTGCGGCCACCAGTTAGGCCTTGCCATGGGGAGCAGCTGAAAAGGCAAGGGGGAAAGAAGGGAGAAAAAGTCCCCTGGTGACTTCCTGCCACCCTCTCCCTGCCAGGCACTGCAAGCCTGTTCCCTCTTCACTGAGGTCCCCAGAGCCATTACTCCTCTCTGCCCACTCCTCTCTGCCCACTTCCAGCCCCTCTACAGCAGACAAGATGAAGCAGCTCTTCCTCCTCTTCCTCCTCGGGCTCGTTGCCAGCTCCTTGCAGATTGAAGACAACAAGATTCCTGGGCTGTGCTCAGGGCAGCCGGGCATCCCGGGAACTCCAGGCCTGCACGGGGGCCAGGGTCTGCCAGGCAGAGACGGACGAGACGGCCGGGATGGGACGATGGGGATGCCGGGGGAGAAGGGCGAGATGGGCCCTCCTGGTAAGAAAGGAGACATCCCAGCTGGGGTGGGGGACCTGCTCTGCCCTGCCTGTGTGGAATGCCCTCATGCCAGGGGGTGAGTTCTGGATACAGACACAGTCCCCCATTGCCAAACCAAGAGCGAATCCTGCAGAAATGACCCTTTCACGCCACCACTGCCCCTCTGGTCCTGCCTGTGGTGACCCTGTGCTCTGTCACTGACAAAGCTGCCTTTCTCCCCACCCTCACCGCTGTCCCTACCTTCTATTTCCCGCTTTAGGAGGGTCCGCCAAGCTGTGCCCAGAATACAGCTGCATCATCCCTACCCTGGTTTCTGGGCTGGACTTTCTCCCAGCCTGTGGGGGTTCCTCCAACTCTCTGTTGCTGCTGTGCCCACTTATTACATGCACCTAGCCCTCCCCACTTGCACTGCTTCCCCAGGCAGAGCACTGGCTGCAGCAGGTATTCACCATTCCCATCCTGTGGGAGCCTTATAACCCTGGTGGGATTGTGGCTGGGCAGGGTGGCTGTGGGAGCTCAGATGGCAGGGAGCCATGATGCTGGTGGTGACTTAGCGGTAACCCTGTCCCCCCCCAACACCTGCCCCAGGAGCACCTGGTCCCCGCGGGGAGGTGGGCAGCCCCGGCATGGATGGCATGCATGGTGAGAAGGGGGCGCAGGGCGAGTGTGCGGTGGCCCCCCGTTCAGCCTTCAGTGCCAAGCGGTCCGAGTCACGCAGCCCACCACTGGTTGACCAGCCCATCCGCTTCGACGTGGTGCTCATCAATGAGCAGGGCCACTATGACCCCACCACGGGCAAGTTCACCTGCGAGGTGCCTGGCCTCTACTACTTTGCCGTCCATGCTACTGTCTACCGTGCCAGCCTCCAGTTTGACATCATGAAGAATGGCCAGTCCATCGCCTCCTTCTTCCAGTACTATGGGAACTGGCCCAAGCCCACCTCGCTCTCAGGGGGTGCCCTGGTCCGCCTAGAGCCCGAGGACGAGGTGTGGGTACAGGTGGGCGTCGGGGACTACATCGGCTTCTACGCCAGCGTCAAAACGGACAGCACCTTCACCGGCTTCCTCGTCTACTCCTACTGGCAAAACTCTGCCGTCTTCGCCTGAGCCTGACCTCGGCTGCAGCCGGGGCTAGGGCGCATGACCCTTCCCAGCCACCAGTGCCCTGGGGAGGGTGGTGCCAGGGACCGGCTGCGTGGGAGCCAGGACACCAGGACCCCCACCCCACTCCACTGCTGCCACCCAGCACAGGGCAGGAACACAGCCTCTCTGCCGCCCTGGGGGTGGCGGGGAGCATCCCTTCAGCAGCACTGTATAAGAGCTAAGTATTATCTCAGGCACCCAGCCCTGGGACAAGATGCCCATGCTGGGGAGCTGTAGTAACCTGGTTGACGTATGTTACTCACCATAGCCGCCTCGGCACACAGTGTAGCCCTGCCGCACGGGCACGGTACCCCGGCCCGTGCTGCCAGCTTCTCTCTGCACAGAGCGAGCCCAGGCTGCCGGCCGCTGGCACGGCAAGGGGCCCACCGCGGTCCTGGCATGCCCCAGGGCTAGCAGTCACCCCGGCTCCCTGCCCTCCGGCCGCCCCAGCACCTTCCCTTCTTCCTTCACCTCAATAAAGGGCTCCTCAGCCACGCGTGTGCCCGCTGCGTGTGCGCCCGTGCCTGCGTACCGGGTCCTGCCGGCCCGTGGGCTGCCGGCGGGGTCGCACCAGCCTCGCCGGGGTGCCGGCACCCCGTTGGGGAGGGCGGTGGGGTCTGGGTGCTGGCACCCAGCTGGGGAGGCTGCTCCCGGCGGGCAGGGCTGCCTGGGTCCTGGGGCCCGCGGGTGCAGCAAGGGGTGCCGGCGGCGGGCGGGGGGACGGGAGGGGACGGACCTGAGCCGCCACCCGCCGCAGCCTGGCCAGCGGGAGCCACTAGATGGAGGCACCGGCTACGACATTCCACCGCGCACCACCACCACCCCCAAAGCCTCGGGGGGAGCGGGGTCAGGGGAGCCCCACCAGGTGCCCTGGCTCCCTGCGGGGCGACGGCGGGGACTGACGCCTTGCTGGCCGCGAGGCTCCCGCTCCCGCGAGGGCCACCCCGATGGGAGCGGGCTCGCCCGGGGCCAGGCGGGGGCCCCGGCCCGGCGGTGGGGGCTGAAGGGTGCGGGGGGCGCTGACCCCACGCTGCCGGGACGGGGCTGGGGGGGGCCCTTCCTTCCTGCCCCCCTGCCAGCCCCGCGCTCCAGTGTGAACGCGGTGACCCGCCTGTGAGAAAGGTCTTTATTTTTAGCAGGGGAATGATGAGCTTCCTCATTCCTGCCCAAAATAGGTCCTTGCGGGGTCCGGCCAAGTAGGGGGCTTTTGGCCAGGGGCCGAACTCCTTAATGAGCCCCGCTGCCGGAGCGCGCTGGGGACGGCTGCTCTGCCCGGCCTTGGGGTGGCAGCTGGGCTGGGCTCTGCTCCTGGCCATGCCAGCAGGACTTTGCAGGCGCCCACCAGCCGGGAACCCTCCTTACGCGGCCAGCCAGCCACCTTTCCGCTGACACGGCTCCCCCGCTGCTCCCCCAAGTCGTGCTGCATGGAGCCCCCAGGACTATGGCCATGCCCATCTGGGATGAACAAACCCTGTGGGAGTTGGGGCAGGCTGGCAGCAGCCACGGGGCCAGGCTGTGTGCCCCTATGGAGAGCCAGCACCACCCCCAAAGGGGGCTGGCCACAGCTCCCCGCCCTGGGACTGGGGACCATGCAGGGACCTGGGACCAAGAACACATCACTGCAACCTGCCTGGCTGTGTGGCGCTGGGGGGGGATGCACAGTCCAGCAGTGCCAAGGGCCACCCAAACCCATAGGGACCCATGGAGGTGCTGGGACCAGGGGTAAAGCCTTGTTCCTTCTTGGGGTGCAGATGGGCTCTGCTAGCCGTCTTGCAGGCTCCTCTTCCCAGCCTCACCCATCGGATTGGGTTACAGCGGAAGCATCTGTTTGGGTCGACGATGGCTTTTTCTGTAAGCAGAACCGCCCAGGGGCAAACAATGCGGCAGAGCAGATCGATGGCCAGTGCTGCCTATTCTGGGAGGAGAAAAATTACTTTCCCTGACATGAGGCCAGGGGAGGTAGATGGGGGCTGGGAGCATCCTGTAGTCCCTATCACGATCTGGGGGAGCACAGCTAACAGAGGCAGCCACAGACATAGCACTTAGCAGTTTCTGGACTCTGCTTTCTTTGAGATGCTCTTGGTCTTCTGGACACTTTGTCTGGGATCATTGGGGGACTGCTGAGGAACACGGGGTGCCTGCTTCTGCCTGGGGAGGATGAGGAAGAGGATAAGGAAAAGAAGAGGATAAGGAAAAGATAAGGATAAGGGAAGGAAAGCCACAGGAGACCTTGACTTCTGGCAAGTTTCTAGTAAGCTTCAGCTGCTTCTGACAAGCTCTACCAGCTGCCCCTAAGGAAGGAGTGCTTGAAGCCCCTGTTCCAGCTGAGCCCAGGTTAGGGAGGGGCTAACATCCCTTAGCCAGTGTAAGGGAGAAGCCTATATAAGAGCTGGGTCAGCACACAGGTCCTGTAGTGCAGCTGATAGAGACAGCAGTTTGTGCAGAAAGGTGGGGTTTTTGGGGGAGTTTTGTGGGTTTGGTTGTGTTTTTTTTTTTTTTAAAAAGTACTAGCACTTCTTTTCAGAGCAACACACACATCTTTGGCACACTGAGGTTGCAGAACCCCGACAGCCATCGGGGCAACCCTTCCTGCAGTGCTGGAGGACACAGCCTGGCTAGCTCTGAGCTGCAGAGGGTGCTTGGGGCCTCTGGCTGCGGCTGGTGCACCTGGCTGGCAGCCTGCAAGAGGTGTGTGGTTTTGTACATCTTGAAGCTGTATTGCCAAGTGGAGGAGCTGCTGGAGGAGGTCAGCAGGCTGCGTGGCATCAGAGAGGGCATGAGAGAGATCAACTGGATCATCTCTGAGGCGCTACAGCTGCAAGAGCCCAAACCTTTAACTGTGGTGGCAGAGTGTGTGCCTGCCAGGATTGAAAGTGCAAATGCCCTTGATGGTGAAGGTTGTCCTGGTGACTCTTGACAGCAGAAGGATGGCTCCTGCTCCACCCAAAAGCTTGCAGTTATGGCATAGATTCAGCGCCCTCATTGCTGTCAAGGCACATGAAATACTCTCCAGTTATCTTCGGGTGACCTCTGCCAGCTGGCCTGCTGACCTGGTAAGGAAAGCTTTAAACTGGGAATGGCAGGGTGGGATCAATCCTCGCTCAGGTGGGAATGGGGTGGGCAAGCAAAGGGCTCAGGCAGTGTGAATAGCAGGGACTCTGTTACCAACAAAATGGGGTTGAAGTGGGGTCGTTTCAGCATAGGGGCACAGGTAGGGCAGTGCCTGCAGGACAGCATTGTGCGCAAGCTCTCACGGCCTTGCTGGGAAGCGGGCGTGTGCAGGGGATACTACTGCAGGCAGGATGGGGGGCACACAGGAGGAACTAGTGGGATGTGAGCACTTACAGGGCTGCAGCCTCCTTAGGATGATGGCTGATGTGACAGCTGAAGGCTGAGGGGTCAGGATTATCAGGCAGCTGTGCGGGCATTTGCTACAAGCAGCCTGATCAGGATGCAGCCTGCCTTCTTCAGGCTTCTGGAAGAAGCCCCGAGTCAGCTGGCCCTGGTCCTCATGGGGAGCTGGAATGCCCCAATATCTGCTGGAGGAACAGCCCAGCAGGGCACAAGCAGCCCAGGAGGTTTCTGGAGCATGTTGCAACACCTTGCTGATGCAGGTGATTGAGGAGAGGTGCTCTGCTGGACCTCACAGACAAGGAAGGGCTGGCCAGGGGAAGCTCAGGATCCTGAGAGAAGAAGAAAAGACAAAAGCTGGACCACAGCCCTGGATTTCAGGAGACCAGTCACTGGACTTTTCAGGGATCTGCTTGGGAGAATCCCATGTCCTGGAGAGAAGAGGTATCCAAGAGGACCACCAAGGACCAGCTCCTCTAAGGTCAAGTGGTCCATCCCAATGAGCAGGAATTAGAAGTGGCAGGTTATCTGCATTGATCTAGGAGGACTAGATCATGCATCCTGAGCATGCAGGGATGGGGCTAGGGCCAGTTCAGCAAAAGGAAATGCCAAGTCCTGCACTTGGAGGAATAACCCTACATATCAGCACACACTGGTGACTAACTGGGTGGAAAGCAACTTCCCAGAGAAGGCCTTGAGGATCCTGGTGGGCAACAAGTCTACTACAAGCCAGCAATGTGCCCTCATGGCAAGGAAGGCCACCAGCCTTCTGGGCTGCATTAGGAGGAGCATCGCTAGCAGCTGGAAGGAGATGATCCTTCCTCTCTGCTCAGCACTGGTCAGGCACAGCTGCGGTGCTAGGTCCAGTGCTGGGCTCCCCAGTATAAGACATGGACTTCCTGAGAGGGTCCAGCAAAGGGCTGTCCATCTTCTACTGTGAGGGTGGTCAAACCTCACAGGCTGGCACAGGCTGGTCAGAGAGTCCCCGTCTATGGAGACAGTCAGAATCTGACTGGCCACAGTCCTGTGCAACCTGCTGTAGCTGCCCCTGCCTGAGCAAGGGGCTGGGCTTGGATGATCTTGAGGTCCCTGCCAGCCTTAGCCACTCTGCCCCCCCAAAGCCTCAGCACTGTGGCTCTGAGGTGCTGGGATTGCCACTGTGTTCAGGGAGCCAGTGTGGCTCCCTGTGCCCAGCTGCTAATGAGGTAACAAAGCTGGTGCCCAGGAGCAACCCAAAGGCCCCCCATGGTTTAGCTGCTGATCATCACCTGCTCCCTCCCTGTTGGCCTGGTATCATTAGCTGCTCGTGCTGCTGCGCATCTGCAGCAAGCGTCTGTTGTGCCAGCTCCCTGCTGTCAGGCAGATGATGGCTGTTGTGCCTGGGCTGAGACTAGTGGCTCATTAGGGCTGGGGTGTTGCAGCTGGGCTGACAAAAGGATCCCGGGGATTTTCCCAGGGCCATTTTCCCTGGTTTCAGCAAGCTGTCAGCCCTGACCACTCCTACACTGGAGTAACCTAGCAGCATCATGCTACTCCCTCCTTGGGGGAAGGGAGAAGGGTCTTGGCATTGTGATGGACTGAGACCAGCCCACTTGGCTCACACATAAGGCTCCCAAGCCAAGCTCTGGAGCCGGGAGTACCCCTGGGGATTCCAGATCTTGTGCCCTGGACTGGTCTGTGAGTGTTGCTGGACACCCTCCCCAAGCAGTGCAGCGCTGCACCAAAAGCCACGGTGCTGGACAAGCAGGTCTGGCATGGCTGACCATCAGTCTTGGGGGCCTTGTGTGCTGCCCATCAGCTGGGAGGTGGTTGCATTTTCCTCCTGTATTAGCTTGCTGCTTGGCCAGCAAGTAAGTATGTAGGATGGCTCCCAGGGGAAGGCTGTGTCCCTCACATCCTGTCCTTGCTTGACAGGCTTGGACACACTGGGCTGAGACAGCTGAACACCCTCTCTGTCTCCTGCTGGGGCTGGCTGACGGGGTGGTGGGCTGGGAGCACCCTGCTTGTGTAGGGGATGGCAGTTGTTCCCCTGCTGGCCCAGTCTTCCTGCCCTGGGGCAGCTCTGCCACCTCCCTGGGTGCCCAGTCTGCCTCAGCTCACACACTGTGGGAGTAATAAAGGAAGGCTGAGCAGTGCCTCAGTTTCCCTAGTTGTCACTCATTTGCAGCCAGACCCCTACAGGGCTCAGGCAGGCTGCCAGCATGGCCCACCTTCTCTTGACCGCACTGTGCTTGGCAGAGCTACGCTCCTGCAGCAGATGTCCATCTTTTTCTGGCCTCCTAGCAGTCCCCCTCTCCCCATTGTGGTTTTCAGCCAGGGCATGAGAGGATTCTGGTTAAAATTAGCTAGTTTACTGGCATGGCCCTGCCAAGGCAGGTGAGTTCAGGGCAGGGTGAGCCAGAACTCCTGGGGTATCTGCCTATCAGGGTCCTGAAGCATTTTTCCAAACAATTTACAAGGATGCTGGAGAAGCAGAGGGTGCTTAAAAGCACACAGCAACCTGCCAAGAGCTCAGATCATGGCCAGGGAGTAACTCATCGTGCAGTGAATGGATCTGCTCACCAGTAGCCCAGCATGGCTGAGCCTGCCACGGCCTCTCTGCAAGGCAAGGCTGAGCCCTGTGCTGCCTGCTCCTCCACAGCTCCTAGTTCCTTGGGTCCTGCCTCCATCCCTGGGACAGTCAGGCTCACCAACACCCTCCATCACAAGCAGCAGGACAATGAGGTGCCAAGGACACACAGGAGCAGGGATTACACATCCCTGTGCATGTTCCTGCCAGTCTGGGAAATCCCAGCCCCTCTGCTTTGGGCTGCTCAGGCCCGGAGGAGCTCCAGCTCTGGAGAACCTGAGTGTGAATCCCTTTGCTCCAGTAGAGGAACTGCTCCTGAAAAAGAGATGAAGCTGTGTGTACAAGTCCCTCTGCAAAGCAGCTGTTGCTTCTCTCCTTGCTGAACAGTTCAATGACCTGAATTAGAAGTGAAGATGCCCACCAGTCCTGAGCCCTTACCAGCAAGAGCTACCCCAGCTGCTCCTCCTGCTTCTGGGTCCAGAAGAGGCAGCAGCACCAAGCACATCTCCAGGCAAGATGCAGGCATTAGCACTGGTGCCTTGCAAGCTGCACTCTCTGTCCCCTTGCACAGGCATATCCACAACCACCTCCTCTTGGTGTGGGTTAGCAGAGCAGGGGCTGGGGGATGCCAGCCCTGGAAAGGCCACCCACCATGTCTTCAGGTGTAGATTTATCTCCTAGGTGCCAGGCTTTTCCTGTGTAGCAGCCTGGCTCCGGGGTATCCCACAGCGATGCCTTTCTGGGTGCAAGTACCCCAAGCTTGCTGGTGGTGTTGGCTGTCCAGCTCTGACCCTTGGTGGGGAGTGATGGGCTTCTCGTGGAGCCCCGGGGTGAGCAGATTCCATCCTCCCCCGAGAAAACACTTCCCAAGAATGAGGCAGCAAGCAGCTTTTGGTAAAGGAGACTTTAATCTGCTCAGTAACTAGTCCATAGTGCAAAGAGTTAAACTTAAGGCAAAGCTTTTTTTTTATAAACAGGCCCTAAAATAAGCGTGACTGCTAAAAAGAAAAATGGGTTGAGGGGGGAAACTGCAGTCCTGGGTAGGTGTCCTTTCCCCCCTCCATAATTCATGTAGGAAATATTGCACCCCAAGATCCATGAGCTTCTCCTGACCAAACACCACTGCCTGCAGCCAGGAGCTGGGCCACACTCCCAGGTGTCTCCAGAGGCAAGCCCAGGGAAGGGTGCCGCTCCCTTTCTCCTCTTGCAGGAGGACCTCTGCAGGTGCCTGGGGTGAGCTGGGCCCTGGTGAACAGAGCCTGTGAGGCTGCACTCACTGCTCTGGCAAGGCCTTGGCTACTCAACTGCAAGTGTCACTGGCTGCAGCCACAGGAGAGGTGGCTGGGGAGAGCAAACATTAACATGGGTGGTATGTGTCTGGGGAGGCACAGGGACAAGAGGCTGAGCAACAGGGCTTGGGCAGGGAGTTATGCGTATCTTCAAAGGGAGGTGGAAGCAGCTGACAGCTGTGTGCCAGGCCCTTCTAACACCCATTAGTGCTCAGGAGTCCACTCTGGCCCAGGGAGTCCCTCCAGCCCCCAGCAAACATGGGGGAAACCAGCCCCCGCAGTACCCTGCGCAACCACTCTACAAGATAGTATCTTGCCACAGCTCAGGTTTACAGCAGAGAGGTGTCTCCCGGCATGGCTGGGCCTCTCTGCTGCCTCTGTTTTGGCTTAAATCACTAATCAAGGAGAATGGAAAAGGAAGACCATGCCAGCCACCTTCAGGCTCTTGGCTTGCGGTTCAGGAGTCAAGACTCTTTCCTATCTGCCTCTAGCCAAAACTGGCCATGGCACGTGGCTGACCCCAGGCAAGCAGCTGGAAAAGAAAAAGCTTTTTAGTGCAAGGCCGTCTTGTAGCCCAGCAATTTTTTGGAATGGTTCTGGTTGACCAAGCTGGCATGAGCCATCTCAGGCCTTCCCCGCCAGGATTGGATGCCCTTGATAGACTTCAGGGGATGCTTTTAAATAAAACTAGCTACATTTCTGACAGACAGTAAGACAGAACAGCAGCATAACCCTGCCCTAATCAAAGATAGCCATGGTTCTGGTACTGCTCCATGCACAGAGCTGCAGATCCCCAGCACGGATATACAGAACTTACGCCTGGAGTTGGAATGTCTAAGTGGGCTCCCAGAAACTTTGGGGTGTCCTCTCTTCCCAAAGAGTTACTCCCTCTAGCCAGCCCAGCCTGGGAAGCAGCAAGCAAGCACTGGTATGAATCACCCAGTTCCATGGCACTCTGAGCCTGAAGAAAATGTGTATTATCTAGAAAGAACTTGACAGCATTGGCTCAGATATGCTGCTGCTGCCGCCAGGGCTGTGAGCACTGGCTGGCCAGCCGCCCCTCAGGTTTCCCAAGCAGCAGCACCACCCCTGCAGAAAGAGTAACTCCCTCCAGCCTCCTCATGTCAGTAGCCTGATGTGCACTTGCTAGTCTTGCATAGGTAATGCGTGGAAGTGGCAGCAACACTGAGCTCTGCGGGGAGCCTGTGTTCATCTCAGCTCCTCATCCTGGTTAAGGGAACAGGAAGCTCAAAAACCAAAACCACTGTGGCTGGGATAATGAAGTACCCCAGAAACAGTGCTCTTCTCCAGCTGAGAGCCAGACTCAGCAAAGCTTAAAAAGCTCGAGTGTGCTCATTGCTCTACTAGGGCTTTGCAAAAGGGGCACACTTCTCCCTTCCCAGGGAGCTGCCCCACTTAGATGGTCAGAGGAGGAAACAGAGAAATGAATACAGTCTGCCAGGTAGTTTTCTGGGCAGGTCTAGGGAAGAACCCTCCCTTGCATTGTGCTAGCCCTTGTGATTCCCAGGAGGGCATAGCTTTTGACCTTTCCACCAGCTTTGGCTAAGAGGGACCAGAGCATCTTTCTGTGCTCTGTTTTGGATCTCAGACTGCTGCAGGCTTGAGGCTGCAGGCTTGAGGCAACAGGCTCTGAAACAGCAAAAGTTGTCAACAAAAAAAAACTTTACTCTTTCAGCCTGCTGCAGAGATCAGTTATTGTGCTTGCTAGCAAGAGCTACAATCTAGTTACAAAGTAAATATGGCTAGCAGACACCCCCTGCGTTCTTTTGACCTTTCAGCACCATCATAATTCTTTGGAAGCTGCTCGATGCAGCCCTGGGAAGTTCTACTTCCCAGCAAGAGACAGAGAGAGGGGTGCCCTTGATCTCCTGGGAAAATGATCCAAGCCACTTGCCCGCCTTGGGTTCACAAGTACACATTGAGCGTCTGGAGGATCATCTGGCGGCACAGTGGGCAGTTGCGCTGGTAGATGGCCTGCTGCAGGAGGACTTCTGTGCACTCCTGACACAGGCACAGGTGCCTGCAGGGCAGAAGCAGGACTGTCTTGGTTTGGTCTTGACAGATGACACATTTCTTGCGTTCCTCTTGTTCTTTCAGGAGCACCCAGGGGTCATTGTCTGGAGCGCCTTCACCATCCCCAGCTGCTGCATTCAGCTGCTGCCTCCTCAGACCTTTCCCCCAGGAGGTGCTCGGTTCCTCCCTGGGCAGCTGGAAACGCTGTCCTGCCACGGCACTTCGACTCAGAGCAGGACGTGCTTGTGGTACCTGCTCTGCCTCCAGCTGGTCCACGTGCTCAGCTGGCAGCTGGCCAACCCCTGCCAGGGTCAGCCTGCCAGGGGCCGCTGGTCTTGGCACAGGCGCAGCTGCCCCACGCTGGTTGCTTTCCCGGTTCATCGTTCTGCCTCCTTGGCTCCAGTTGGTCACCTGCAGGCTCCAGTCCACGAACCTGCGCCAGACCTGGGAGGTCATGGCCATACCCAGCGTCAGGACAGCCACCTGATAGAGCCGCCACACATCCTGCTGCAGGCGGTGGTAGGAAGGCAGCATGTTGAAGTAGCCCACCATGTAGCCTGTCAGTGTCCACAGCAGTCCAGGGTTGAAGACAAAGGCGCTGATAACAATAACGAGGAGAAGCAAGCCCAGGCCGTAGATATGCAGGAAGAAGATGTTGATGAAGAGCTCGACAACGGAGGCCAGGAGCTCGAAGGCCAGCCGGCAGGGTGACCACAGCAGGATGGCCACAGCGATGGCGCCGCTGGACACGTGCGCAAGGAAAGCAGCCAGCAGGTCAGTGACTCTAAGGAAGGGGCCTGCGACGGAGTCCCACAGGGCCACCACCAGGGTGAAGAGGTTCTGCGTGCCGATGAGGCAGACGTTGACCAGGCTGTTGACGAGGTAGGCCAGCAGGCTGGTGCCGATGGCCAGCACCTCGCAGACCTGCCTGGCCAGGGCCTGGCCGCCGCCCAGCAGGCCCCAGAGCCCGCGCTGTAGCAGCTCCCTGCCCCGCAGCCCCAGGTGCGAGAGGAGGTGCCCGGCCGCCTTCAGCCCCTCCAGCCCGCAGCAGCACCCCCGCAGCAGGCCGCCCAGCGCCTGCAGGCCGCCCAGCGCCAGGCAGCAGGCCGCCCGGGCCAGGGAGGCCAGCGAGAGGAGCAGCCCGTCCCAGCAGGCCAGCGCCGCGGCGGGGAGGCTGCAGGCCGCGGCCAGTAGCCAGAGCAGCGCCGACACCAGCGAAGACACCAGGAAGAAGTTGACGTCCAGCACCAGCACCAGCAGGTCCGCGGCCACCCTCAGGGCGCGGAGCAGCGCCAGCAGCAGGTCCATGGCGGCGGGCCCGGGCCGCCCTCAGCCGCCGCGCGCCACGGGACCCCCGCCGCTGGGCGCCGCCATCTTCGTTCCGGCCGCCGCGCCCCGCCGGGCCAATCGGAGGCGAGGGCCGCCCCCATCCCCACCGCCCATTGGGCGGTTCGGAGGACGCGGCGGGGGCGCGGCCGCTGGGGGCGCGTATTTAAAGGGCTAACGGCACTTATTTAACTCCGGTGGGGCGGGGGGTCCAGGACCCGGACCCGGACCCGGACCCGGGGCGGCCGGGACATAAGAGCGGCCCCCTCGCACCGCTTCCTAGCAGCGCCCTGTAAAGGGACCTACCACCCACAGGGTCCCTGGGGCCACGCATGTGATGAATTTGTGACAGCCTCAGCCCTGGCACAGGGGATGGTTTGCATTCACTAGTGGAGTCCCTGGGGCAGGAGTGTTTGGGACAGGGTCAACCCAGGGCAGTGCTGCTCTCGCCCCACCAAGCAGTTTCCTGCAGAAGATCCTAGAATAAACCCATGGCTGTAGCCTGGCTCAGGGTTACAGGCCTAGAGCAGCTCCTGCCCTCCCTGATGCCTCCTGGGCAGGGCGTGGGGCTGCCAGAATCTCTGGCCTTTGTTCTGCCAGGTCTCAGGAGATGGTCCAGCCCTGACGGTGATGACAAGCTCAGGAAAATCCAGTCCTGGAGCCCAAGGCTTTTTAAGGAAGGGGAGAGTGAGCAGAGTGGATGACCCATGGCAAAGACATCTGCAGCTATGGGAGACACCGCCAGGGCAGGGCCAAAGAGGGAAGCACTGTACCCCCGGGCCGCAAGGGGGGAGCCCTGAGGGAACGGGATGCTGGGGTTCCCTGAGTCAGAGTGTTCAGAAACGTAGGTGTATCATATGCTTTGTATTGTAAGATAACATAGTCCTCTAATTGTAATTTGATGTGACTTGGAAATGTGCCAGCAAGAGTGACTTATACAACACCTACAAATGTGCTAAGGTTAGATAGGAATCAGAAACCCAGAATGATGAAGGAATCCCCTGGTGTGCACAAGAGGTAAGAGGAAGTGAAAAGGAAAAACACGTTATGAGGCCAGCTGAGTGTGCTGAAGGTCAGCTCTAAGACAAGGGTTCTGGATTTTAGAAGAGCAAACTTCGGTTCACTCAGGGCTCAACTGGGAGGGATTCCATGGGAAGCTTCCATGGAAGACAAAGGAGCTAGTGAGAGCTGGGAATTCTTCAAGAACTCTCTATTGGAAGAACAAAACCAAACTTCCCTGCAAAGGAAAGGGAAGTAAGCGGAGCAAGAGGCCCCCATGGCTCAACCATGACCTCCTGGGTCTACTCAAATCCAAAAGGGAAGCATACCAGAGATGGAGAAGTGGAGGATTATCTGTCGAGAACTACAAGGGCATTGCCAGAGTGTGCAGAGGTACAGTTAGAAAAGCTAAAGCCCAATTCAAATTGAAACTGGCTGTAGATATGAAAAATAACAAGAAAGGGTTCTTCAGACATGTCAGCCATAAGCAGAAAAAGAAGGAAAACATAGGCCCACTGTTAAACGGAAAAGGAGAATCAATCACCAATGATGCTGAAAAGGCAGAGGTCCTCAACACTTTCTTCACCTCTGTCTTTACCAGCACTGTCAGGTCCCAGGCTTTGGGAACGAAATTGCCGATTGAACCAAACACCGACCCACCATCAGTGAAGGAAGAGTTGGTATATGAATCACTACAGGAGACTGACCCCCACAAATCAATGGGGCCTGACGCCATCCACCCGAGGGTGTTGAGAGAGCTGGCTGACATCATCGCGAGGCCACTCTCCATAATCTTCGAGAAGTAATGGAGAACGGGGGATGTCCCAGAGGACTGGAGGACGGCAAATGTTACCCTTATCTACAGGAAGGGCTCGAGGGAGGATCCGGGTAACTCTAGGCCCATCAGCCTTACTTCAATCCCTGGGAAAGTTATGGAATGAATCCTCCTGGGGGCCGTCACAAGTCAAATGAAGCATGTGATTGGGAAAAGCCAACATGGCCTCACTAAGGGCAGATCATGCTTGACAAACCTGGTGGCCTTCTATGACAAAGTGACTTGCCTGGTTGACATGGGGCAGGCAGTGGACATTGTCTACCTGGACTTCTCCAAGGCCTTTGATACTGCAGGCTCCTCCTGGAGAAATTGATGCGTTATGACCTAGAGAAGCAGTCTGTGCAGTGGGTGGGGAACTGGCTGACAGGCCGCACCCAAAGGGTGGTGGTAAATAGCTCCTTTTCCAAGTGGTGACCTGTCATAAGTGGAGTCCCCCAGGGATCAATATTGGGCCCAATGTTATTCAAGATCTTTATAAGTGATCTGGGTAATGGGATCAAGTGAATCCTGATGAAGTTTGCTGATAACACCAAATTGAGTGGGGAAGTAGACACTCCAGAAGGGAGAGCTGCTCTGCAGGGAGAGCTGGATAGGCTGGAGGAGTGGGCCAGCAAGAACCTTATGAAGTTCAGCAAGGAGAAGTGTAAGGTCTTGCACCTGGGAAAACATAATCCAGGAGCGCAGCACAGACTGGGATCCACCTGGCTGGAGAGCAGCTCTGTGGGAAGGGACCTGGGGGTCCTGGTGGACAGAAAGCTCAACATGAGCGAACAGTGGCTGCTGCGGCCAAGAAGGCCAACAGAGTGCTGGGTTGCATTAAAAAGGGCATCGCCAGCAGAGATAAAGAAGTCATCATCCCGCTCTACTCAGCGCTGGTCAGGCCACACCTGGAGCACTGTGTACAGTTCTGGTCCCCGCTATACAAAAAGGATGAGGACAGGCTGGAAGGGGTCCAGAAAAGGGCCACCAGGATGATCACAGGACTGGGAAGCTGCCGTACGAGGGCAAGCTGGGAGAGCTGGGTTTGTTCAGCCTTGAGAAAAGGAGGCTCAGAGGGGATCTCATCCCTGTGTACCAGTACTCAAGGGGTAGCTACAAAGAAGATGGAGACTCCCTTTTTACACGGAGTCACGTGGAGAGGACAAGGGGGATGGACACAAATTGCTCTTGGGGAGATTCCGATTGGACACGCGAGGGAAATTTTCACAGTGAGGACAGTCACCACTGGAATAATCTCCCGAGGGAAGGGGTTGGCTCGGCCACGTTGGACACCTTTAAGAGTCGCCTGGACAGGGTGCTGGGCCATCTTGTCTAGGCTGTGCTCTTCCCAGAAAGGTTGGGCTAGATGATCCCTGAGGTCACTTCCAACCTGTGAGTCTGTGATTCTGTGAAACCAGACAGAACTGGCTTTGCAGGTTAGGTCTACGAAAAGTGAAAAGGACAAGGGGAGGAAGACTCAGAGCCTTCACATCACCACGACCACCAGAGAGACCACCCGAAGATTCCACACGTGCACAGGCAGAAGAATTAAGGGTGGGGAGAAATGTAAATTAATTCTGGGAAACCATTACCATAACGATGTAATCAGTCGCAAAAACGGTATAAGGGGATGAATATTGAAACAAGGGGCGTGCATGCCTTTGGAAGATCGATCCCCCACACACCCGGCGCCGAAATAAACATACCTGCTTTATAATTCTTTGAGTTGTAGAGTTTGTTCCGCAGCTCACCCTTCCTGCAGCCACCTGCCCCTTCCCTGTTCCCCCCCTCCCTGTAACACCCTGATCTGGGGCAGGGGCGGTGCCAGGGGGCATGTTCTGGCACACTATGGGATGCTGCTGCTTGGTGACATCCAGCTCTCCTCGAGCCACAGCACTGGCTGAGCTGCCAGGATGGCAGATCTGTGTCTGTCTGTCTGTCCCTGCCTGGGCTTTGTCCTGCCAGCTGGCTCCCCGCCAGCCCCATCCCCTCCCTGACTGGCCAGTTTGGCCTGTGGGCTCCCTTGCAGCTGGTGCTTGGATTCCCCCTGCAGCATGTGTGCCTGCGCCCATGTGATGGAGCCAGGATGCTTTCAGCATTTATGGTAATGTTTGGATTTCTCATTGCTTTACCAAACAGGAGAAGGAAAGAAAGAACCGAGCCAAGGGCTGGGCATGTTCCACTTCTTCCATGTCTCCAACCATGCACCTGCCTTCCCTTCCCTGCTCCTGGCGCCTGCCTGGGGCCCCTGCCATGCCTGGGGCACCATGTCCCGGTGGGCTCCCCACTGCAGGGCCGGAGGGGTGCAGAGACTGCAGGGTTTTAGAGGTCATGGCTCCCTAGCAGGGCTTCTTTGTCATTGCAGAGAGGGGCAGAGAGGAGCCTGTGCCTGCTCTCCACTGCTGTAGCGCGTCCGGCTCTGCAGCGCCCAGACCTGGTGGAGAGAGGTGCAGGGCTCAGGCACCCCAGCACAGAGCAAGGAGGGGTGCAGGGGGCTGGGAGCACCTGGGTGATCAGCTCAGGTTGGAACACCAATTTGGCTGGAGCAGAGTAGAGCAGGTCTTCTGGCGGAGGGGCTATGAGGCTGGGGTGTAGGGATGGAAAACACCTTCCTGGGGCCCTGGGGCACAGACACAAGTCCCTGCAAGGGTGCCTGGCAGCTGGGCCATGGCCAGGACTCCTCCTTGCAAGGAAAGTCCCCCCAGCTGTCCCTGCACTTGCTGGAGGTCTGGGCGCAATGCCAACATGCTCCCAGCTGTGCCCATGGCAGCTGCCAGCAGCAGGACAGGATGGGGCCCACTTGTGAGCCCCTCCCCTCATCAGCCTCTCAGTGCTCGTTTGGCACAGGGTAGACAGGGGTCTGCCATCAACCGGATTGCGCTGGTGCTAGCCGGGTCACCAAAGCCCACCCTGAGGTTGCAGGAGCCCGGGATGTGTGTGCACCCCCGCCTGCCTACCTGCCTGCCCTGCATACAGCCCTGCCTGAAGATGTACTGCCAGCCAGGGGCTGTACAGCACACCGGCTGTGCTGGTACCAAGCCTGGCTGCAGGGCTGCTGCTGCATCATGCCTCTGAGCTGAATTGCCGGTGCTGAGCTCACCACAGCCGGGCAGCTGCCCTGCATTTCAGGGAAATGGAGTAGCCAGAGGAGGCCAGCTCTATAGATGCCTCAGCTCTAATAGATGCTGTGTCCTTGCAGCTTTAGCTGGAAGCAGAGGGAGTGGGGGAGCAACACCAGGGCCGGATGTCACGGTCCTTGAGGAGCTTTCTGAAGCATAACGTGCTTAGGGGGATCATGACCCTGTGCTCTGGGGTCCAGACTGCGGAGCCTGAGGCCAGGCTAGAAGCACTGGAGCTGCCTCGCATCGCAGGTTACAGCAGACTGGCTGGGAAGAGGCTGCGGGTAGCACAAGTACAGGAAAAACGAGGCAGACAAATGGCTGGCAGCACAGCCTGCAGCCTTGGATTTGGGAGGCGGTGCTGGAGACCACCACAGCTCCCTCCATGCCTGCCTCTGCAGGGCAGCTTCCCCAGCCCTAATATCTTCCCCTGCCTCCCTAGGCCCTTGCTGCATGGGCACACCCTGCCCTGTTGCTGTCCTGAGGCAGCAAGGGTGTTTCTGGGGTGGGGGTCCTGCTAGCATCACGTCAGCACTCCAGCACACTCATGGCTGGCCAGGCAACTAGGACCATCCCCAGGGTGCCCTTGCCTGTAGACCCCCGCACCGTGTGGCAGCCCCAGTGCCTGGGAGAATCCAGCCAGCACTGTTCTCCTGGGCACTGCCAGCAGCCTTACCTCAGGTCCTTTCACGATGCCCTTGCCAAGGGCAGGCCAGATGCCTCAGCATGGTAGCAGGCACCTCCACACCGTGCTCGTAGGCGAGGCTGGAACAATAGCTCATTCCAGTGCATCCACTCCAGGAAAGTCCCCCGTCCCCACTTGGGCTCAGCTGCAGGATGATGTGTCTCACTCTTCCTCTGGCCTTTGCCTAACCTTGGAAGCACAGGTGATGGTATCCCCCACTGCATCCATCCCAGCTGGCAGGGAATGATAGCCAGCATCCGCCCTGCATGGTGCACAGCTGCCAGGGAGAGCTGGTGGGACAGCTTGGGAGCTGGAGGGCACCCATATCCCCACCTGCCAATAGCAGGGGACACCTTCTCTGCCTTTGTTTGCCCTGCAGAGTGGTGGAAGTGTGGGAGCACGAGGGCTGCTGACTGTGTTTCTGGCGGGCCGTGTGGCTTCCCTGAAAGGATCCGGGATATCTTTATCCTCCTGGAGCCTGGCCAGACGGCCCTGGGAAAAGCAAATCCTCTTCCATGAGAAAGTCGTGTGACGAGAAATCCCTGCTCGGCCCAGCCAGCCCCACAGTTCCCCTGGGCCCCGGTGCTCCGGCATTTCCCTGATGCTGTGGGGCCGAGCAGAGTGCAAGGCCAGTGGTATGCCCTGCTTGCTGCCTTCTCCCAGGCAGCCCTTATCTACCCTCACAGCTATGCCATGTGCCCTCACAGCAGTGGGAAACCTTCCCCAAAGCACTCCAAAGGGATCCTCCAGAGCCCATGGGTGCAAGAGGGGCTCCTTGAAAGCTGGTGTTGGCCTCGACACCTGTCTGGGGATAATCTCTTATTATGTTTTCTTGCAGTTGCTCCTAATAAGCTGTCCTGGGGAAGTCTCAAGCCCTGCATACAAATCTGGGACAAAGACTTCACTGCCTGGGGCTGCAAGCAAGCACAGGGGCTAATGCTGGGTCCCTATGCTGGCTTCTCCTTCCTTCCTTGGCAGCAGGGAGCACGCTGCTCAGCAACACTGCAGCAAGCCAGGAAAGCTGGGTGACGTGGAGCACAGGGCAGGGGTGTTCCTCCTCCTTGTTCCTCTGGGGAGCCATGGCCCAAGAGTTGTGGCATTAGCAGGGGTGACAAATGAGCACGGTCAAGACCCCCACCTGCCTCACTCTTGGCCCGGCAACCCATGCCACAGGGCTGCTGCGTGGGTGCTGGCGGCAGCTGCTCCTCCCGGGCATCCCGCTGCTGGACCCCACCAGCCAGGCGCATAATCTGCCCCATTGTGCGGGTGAGCGCCCAGCCCCGGCCCATCTGGCATTGACATAAGAGGGCCTTTTTCCGGCCGGTGCTGGCGGGAGATGAACTCGGAAGCCTTCCAAAGAAAAAGGCTGGTTTATAAATAGCCATCCCTGGGCTCCCAGCTTCCCCCTGCTGCCCCATCAGCTCTCACCCCACCCAGCCCCAGCCCCAAAGCCTGCCCCTTGCATCCAGGCAGCAGTGCACCAGGGGTGGGAGAGGAGCCTGGGACGCATACGTGACCAGCCTGGCCTGTCTGTGCGTGTATGAGTGAGGGGGCAGTACGTGGCTATTTGCACGCCGTCCCAGGGCTGCACCTGCTCCAGGCTATGGGGAGCCTGTACCCCTGGAAAGCCAAGTGACAGGCCAGCCCTGGGCAGAGGGCTGCTTCCCTGTGCACCTTGGCAGTGGCCCTCGGCTGGCTAAGGTTTCCCCAGGAGCACTCACTCCCCCAGCTGTCCTTGTCCATCTGCCCCGCACAGAGCGAGGGTTGGGCCCCCAGGGTAGGGCACAAGGGGAGCGCTGCACGGCTCAACAGCCTTCCCCACCACTCCTGTGCTGCTCCCTGCAGAGGGTGGCCAAGCCCATGTTCCTTGCACACCACGAGCCAGCCCTCACAGGGAGCCAGAGCCCTGGGTCTGTCCTCTGGCAGGGGCACCATCACCAGGGCAAATGCTGGGGGCTGCACTTTGGATGGTGTGGGACTGGGTGATCCTCGCCAGCTTGGCTCCTCTTTGGGGCTTTGCAACTGCTCTGCATCTGCTGAGCCCCCGGCCATCTCCGTGCAGCTGCCCCAGGAGATCGTGCTTCTCCGGCACTGACATCCAGATGTCACCTTCCTTCCCCCCTTCTGCTCACGTCCTTCCTTCCTCCACCCGCCCAGCCCCTCACCGAGCTCCCGCTCCCAGCTCCTCCTAAACAAAGGCGCCGTAGCCATGGTTAATAATCCCCACATAAGGGCCCCGCAGAAGAGGAGAGGAAGGAGAGAGGAGGCACAAAGAAACCACTGGGAGCCCAGCCGAGGAAGGGAGGGTGGAAGCAGGCCTTTTCCTGAACTGTAGGACAAGGGCATCGAAGAGGACTCCCAGAGGTGGACAGAGAGGGGAGCGGAGGTACCCCAAAGCAGCTCTGCCCTCACGGCACACCTGATACCCCATCCCTCGTGGTCTTTCACCCAGGGAGCGGGGAACCAGAGGTCACACAGTTCGGGGAGGTCCCTGTACTTACCCCAGACCTCAATGCATTGTGTGAGCCCCAAAGCACCCCAAAATGCAGCACCATGGGCTGGTGGAAAGGTGCCTCGGGGGTTTCTTCTAGGAAGTAGTAAGCCTTAGCACTGCTGTGCCCCAGTGGCAGAGAAGCAGCGGGCTGTTTTGGGGCAGTGTGGGAAAGCACGGTACTGGCCCATGTCCCGTCCCTTCCCCAGGGAGCTGGGGCCTCTCTCGGCCCTGATGATGTTGTGTAAAGAGGTGCAGGCCTGGGCAGACACAGCAGCCAGCTTCCGCCCTGCACGTCTGCCTTTCATCCACCCTGGAGCCGTGCAGGAAACCAGCGCCAGCTGACAGCTCATCGCTCACCGGCACTGGTGGGGTGCTCGAAGGGAGGCGGCTGGCACGCAGAGCACCCCCAGCAACCTGCAGACCCCTCCTGAGCCATCCAGGCTGCTCTGGGTCCCATCGGCATGGTTGGGGGCTGCAGGGGCTGGGGAAGGCCCGGGGCCCCCTGTCCCCACCTGGGGCTTGCCAAGCAACATGTCAGGGCACACACAGCGGGAGCACAGCATGCTGCCTGCCGACATGGACCACAATAGGGCCATCTCCCTCCAGCAGCATCCGCAGGACACAGCCAAGCCCCAGGGGTCTTCCTGGGAGGGCAGGGAAAGGTGCGAGGGGCTGAGGTATGTGCTGTGATGCGGACTGTTCTCAGCCCCAGGCCCCATGCCTGGCTCTGCACACTGGCCATCGCTTCCCTCTGGCTGCGGAGAGCCAGGCTCAGTGGGAGCAGAGGAGAAAGGCAAATGTGATTACACGCTTCCAGATCATGCCTGCAACATGTGATGCTCAGATAATGCATGGGTAATCAGCCATGCTCTGGGCAGGCTACGCCTACGAGCTGCCCGCTGTCCCCTCATTTCCAGCGGAGAGAAGCGGCTGTCCAGCGCCTCTGCCAGGGTCCAGCAAGCCCCAGTGCTCCAGGGGCAGAGATGCCTTTCATGGAAGGGGCGGGAGAGACACCAGGAGCACCTTCTCACGTGAGAGATGGCAGGAGGGTTGGAGGAGGAGAGTGCTGGGAGCTGTGGTGGCCCGGACACCTGGGGTTCCCTCAGCTGCCAGAAAGAGCTGCCTTGGCTGGGGCTGGACCCATGTGCCCTGACCTTCCCACCCTGGCTGTGTGCGTGGGACCACAACACGGGAGCCTAATCCACATTGTTTGTTTGCATAGCAGTGAATGGGGGCCGAAGCCAAATCCATTAAGCAAGCAAATAAATAACAAGCCATAAGATAAGGCAGCAGAGAGGGAAGATGAAGGTGGCCAGCCTGCTGCGCTCCCCACGCAGAGCCCCCAAGCCCACCAGCTGCCGCACACAGTGTGGCAGGGCAATTTCATGCCAGCAGTGAGGGCAGCAGGCCCTTGCTTTCAAATACTGCCCATCTTCCCCAGAACATTTTGGGAGGAAAAAAAGTTGCCTTCAAAGTTAAACAGTCTGAAAAGCAGAAGCCTGACTGATCGGCAGCACGGCTGTTGCAGTAACAGTGGAAGGCTCTTTCAGCGTGGTATGCTCCCTGCTGCGCCGGTTGGCCAGCCTCTTTTCTCCAGGGAGTGGCATTGCCCTTTCCAACTGCTGGGAATTTTCTGCAGAGGTTTTATTAGCAACATTTTGCTTTATTTTTAACCCAGAATAAAAATTAGCACTAGAACAAAATGCACCAGCAGAGTGTCATCTGGGTTCTCCCGCTTGTTTGTTTGACTTGTTTTCCTGCGGGAAAGTGGGACTCCTTGAACCCTCTTCTCTCACAGGGTGGCATTTGTGGGGCTTAAATCACGGTATTTTGTACAAAATTCAACATAATTTTCTGTCCTTCAAGGGGAGCAGAGCTGGAGGCTCCTCTGGTGCTGCGTCTTGCCCTTTGAAGAGAGAGGAAAGTGTGAGCATGTTGTCAGGGGGTCCCCAAGCCTAGGCATCTTCTCAGGGGGTAGCTGTTCCCACGACAGAGAGGGAGCTCCTGTCACCGTCAGCTGCAAGAGCATCCCTGCATTGCAGCCATGGGGCCAGAGAGCAGCTCACAAGCAGCCTGCGCATGATGGCACAGCTCCCTTGCACTTGTTCCTCCCAGAGAACACACCGCCTGGGAGGATTCCTCCCCTCTGCACCAGCAACGCAAGGGCTATGAGCCTTATCACTGCCTAGCATTGCCATTTTAAGCAACTAATCTAATGGAGAGAAAATTTAGTCATTTCCGATGAATCATCAAGTCTATTTGGCTGGGAAAGTGTTGGGGGGGTATCTGGCCAGGCATGCAAAGCAGGAGGAGGGCATGGGAAGGGCCGCTGCATGGCACCAGCGGGGGAGCGGTGCTGGCGCTGGCGGCCAGCACAGGGTTGTTGGGGCTGGAGGGTCTGGCAGTATGAGAGGTGGTTGGGGATGCCCAGAAGGAATGCTGTGGCCCAGGAGAACCTGCAGCCCAGCCCCAGAGTGGCTCAGGGTGGTCGGAGAGATGAGGCCATGCTGCCCAGGGCCCAGAGTACAGCTCACGCTGCAGGAAAAGCAAGCTGAGGAGGGAAGAGGATATGCGAAGGTTCAGAGCCCCTGGGCTCTGAGAGCGGGAGGAGAGTGCTCTCGCTGCTCCCAGGAGATGCTGGGGCAGCTCTGGGCCTGTCCTCACGTGAAGTGAGTGCAAGTCAGTGAGCTTCAGGAGTCCTGTGTGAATGGGGAGCAAGACTATGGGAGGCAGAAGGGCTTTGAAGGAGAAGAAAACCTCCAGCACAGCCCCTCTGGCTGATTGACCCAGGGGGAAGCTGAGGCGCAGAGCCAGGCTGCAAAGGGGCAGGGGCTCTGGACCTGGGTCCTGCATGTTGGCTGTGGGCAACTTGCAGCACCTG
Source organism: Phalacrocorax aristotelis (assembly GCF_949628215.1). NCBI lineage: Eukaryota > Metazoa > Chordata > Aves > Suliformes > Phalacrocoracidae > Phalacrocorax > Phalacrocorax aristotelis. Next base: position 2,811,145 of record NC_134297.1, on the reverse strand, counting down.
GGGAGGTTTGTTGTGCTTCCCCAGGCCTGTGCCCCTCCCTGGTGGCCTATCTCGCGGCTGCAGGCGGGACCGGCCTGTTTTTGGGCTGGAATATTACCCCTGGATAATACCAGCTTTGTGCAGCCCTGAGAGCCCCTCTGCCCCCCCACCAGATTCTGGCCAGGCATGCAGCCTTGGCCACTGCAGCTAACAGCTTTTCCACAGCCGTGCTATTCAACAGCTGTGCGAGGGCTTGGGCCACAGCTCGCTGTGCGCTACAGAGTGGTGCTCTGCCCTACAGAGCACAAACCCCGCAGACCTCATTGACTTGCCTGGGGCAGGACCTCCCTCATGTCCCTGCTGATCCCCAAGGACCCCACTGTCCCCAGGTGTCTCAGAACCCAGGCAATGATGAAGAGTGGCTTGGTGCCCCTACTTTTGTGTCCACCTGCGTGGGTTCAAAGGCAACCCAGGAGCTGTGGATGGGCTTTGGGGCTGGTGCTGAGCCAGGGAGCAGGTCAATTCTGCCCCAAAGCACTGCCAGACAGATGCACTGATGCCTGGAAGTGAGACTCTCAGGGGCTGTCCCCCTCTCCAGCATTCCTTAAGTGCCTGTGGAAACCAGCCCCACCCCACACCTCTACCCCCTCAGCTGGATCTGCTAATGATTTCCACCTCCAGCGCCCAGCAGTCTGCTCCAATCAGCCTGAGCAAGTCTGGACAGGCAGGACCTGGCAGGCTGCAGGTCTGCAAGCAAAGCTGGAGCAAGCCCCTCCAGCAGAGCTAGAAATGCCTGACAACGGCTCGTTCCGAGGCGGGGGGGAGCATCTGCTTGAGGCTTAGAGTTAGGGGGCCCTCGGGAGAGCCGGGGCGCCGGCCGACGTCCCGCACCCGCCCGAGCGACACCCGCAGCCTGGCGCGGAGGCCGAGCGGGGCCGGGGGTACGGACCCCCTCCGGCTGTGCTGGGCGCTGCGGGGCTTGGCGCGGTGGCGCCCGGCCGGCTGCCGCTGGGGGGTGATAAGGGGCCGCGGGCGGTGGGCAGGCACCGCGCCTTCCTCCTCCTCCTCCTCCTCCTCCGCCTGACGTCAGCCCGCGGCCCCGCTCAGTCGCGGGCGGCCGGCGGCGAAGGCGGGCATGGCTGGGGGGCGGCGGGCGGCCGGTCCCGCTCTGGGCTGGGGCTGCTGCCTCCTGCTCTGCTGCGGTGAGTGGGGACGGGACGGGGCCGCGGTGCGGGCGGGCGCACCTGCGGGCGCAGCGGGTCGGGGCGCGGGTCCCGCCGGCCCCGGGCAGGGGTGCCCCTTCGCCCCGTGCCGCTGCCGGCCCCGCTCTTGCCGCTGGCCGGGACGCACCGGGCTGCAGCGGGACACCGCTCCGGCAGCGCGGGCGTGCGGTGCCGGGGTTTGCCGACCTCTGCGCTGCTCGGCCCGACCCCTTCCCGACGCCGGGCTTCGTGCTCCGAGGGGGCGAGCGGCGGCAGCCGGCGGGGTCTTCCCCGCAGAGCCGCTCCGGGACCAGCCCCGGCAGCCAGCAGAGCTGACGCCCTTCGGGCCCCGCCTGGCTTGGGGCCAGGAATGCTAAAATTGTGGTACCGGAGAGCCTGGGTGGGAGCAGCCCCCTCGCGGGTATGTCCGCGCCTGCACGTCCCCGGGCTCCACGGCGGGGGTGGATCTGGGTGTGGGGGAGCTGGAGGTGCCCCATTCTGCTCTCGGGGCTCCTTTGCAGCCCCCTTAAGGCAGGGCGGGGTGAGGGACGCACTCTGCGTCCCGCGGGGCTGGCCCGGTGGCCAGGGAAGGTGGCTGGTGCAAGGCAGGCTCCTGGGGCCAGGCTCCGTGGGGCAGAGACAAGGGTGTGAAGGGCAGGGTGGCAGGGTGCCCCCACGTGTGTTTAGTGTGCAGCAGGGTGAATTGGTCGACTTATTAGGAAGCATCCACCCCTTTCCTTCTAAGGAGTTTTTCCCTGAGCGCTTTGTTTCTCTTGGCTTTTTTCACACTTTCTTTTTTTATCCTCTTTCCAGTCAATTTTCACCCTCGGGCCTGGGGGGTGTGGGGGGGGTTGCATTTCCTGCCCTGCCCTGCTCCCTGCAGCATGCTTTCCCCTCACCGTGGGCCAGGGAGTGGCACTGGTACGCTCGCTGTTCCCTGCCACCTTCTTGCCTTGTCCCTGCCCAGCCATGCTGCAGAGGTGGCCCCAGGCGCTGGGGAAGCCTGTTCTCGCCAAGGCGTTGGCGCCACAGGAGAGCTGAATGCCCGAGCCAAAGGCAGACAGCTTCCACCCCCGGCCCGTGCTGGGATCCCCTTCCTCACAGTGCATGTGCCGAGTGAGGCGTTTATTGGTTGGCAGAATTGGTCTGTTTGCAAGCCCAGCTACGGTGAAAGGCTTGATGTTTCCCAGAAGCATGAGGGGCCACAGCCAAGCCATTCCCTGGCGGGCTAGGGGGCTCTCCATGCTGCTGGGGCAGGAGGCTGCCCGTGCCACCCTGGCCCCTTCTGCACTGCAGTCTCCAGCTGTTAGAGAGGTCTGTGTGGATGTTGTCACCTGGCTTCAGGGCTGGGGTTGTGAGCCTTTCCCCTCCTGGTGCACATGCCTGGGTCCTGATGCAGTGGTGGTGTTTGTCCGGGGGTGCAAGGTGCCGGTCCCGCCTGCAGCAGAGCCTTGGCTCCCTCCCCACCCCCAGCACAGCGAGGGTTGGGCTGGGACGGAGGCTGTTGGGTGCTGGTGGTGTTGCTTGCTGCAGGGCTGTCTCTCTGCACCGTTTCTCTTCTCTGTGAGGAAGAAGTGGCGTAGCTGGGACACCCTGGATCAAGGATTTGTGCGGGAAGGGTGGCCTTGCCAAGGGAGAGGAGGCCAGCTTGTCTGCATGTGCTGTGGAAGCAGGAGGGATCTGGCCGCAGCTGGTTTCCCTGAGAGGGAAGCAGAAGCCTGTGGAAACCTCAGGCATCCCACATGCGGCTCCAGACCCCTGTGGCGCCCCTCCTCTCACTGCTCTGTGCTGGGGGTTCTGCACTGCCACACAGCCGTGCTCCTCGCCAGCTCCCCACACACCTCAGCTCTGCAGGAGGCTGGCGGAGGGGCTGTGCTATTCCCCACCCCCTTCCCTGGCTCTAAAAGAAAATCTTTGTTCTTGTGGAGCTCTGGCTGCCGGCCGGCTGTCCGCCAGCCAGATGGAAAGGCACAGGGGCTCTCCTCCCTTCCCTGCTTGCTTGCTGCAGACATCCTCTCCAGATCTCTAGGTCTCCTGCTGGAGCTGTGCCAGGTGCTTGGGTGCACTGTCCCAGCTGGAGCTCAGCTTCACAACCTGGGTTGCTCCATGTGTGGCTGATGGGTCTCCAGCCCTGCCCAGGTTCCCTCGATGAACTGGTGTCTGCAGCCATTCTGGGCACAAGGGAAGATTGTCATGTCCCAAGAGCCTGCCATGCCAGGGTGCCTCTACCCAGTTCCTCTCTAGCCTACCCATGTACCTGGCAGGCTGTGAGGTCTTGGAAGCCTTGTGTCCCCAGGGTTGTGGGGGGCCTTGTGTCCCCCAGTTAGCTGCACTTGCAATGTCTCTGAGTGCTCCTTCCAGCCTGGCGCAGGACTAGTATCCACCCTGCTCCGGAGGAGGTGGGGGCGTGAGCCCTTGTTCCAGGCAGGGTGGGGGCTGCGGCATCCATGTCCACCTCCTCAAGGGCAGTGGATGGGTGGGAGGGACGTGTGCCTCATGCCAGCCCCAGATGCCAGCCATTCTCCAGCTCTGAGCTCATGATCTCTGCTGCTTGACTGCCTGGATGAGGGCTTTCATGCCAAGCGGGTCAGCAGGGTGGGCCAGCAGCTCTCCCTCTCCTGGGGGCTCACTCTGCCCAGGGCCCATGCTGAAGGTCTAAAAATGATGATGGGGCAAAGCCTGGCCTGGCTGCCTGCAGCCCAGAAGTGTCAGGGCTCAGGGTGAGGATGCAGGGGGGCAACTGGGGTACACCCCAGCCCCAGACTTGCCCAAGTCTGTGGGTGCCCAGCTGCAGCAGGAAGCCAGGTCATGGCTGTACAGGTTGGCAGGTGCCTCCAGTGCAAAGTTATCTTTTCCTATGTATGGTTAGTCCAGCTTCCTGACCCCAGTGCATGCTTATTATCTGTGGCGGTTTCACCTGTTTTTCTAGCACCTCCTTTCCAGTGCAGTGCTTTGCTTGTCCTTCTTTGCTTAGTGCCAGCTGTACTGCGCTGATGGGACAGGTGAGTGCCAAAACCTGGCTGTTGGGGTGTCCTGAGGTGGCTAGTCCAGTGAGCCAGGGCCTTTGCTGTGGCAGAAGGGCTCCTGGCTGTGTTTTAGGGCTGTGTCACCACATACCCACTCCAGACAAAGAGCATTTTGTGGGCACGGCATTGCCCTTTGAAGTTGCGAGGCTCTGTGGCTGTTACCGAGCAGCACTATCAAGGGAGCTGTTGACACAGCTGGCTTCCTCCAGCCTCTTGTCCCCAGCTCCCATACCTGGGCTGGGCGCTAGGTGCTGAGCTGGCCGGCCCTGTTGCTGGGGGCCAGACTACTGTCCCTTCCTGCAGGGCTGGGTGCCAGCCCAGGGCATGCAGACACCTCTTGCTTTGGCATCCTCAGGGCTGGTGGCGACGGCACTCCCAGCCTTGAGTGATGCAGCCCTTTGCTGTGCTTTGCTAGGGCTGCTCTGCCCACAGCCCCTCAGGAAGCTGCTCTGTTCCCTGTCCTGGATCGATAGCCATTACCTTCCCCTGCTGCTCGGAGCGTGGCCAGGAGCTCCATTACTGCTGCGGGCGAGCGGGTGACTGGGCTGGGAGGGAATGTGGGGTGCTGGGGTGGGCAGGCTCTGCTCACGGGGTGTGTGGGTACCTGGTGCCACCATGCTATGGGTGGGCAGTGCTGGGTTTGTTTTATGGGCAGGGAGCAGAGGAGCAGTGAGGGGCCCGCCTTGAGTACGCTGCAGGGGTGGATGTTCTGCCTGCTGGGGTCTGGGTACCTGCCCGGATGGCAGGGTTGGAGCTTGGGGATGGACCCAGGAGTCCTGGCCGTGCCACGGCCATAGTGATCAGGGGCATGCTGCCTCCCCCACGGGCCCTGTTGCCTTGGAGGGGGAAAGGAAGCGGCAGGCAGCCGCAGCTGGCTGGGGCACCCCTCCTGAGCTGCTGCCCTGTGTGCCTTGTCCTGCTGCAAAGGAACACAGTGCCTTATTCATGCCCCAGCTCCCGGGGCTGCTGTGGGGGCCGTGCAGGCTGACGTCAGGCCTCTGGTCCCAGGCCACGGGAAGGTGCAGCCTTTGTGCTGCCAGCTTCAGTCTCCAGCACCCGGCCCCTTCTCCTGCCTCTGCTAACCTTCTGACACCTCCTTGCCTGGCCCTTGGGGCCAGTAAGGCATGGTGGGTGCTGGTCTGGGATGCTGGCTTGGCCCAGGGAGGATCAATGTGTGCTCTGGGGTGTGAGGGGGTTCAGCAACACCCCGGGCTCAGATTAAGGCAGCTGACCAGGCGATTTGCTCGCTCGCTGGCTGTAGAGATGCAGCCCCATCCCATACCCATCCTCAGGCAGGGTGCAGCAACTCCCTGTCTTGGTGGTGTGTGGGGCCGTTTGGGGGCTCAGGACTTGCCCATTTCAGCAAGTCTGGGTTGCCGTGGGCAGGGCAGGTCTAGTGGGGACCCCAACAGCAGTGGTGTGGGTGGTTGTCTGCAGGTGTCCTGAGGAGACTGCTGGTGTGAGCACGGTGTGCCTCAACCCCTCTCTGGGAACAGGGGTGGCCTGAGCCCACAGGCTCTCTGTGGACACAGAAGGCAGCGTGGCAGCAGGAGCGGGGCCATGCTCCTGGCTAGCACTCCTGCTGGGCTGGCACGTGGTGTCTGGGGGATGCCAGCGCAGGACATGGCTCTACCCCACGCCCTTTGCGGGATGGAGACAGGGATGGGCCTGGGCTCAGCTCCCTCACTATCTTAGACATGGGAGGCTTCCCTATGCTTCTTCCCCCTGACGGGCTCTGTCCCACAGCTGCAGCCAGCAAGGTGGAGGTCTCCATGCCAGCAGTGGTTGAAGTGGAGAGCGGGGGCACAGCCAGGATCGAATGCAATTTCTACATTCCTGGAAATGGTTCCTACACCTACATCAGCTGGTCCTACGTGAGTGCTGACCTGGGAAAGGAGCAGTGGGCTGGGGTGGCAGCAAGCCTGGGGCTTTTTCCTGGGCTCCCTGTCAGCCTGGCGTCAGCCCCTCACCTTGCAGATTGACCGCAACAACCTGGTGAGGGTGTGCCACATCCTAGGCAGCGAGATCCCAGAGGAGGGCACAGACTGCAAGGGGCGGCTGTCAGTGGGGGAGGACAAGGCCCTCTCCATCAGCAGGGTGACAGTGCAGGATGCTAGGACCTTCGTGTGCCAAGTTGGGGCAGGCAGCCACGGCGTGGGCGAGAACCGCACTGAGCTCCACGTCTACAGTGAGTGATGGGACAGGAGGGTAGCACGGCTGTGCATCTGCTCGGTGGGGCTGGTGGGGGATCCCATCCCGTCTGTCCTAATACGTGTGGGGTGGCTTCTCTTTCCAGAGGTCCCCGAGGCCCCTGAGATTGAGGCCAACACAGGAGGCGTTTCTGTGCAGAGCACTAACATCCCGCAGGTGAGGAGAGGCCCCACATAGTGGAGGGGGAGGCTCGCAGCCATGCCAGACTCCCGTCTCCCCATGGCAGCGCCCCGTGCTCAAGGCTCCCTCTGCTGCTGCAGATTGCCCAGTGCGTGAGCAGGAACAGCTTCCCATCCCCCAACATCACGTGGCACAAGAATGGGGAGCAGCTGCAGCCAGAGGAGAAGAGTGAGTTGGATGGGGATGAGGAACTGCACCTGCCTGCTTGAGAGAGGGGCTGGGGCGCTTGTGCTGTCCCGGGCCTCATCAGCTGGGGACTGGCAGTCCGTGGCCACCCAGAGGAGCCCTGTGCTCCCAAGGGAGCCCTCCTCACCCCCCATGGCCTCCCCGTGGGCTGAGAACAATGGCTCTGTCCCTGCAGTGGTGAAGATCCTGGCCACGATGACCCGTGAGTCGAGTGGGCTGTACACAGCAAGCAGCACCCTTTTCGCTCACGTCACTCGGGAGGACCGCAACTCCCTCTATCACTGCACTGTGCACTACTGGCTGCTGGGACAGAAGCATACCATGGATTCGCAGAAAATCAACGTCACTGTCTTTTGTGAGTCAGGGGCTGGGGGCCGTGCCCGCTGCCTGGTGCTGTGTGGTGGGGCCCTGTACCAACCCTTCTCGCTCCCTTATCCTGCAGACCCTGCGCAGCATGTGAAGCTACATGTCATGCCATCCTCAGCGCTGGTGAAGGAAGGGGATGACGTGAAGCTGGTCTGCGAGGCTGATGGGAACCCAGCGCCTGTCTTCAGCTTCTATAAGAGAGAGGTGAGGCCGGAGGGGACCTGGACACCTCTCCCTTGGCAGACATCTCGTGTCCTGGCTGCAACTTGTCCCCTGCCTGGAGGGCCCTGGGGTGTGGGATGCAGCAGCTGGGATGGAGGGTGCCTGTGTGGGGTTAAGGGCTCTGCTTTCTCCCCACTGCCTGCAGCTGGAGGACAGCTGGCAGGACCTGTCGTCGCTGGCAGACACCAACAGCGGGGTGTTGAACCTGCACGGTGTGAATAAAAGCAGCAGTGGCCTGTACAAATGCCAAACCCTGGATTTGGATGATATGAGACAGCTGGAGAAGGATGTGGAGCTTGTTGTGAACTGTAAGGCGGGCAAAGGGACCCTGCGTACCTTGTGGTGGGTGCCCCATCCCTCCTGCTCACCCTGCCCTGTTCTCTGTGCCTCTCGTAGATATTGAAGGGGTCCATGTGAAGATGGAGCCATCCTCACCCCTTCAGGAAGGGGATAGTGTGAGGCTGAGCTGTGATGCCCACAGCCCCGTGGCCCTGGCCTACCAGTGGAGAGATGAGGAGGTTAGCAGGCATTCGGGTATTGGCACGTTCAGGCTCGGCGAGCTGGGGCTTTGCAGCAAACTGGGCAGAGCCAAGAGGTTGCTCCCTATCTCCTGAGAGAGGCCAGGGGTGGGATTCCCACTTGCATGGACCTGTGTTGTCCATATCTACCTCTTCACCTCCTGGCCAGTACTGCAGAGAGGTCCTGTGCTTGCGGGCTCCCTCACTGTGTAGCAGGGAGGGCTGAGCCTGTTTGGGACAGCTGCAGTCTGGGGAGCTGGGCACAGAAGGGCCTGGTGCTTGGGGCTCATTGCTGGGGGGCATCCCTTCCTAACAGGGCAGGAAGGTTGGAGAAGGGAACCAGCTCTTTCTGAGCAACCTCACCTTCGAAACCTCCAACAACTTCAGCTGCAAGGTGATTGCACCAAGCGTGCCAGGGCTGGAGCAGAGCAAGCAGGTGGTCGTGGCTGTTCAGGGTAAGAAGCGGCATGTGTGTGGGCATGCTGCCCTGCCAGAGTGAGCCCTGTCCCGCCCAGCATCAGCCCTGTTCCCCACCACTGAGAGCCATGGATGCTTGATATGCCCTCCCCACAGGGAAACCGCGGATTGTCGCCATCAGCTCCCCACTGTACGTGCGGCAGGATGAGGTGGTGAACCTGACTTGCAAGGCCATCGCTTTCCCCAGGCCCTCTGTCCGCTGGAATGTCAATGGGACGGTGAGAGCTGGGGAGGGTGCTGGGTCCAGGCTGTGGTCTATCAAGGAGCTGCACATTGCCTCGGGTGCTGAATCCTTTGCTGCCTCCCCGCCTCACAGGCTCATGAGTACATTGAAAATCAGCACGTCGCCAGCAACCTGACAGTGCGTGTGAACCACGACCTGCTGCGGGCAGGAGCCATGTGCAGGGTCTCTAACGCACTGGGTGTCAGCGAGAAGCACATCCAGCTGCTTGGTGAGTCTCAGGCACTGCCTACTGCCCTGGAACCCAGAGAAGTATTAGTCCACCTCGCACGGGTGGCATGTGTGCCATGCTGCTCTGGCGTGGCTGAGCTCTGTCTGTTTCCCTCTGTTCCTGCTCTACCAGTGGAGTCCATCAGAAAAGGTCAGTCTCCTGACTGCGCTGGGTGCGTGCGTGCATCAGCCTAGGCTCTGGTGGGAGCTTGCCACTGTCTGGAGTCATGCTGACCTCTGGCCTGGGGAATGAGCCTTGGCTGCTGGCTCTTGCATTGCATCTGTCACTGCTCCTCTCTCCCTGCCAAGCCGCAAGGGAAACAGAGGCTGTCTCCACCTGTTTGTGAAAGCTGCCTGCTTGTCCTCAGCCTGTAACCCAGTGAGGCCATCAAGTGCTGCTTCCTGCAGTCCAGGCTCGCTGGGCAAGGAAGCAAAGGGATGGCCTGATGTCTTGCAGAAAACCCTGTAAGCCATCTTCCTATGGCACGCAGGGGCATGGCAGCCGGGAGCAGAATGCAAAGCGTGTTCGTGCAGAAACTGCCGTAACATAGCATTTTTGTACTGATGTTTGCATCCTGCAGGGAGCTGGAGAACCACCAGGAACTGGAGTCCCCATGGTGCCTTCTTGGGGGAAGGGGTCCTTCTCTTGCCCCCAAGGGGGTACAGTAATGCAGAAGCTGGAGAGCATCAGGCTGGGAAGGGCATTAACTTCTTCCTCTCCTGTTCTGTTTAGATCAAAAGACACCAGAAAGCAAGGGGGTGATCATTGTGGCAATCATCGTCTGCATCCTTGTGGTGGCTGTGGTGGGGTCTGTCATCTACTTCCTGCACAAGAAAGGCAAGATCCCGTGTGGCCGTGCTGGGAAACAGGACATGTAAGCGCTGCCGTCTGCCCTCCCAGGGAGCTCTTGGGGCCAGAGGTGCTTGCCATCATTCATGCTTCCCATCTCATTGCACCAGCCACTCCCTGCCCAACACAGAGGGAGGCAATAGTGCAGCCTTGGGGGGCACCACACTGGGGTCTCAGCAGTGCTTCCAGCTTCCTACAGCCTGGGGTTTGTGCTGCTTGCCCCATCTGCGCAGGGAGGCGATGAGGAGGACAGCAGTGGTAGAGCAGCCGAGGGACTCCTCCCCAGGGAGGGGCTGGGCAGCCCAAAGCTTTGTCTGAGCTGGAGCCTTTTCCACCCCTAATCTTCCTCTGCCCCAGCCCCACTCCAGAGCATCCCCTGAGATGGAGCCCCAGGGCTTGGCCTCACTCAGCTGGCCATGTGCCCTCTTTGGTATTGCAAACATGTCTCAAAATTGTCACCTCCCTCCCCTAGCACAAAGCCAGAGGCACGTAAAGACAAGATTGTAGTTGAAGTTAAGTCAGATAAACTTTCCGAAGAGGCGGGGCTCCTGCAGGGTGCCAACGGTGAGAAGAGACCTGCCGCTGACCAGGTAGGACAGAGCGTCGTGTGCTGCCCTTCCCCAGCGGCCAGGGCCGCTCCCAGGGCTGGGAGCGGAGGTCAGGAGTGTACAGGGGGTGCATCAAGGTAATGCTTTGCTCCTCTCCCAGCACTCTCCACCCTGCATGGGCCTCCATCATCCATCAGCAGCACTCGAGAGGGGCCGTGGGATGGAGGGGAGGTGACAAAGCCACAGCTCTCTGCTCCAAAGATGTAGGAGCAGCCCTCCCCTGTGCACATGCAGCTCTGCTCCATGCCAACCCCTGGCACCTCTTGGGAGCACACTGCCCAGCCTGCTTGGCACTGCTTCCTTTCATGCTCCCTGGAGCAGGAGCTGGGCTCCCTGGGGGGGCTCTGGGAGAAGGACTACATAAACATCTCTGGCCAGGGGTCAGAACGGAGGCTGCAGGAATGGGCCCTGCTCTGGCATCTCTGAGCCAAAGCTCTCAGTGCAGCATGAGATGAGCCTCCTGGGCCACATGCTTACCTCTCATCTGGGGTCAAGAGCTACTGAGGGCTCAAACAACTATTCACAGTATTGATGCTAGACCATCACCGTGCTAAGGGAGGGCTTGTGTGTCTTGCAGAGCCATAGGATGTGGCACTGGACCCCACCCTGGTCCAGCTGGCCGCACGGCTTGTGCTCATCCCTTGTCCTGGGGTGGATGCTCAGCCACCACAGGTGGCCTGGGCCAGTGGCTCTCCCCCATTGTGTTGTCTGTCATGTAGACGCCTGCAGTGGAGGACCTGGGTTTATGTTCACTTCTAACTGTTTTTTATTTGTTTGTTTTTCCCCCTCTTTCTGTTTTGGTGGACTCAAGAGCGAGAAATACATCGATCTGAGAAACTAGAGAGGGAATCTACTAAGTGCTTTCTTCCTTCAAACCTTTCCTGCTCTTGGATTGCCTTGTCCCACCCCTGCTCCAGTGCCTGGGGAGCACAGCCAGAGACGATTACTGTGTCGCAGTGCTGAGCCCCAACGCGCAGGGGACACCCCCCTGACTCAGCTGTCTGTTACCTCAGCCGTGGGCTTGCAGATTGTTGATTTAGCAGCAGCAAAGCTGGACTTGCTTACTTCTACAGAGAAGCCAACAGCAATATTAGAAAGAAATATCCCATTAAGCTACCTGGTGGAAGGATTTGAAGCTTTTTGAGAAATTCTGCCCTGTATGTGTGTGGGAAGGTTTTGATGTGTTTTACCCCAAACTTGCTGAGAAAAACTGGTGAAATTTTACTTTTACTGTTACTTTTGGGATGTCCCAGGCATCTTAGATATAGTGGTGTGCAGGTTAGGCGAGCAAAGAATGGAAGGGGTGTGTTAGAGCAGTGTTTGCGAGCTGCTGGGGGAAGTGTTAGTGCTTTGCTTTTCCTTTTGAACTGTTCTTGTCTTGTTGGTTTAGCCCAGTGTGTCCTGATGATGCTGTGTAGGTAGGGAGCTCCATGACGGGTAGCTGTGAGCCTCCGAGAGGCAAGTACCTGGCAGAGCAAGGACGGGTGTGCCCATCTCTCGGCACATGCCAGACAAAGGGCTTAGGTTCTATGGTTTGTAGCGTAGCCTTGCTGATGTGAAGGGGAGGCTGTCTATCTCCCCAGCCTCCAGGGAATTGGATTGCTTTTAGGGGGGCTGCACAGCTGCTGGCAACAGCAGCTCCTGGAGCCCCCCCCACCCCCCCAAATTTAAAACTAAGGAATATTAGGCCAGGGCCAGTTGGCGATGTCTCAGGGTTTTTTTTGTGCTGAACAATTACCAGCCCCGGGTAAAACTTTTATTTCTGTGCTTTGGTGGCACCCCTGGCCCTACAGCCAGGCTGGTGTGGGAGCAGCTGTGTGGTGGAGAGGGGAGACGGCAAGCAGCCCCGCCTTTAGTTTCTGCTGCCATGGCCTGTCCTAGCCCTCTGCCTGAAACATGGCTCTCCCTCCTGCTTCCTCCTAGAGAGATCAGCCCCCCTGTAGCCTCTCCTTCCTCTAAGCCATGTACTCTCAGTGCTATGCTGTCCACAAGCCCATCACTCCCCTAGCCCTTCTGCAAGGAGCTGAGACTAACCCTGGGTGACAGGAGAGATGTCCCCTCGCGCACCCCCAGCATCCTCTGCCGGTAGCAGGGAGCTGTGCAGCAGTCCGGCAGCCAGCGCCCTAACAAGCGGTGAGCTAGACTTATGAGCTACAAGTGTTGTCGAAGCAAAAGCTTTGGTTTATATATATTTTTGTTGGATTGTGTGTAAATTTCCAGAAGTTTCGTCTGATACTTGCGAGGTTGTTGTTTTTATATATATATATATATATGTCTGAAAATAAAGTACAAAGTTCAAAGCCGGGTTCTGAGTTTATTCCCACTAGCAGTGGCCCTGCTGGGATGGTAAGGGCAGCATGTCTCCCCCATCCGCACTCAGTTTCAAGGCTCCCTTCCCCAAGAGCAGGTTACCAAGGCTGGGTGGCACTGTGTGCACTCCCACCTTTAGGTTCGCTTCCACAAAAGTGGGACTTTCACCTAGGAAATCTGCTTAAATCAGCAGGTGAGGGTCAGCTCGAACCCCTCCTTACCCAGGCCCCTGGCACTCAGGATACCGCTGAAGGTCATGGTGGGCTGGCGGCTGCTGCCCAGGGGCCTCAACCCAGCTGCTCTCAGCAACGCGTCTGCAGCGCGGCACATGCTGCTGCGGTACGGCTTTTGCTCAGAAATATTGAGAAATCCTGAGGCCTTTCTCTTCCCTACTTTTTCAAACAGCAAAAATGGGCAAGCTAAGCATAGACCACATATTTCTTCATCTTCAATCTTTTTCCCCACTGTTGGCAAAACTTCAACACCCTTATGTGTAAAATACTAGAAGAGCTGCCCCAATTCACAGCATGCACATGCAGCACATGCATTAACTTGTATGGGATCTTCATGTATTGAGAACTAATTAGTGATGCTTGAAGATGACAAACCCTTTAGACCTGTGCTGCAATGAAGTCTGAAGAAGCATTTTTTTATCTCAGGTAAATATATATATATTTTTTTTTTTTTTACTTTTGTAGAGATTTTATACACATTTCATGTTTTATTGAAAATGTCACTGAACTTTTTTTAATTCTAAGCATTAGATATTTAAAATATGTCAACCTTCACCTGTTTTCAGCGGAAAAGCTGTGAACCATTGATTTTTGCTTTCCACTGTTTAAAACTGTCAACTCTTTTTAATACCCTAATTTTAAGGGCATGAAACTGTTTCTAGTCCTGGCAAAAGAGTCTGGAATACCTAAGGAATACCTAACTGAATGTTATTGCTTGAATATATTTCCAGGATATTTTCAATATATCAATTTCTGACCATCTGATGGGTCAAAGGTTACAAAGGAAATTGCATTTCATTTTTTTTCTTATCTCCTGTTTTTTAATCCGCATTACCTTTGGCCCTCTGTTTTTTACAGAAGTTTTGCATTCAGGAAAAAGAAATTAAACTATTATTTCCTTCTTGCTGAAGGTTACATCCCAGGTTGTAAGTGTAAATCGTAAGAACCATGGGGCCAATGGTAAAACAAAAATACAAAGTTTAAAAGAACTTGGAGGTTATTAAAGGTTCAGTAGCTGAGCAGACATCCTAAATACTCAGCAACCAAAAAAAGCCTCTTTTAAAAATCTTGTTAACTTTTGCTTTTTTGTCCTTTTAAAAAATTTGGGAGTCAATTGCAACATCTTAATTTGCTTCCTGGATGGAGCCAGCCAAACAGTGTTGGCTTTGCCTGCCTTTGCACCGTGGCTGGGGCAGGAAAATGTGTTCTGTTCACTGGTAATAGATAATGCCGCTAACAGGTGGTGGACAAGTCTGATACCAAATACTGAGAGGTAGCAGTAGGTAATGGCTAACGAGGTAGCCAGCAACAGATAATTCTATAGATTCTAATAGGTAATTGCATTAACAGCCAATACAGACACCAATAACTACCAATACTAATAAATCTACTAATGTATTCTAATAGGTAATCATAGTATTAGATAGTAATTTATAATTATATTGCTACTGATGGTAGATAGATACTAAGAGATTATAGTCAATAGAATTTAATAGATCCCAACAGTAGAATCATTAGCTGGTTGTACTAATAGCTAATATAGATACTAAAAAGTACTCATAGATAGGTCTGTCACTGGGTTCTAATAGATAACAAGATGTTATAGTAGTTAATTGTATTTATAGCTACTATAGATACTAATAGATATTAATGGATTTTTCCCTTAAAGAATTCTGATAAATTCTAACTTATTTATATACTAGCTACTCTAGATCCTAATAGACAATTCTTATTTATAAATTCTAATACATTTTATTTGGGAACTGTATTATTAGCTACTATAGATACTAAATATGAATAGGTAGTTAATTCATTAGATGCTAATAGTAATAGCTTTTAATAGATAACTTCAGTAATACTAATACTGATATAAATAGGTAACTGTTAAAAGATTCTCATAGACTATAAGACAAAATTTTATGGCTAGCTACTGAGTATACGAACGGGATAACTGCACTAATAACTACTATAAATAATTCTGTAAGTAGATTATTGTAGACTATTGTATTTCTAGCTAATATAGTAACTAATAACTAACAGTATTATTAAATACCAGTAGATGATTATTAACAGATATTGTAGATACTGATAGATCTATAAATACATTCCAATAAATTCTGATAGATTTTAGGACCAGCTGCTGTAACTACTACTCATAGATAACTATTGTTAGATTCTTAGACATACTGTGTAGGTTAAAATAGCTGTTTGTATTACTGTCTACTATAGGTACTAATACATAAGTCTGTTACTAGATGCTATAAGAAAACTGCTACTCACTGCTGTAGATGCTAATAAGCACTAATAGACAATTGTTTTAATAGAATCAAATCTAAAAAATTAATTACTGTTAGTAACTGTGTCTACAGTAGCTGTTACCTGACAGCTGTAATATTCTAGTCTAATACAATCAATAAACAGAATTATCTGTTAACAATAGCTACTATAAATACTAATAATGCTGAAACCAACTCTCTTAGTGCATGCCAGTGGATACCAATAACATTAACAAATAACTCTTATTAGTAGTTTCTGTAGATGCTAATAGTTACTCATCAATAATTGCAGTATTAGAATCTATGAACTTGTCCTGGTTTCAGCTGGGATAGAGTTAAATTTCTTCGTAGTAGCTCATATGGGGCTGTGTTTTGGATTTGTGCTGGAAACAGTGGTGATAATGCGGAGATGTTTTAGTTGTTGCTAAGTAGTGCTCACACTGGTCAAGGACTTTTTCAGCTCCCCGTGCTCTGCCGGGTGCACAAGGAGCTGGGAGGGGGCACAGCCAGGACAGCTGCCCCCACCTAGCCAGAGGGATGCTCCATACCATATGATGTCATGCTCAGTATATAAAGCTGGGGGAAGAAGAAGGAAGGGGGGACATTTGGAGTGATGGCTGTTGCGCGTGATGGAGCCCTGCTTTCCTGGAGACAGCTGAACACCTGCCTGCCTGTGGGAAGGAGTGAATGAATTCCTTGGTTTGCTTTGCTTCTGCGTGCAGCTTTTGCTTTACCTCTTAAACTGTCTTTATCTCAAACCATGACTTGCCTCACTTTTACTCTTTGAATTCTCTCCCCCATCCCACCGGGCGGGGTGAGCGAGCGGCTCTGTGGTGCTTGGTTGCTGACTGGGACTAAACTGCTACAGAAGTTCTAACAGAATTATTTTGTTAGCTATGACAGATACTAACAACCCTTTAATAAATAAATCCAATTCTAGTGTTGCACTGGTATGTGATTCTGTAACAGCTGTGTTAGCAGCTTGGGTAGCTAGTACTAAACACTAACAGCCACCTCTATCAATACGTGCACTTGATGGAATGCATCAGGCTGCACTAGCTAACTGTGTTAACACCTTCAATAGGGGTGATAGCTATGGATCAGACCCTGAGACGTAGTTCACATTATGGATGACACCAGTGGCCCTCTGTGACACATGGTGATTTCTTTGATTCCATTTAACTAGCTCGATAGTGCTTGGTCCATTACCCAATGGGCGCCCCCTCCTTTGACCCCAGTTCATATTATTCCCATTCCCTTAGCTGCCTTTGACCCTTGGGTCCTCATTTCACCCAATTAGCCTCATTTGACCATATGGTGGCTTCTTGGAGGGGTTCACATGACCAAATTTGACCCCTGTGTCCGCAAATGACCCCACAGTTGCTTCTTTGAGGCGGTTCAGGTGGCCTCAGTTAACCCCTGTGTCCTCATGTGACCCCTGTGTCCTCAAATGACCCCAATTAACCTCATTTGACCCCAGAGTGATGCCTTTGAGGGTGCAGTTGAACTGAGTTGACCCCCGTGTCCTCATTTGACCCCGTGTCCTCATGTGACCCCTGTGTCCTCATTTGACCCCACAGTCACTTCTTTGAGGGGTTCAGGTGACCTTGGGTGACCCCTGTGTCCTCATGTGACCCCTGTGTCCTAAAATGACCCCAATTAACCTCATTTGACCCCAGAGTGATGCCTTTGAGGGTGAAGTTGAACTCAGTTGACCCCCGTGTCCTCATGTGACCCCTGTGTCCTCATTTGACCCCAATTAACCTCATTTGACCCCACAGTCACGTCTTTGAGGGGTTCAGGTGACCTCTGTTGACCCCTGCATCCTCGGTTGACCCGTGTGTCCTCATTTGACCCCAATTAACCTCATTTGACCCCAGAGTGATGTTTTTGAGGGTGCAGTTGAACTCAGATGACCCCTGTGTCCTCATTTGACCCCCGTGTCCCCATGTGGCCCCTGTGTCCTCATTTGACCCCACAGTCACTTCTTTGAGGGGTTCAGGTGACCTCGGGTGACCCCTGTGTCCTCATGTGACCCCTGTGTCCTAAAATGACCCCAATTAACCTCATTTGACCCCAGAGTGATGCCTTTGAGGGGTGCAGTTGAACTCAGTTGACCCCCCATGTCCTCATGTGACCCCTGTGTCCTCATTTGACCCCAATTAACCTCATTTGACCCCAGAGTGATGCCTTTGAGGGTGAAGTTGAACTCAGTTGACCCCCGTGTCCTCATGTGACCCCTGTGTCCTCATTTGACCCCAATTAACCTCATTTGACCCCACAGTCACGTCTTTGAGGGGTTCAGGTGACCTCTGTTGACCCCTGCATCCTCGGTTGACCCGTGTGTCCTCATTTGACCCCAATTAACCTCATTTGACCCCAGAGTGATGTTTTTGAGGGTGCAGTTGAACTGAGTTGACCCCCGTGTCCTCATTTGACCCCGTGTCCTCAAATGACCCCAATTAACCTCATTTGACCCCACAGTCACTTCTTTGAGGGGTGCAGTTGACCTCAGTTGACCCCCCCGTGTCCTCATGTGACCCCTGTGTCCTCATTTGACCCCACAGTCACTTCTTTGAGGGGTTCAGGTGACCTTGGTTAACCCCCGTGTCCCCAGGTGACCCGTGTGTCCGCAAATGACCACAATTAACCTCATTTGACCCCCAGAGTGATGCCTTTGAGGGTGCAGTTGAACTCAGATGACCCCCGTGTCCTCATTTGACCCCCGTGTCCCCATGTGGCCCCTGTGTCCTCATTTGACCCCACAGTCACTTCTTTGAGGGGTTCAGGTGACCTCGGGTGACCCCTGTGTCCTCATGTGACCCCTGTGTCCTAAAATGACCCCAATTAACCTCATTTGACCCCAGAGTGATGCCTTTGAGGGGTGCAGTTGAACTCAGTTGACCCCCCATGTCCTCATGTGACCCCTGTGTCCTCATTTGACCCCAATTAACCTCATTTGACCCCAGAGTGATGCCTTTGAGGGTGAAGTTGAACTCAGTTGACCCCCGTGTCCTCATGTGACCCCTGTGTCCTCATTTGACCCCAATTAACCTCATTTGACCCCACAGTCACGTCTTTGAGGGGTTCAGGTGACCTCTGTTGACCCCTGCATCCTCGGTTGACCCGTGTGTCCTCATTTGACCCCAATTAACCTCATTTGACCCCAGAGTGATGTTTTTGAGGGTGCAGTTGAACTGAGTTGACCCCCGTGTCCTCATTTGACCCCGTGTCCTCAAATGACCCCTGTGTCCTCATTTGACCCCACAGTCACTTCTTTGAGGGGTTCAGGTGACCTCGGGTGACCCCTGTGTCCTCATGTGACCCCTGTGTCCTCAAATGACCCCAATTAACCTCATTTGACCCCACAGTCACTTCTTTGAGGGGTGCAGTTGACCTCAGTTGACCCCCCCGTGTCCTCATGTGACCCCTGTGTCCTCATTTGACCCCACAGTCACTTCTTTGAGGGGTTCAGGTGACCTTGGTTAACCCCCGTGTCCCCAGGTGACCCGTGTGTCCGCAAATGACCCCAATTAACCTCATTTGACCCCCAGAGTGATGCCTTTGAGGGTGCAGTTGAACTCAGATGACCCCCGTGTCCTCATTTGACCCCCGTGTCCCCATGTGGCCCCTGTGTCCTCATTTGACCCCACAGTCACTTCTTTGAGGGGTTCAGGTGACCTCGGGTGACCCCTGTGTCCTCATGTGACCCCTGTGTCCTAAAATGACCCCAATTAACCTCATTTGACCCCAGAGTGATGCCTTTGAGGGTGAAGTTGAACTCAGTTGACCCCCGTGTCCTCATGTGACCCCTGTGTCCTCATTTGACCCCAATTAACCTCATTTGACCCCACAGTCACGTCTTTGAGGGGTTCAGGTGACCTCTGTTGACCCCTGCATCCTCGGTTGACCCGTGTGTCCTCATTTGACCCCAATTAACCTCATTTGACCCCAGAGTGATGTTTTTGAGGGTGCAGTTGAACTCAGATGACCCCCGTGTCCTCATTTGACCCCCGTGTCCCCATGTGGCCCCTGTGTCCTCATTTGACCCCACAGTCACTTCTTTGAGGGGTTCAGGTGACCTCGGGTGACCCCTGTGTCCTCATGTGACCCCTGTGTCCTAAAATGACCCCAATTAACCTCATTTGACCCCAGAGTGATGCCTTTGAGGGGTGCAGTTGAACTCAGTTGACCCCCCATGTCCTCATGTGACCCCTGTGTCCTCATTTGACCCCAATTAACCTCATTTGACCCCAGAGTGATGCCTTTGAGGGTGAAGTTGAACTCAGTTGACCCCCGTGTCCTCATGTGACCCCTGTGTCCTCATTTGACCCCAATTAACCTCATTTGACCCCACAGTCACGTCTTTGAGGGGTTCAGGTGACCTCTGTTGACCCCTGCATCCTCGGTTGACCCGTGTGTCCTCATTTGACCCCAATTAACCTCATTTGACCCCAGAGTGATGTTTTTGAGGGTGCAGTTGAACTGAGTTGACCCCCGTGTCCTCATTTGACCCCGTGTCCTCAAATGACCCCTGTGTCCTCATTTGACCCCACAGTCACTTCTTTGAGGGGTTCAGGTGACCTCGGGTGACCCCTGTGTCCTCATGTGACCCCTGTGTCCTCAAATGACCCCAATTAACCTCATTTGACCCCACAGTCACTTCTTTGAGGGGTGCAGTTGACCTCAGTTGACCCCCCGTGTCCTCATGTGACCCCTGTGTCCTCAAATGACCCCAATTAACCTCATTTGACCCCCAGAGTGATGCCTTTGAGGGTGCAGTTGAACTCAGATGACCCCCGTGTCCTCATTTGACCCCCGTGTCCTCATGTGACCCCTGTGTCCTCATTTGACCCCACAGTCACTTCTTTGAGGGGTTCAGGTGACCTTGGTTGACCCCCGTGTCCTCATTTGACCCCTGTGTCCTCAAATGAACCCCACAGTCACTTCTTTGAGGGGTTCAGGTGACCTCGGTTGACCCCCGTGTCCTCATGTGACCCCCTGTGTCCTCATTTGACCCCAATTAACCTCATTTGACCCCACAGTCACTTCTTTGAGGGGTGCAGTTGAACTCAGTTGAACCCCCCGTGTCCTCATATGACCCCTGTGTCCTCATTTGACCCCAATTAACCTCATTTGACCCCCAGAGTGATGCCTTTGAGGGTGCAGTTGAACTCAGTTGACCCCTGTGCCCTCATTTGACCCCACAGTCACTTCTTTGAGGGGTTCAGGTGACCTCGGTTTACCCCCATGTCCTCAGTTGACCCCCGTGTCCTCATTTGACCCCGTGTCCTCAAATGACCCCTGTGTCCTCATTTGACCCCCCAGTCACTTCTTTGAGGGGTTCAGGTGACCTTGGTTGACCCCCGTGTCCTCATGTGACCCCTGTGTCCTCAAATGACCCCGTGTCCTCATTTGACCCCACAGTCACTTCTTTGAGGGGTTCAGGTGATCTCGGGTGACCCCCCCCGTGTCCCCATTTGACCCCCTGTCCTCATGTGACCCCTGTGTCCTCATTTGACCCCACAGTCACTTCTTTGAGGGGTTCAGGTGACCTCAGTTGACCCCTGTGTCCTCACATGACCCCAATTAACATCATTTGACCCCCATGGTGATGCCTTTGAGAGCGAAGTTGCCCTCATGGCCTCAGTTGACCGCATAGCAACATCTTTGAGAAGTTTTCTTGACTTCATTTGACCCCCTGTGTCCTCATTTGATTCCAGTGTGACTTGTCTGAGGGGTTAACTCGACCCCATCTGAACTCTGTGTCCTCATATGACCCCCAAGTAAAGTATTTGCCCCCCAAGTGTCCTGGGGGGTGGTCAGCTAGACAAACTTGTCCTCATTTGAGTCTATTTCCTTTAACAGACCCTCCAGCTGCTGGAGTACTGGTGTGTAACAGAGTCCAGAACCTGCCGGACTCTGCCGAATGCTATAGGCTCTCCCGACTCTGCTGGTGCTTAAGACAGCAATTCAAGGCTGGCAGAGTCTCACAGGAGCTTGTCCTCTGCAATATACTCACACAGGCCCCCAGAGTCTCACAAGCTCTGGCATGTTATGTTGGACTCCAACAGTGTCTAACCAAATGTATAGAATCTATCAGACCACCCAATATTAGAAACATAAAGGATATAATATCATCTATATATGATTTTATATGTATTATATAATTATATATTACATCATTATTGAATAAAATTACACGTGAAACATACATAAGTGCAATATTTACCGAAGTCTTTTCGAGTCTATAGTAATGTACTGACGGAGTCTGTGAGAGGCAAACGGAGCCTAACAGACTCCAGCAGAGTGGGACTGATGCTTCAGGATCTACTAGACCCCAACAGACACTGCAGAACCCATTAGACTCTACCAGATTCCTACACATTCCCTTAGACTCTGTTCATCGGTGGTAACAAACCTGTTAATGTCATTCTCAGAAATGACTAATAGAGTCTCTAACCCATCAGGACCTATTAGTCTATTAGAATACATTAACTCTCTCAATAGATTTACTAGTATAAGCTTGGTATAAATCTTTCCTGCCCTGTTTGTTAGTACCCATGATACGAATTAGAATTTAACAGGTAATTGTGATAACAGTTAAAATACATACAAAGTGAGTCACAGTCTGCAAGAGAACCAGGAGACTAACAGGACATCTCAGACTTGGGCACCCTCAACAAGATGACTGAGACAGGCTTGAGCAGGTTTTTCTTCTTCCAGGACTCAGAGAACAAACACAACACAGACGATATGCTACAACAAAGGAAATTTTATTTAAAAATAAAACTTTGTTTTATTTTCTTTTTACTGACACAGGTGAATGAAATCCCAAACAAAGAAGCTCTTAGTGGGCAGCATACAAGAGTGGAAACAATTAATAAATAACATTAGTACAACCTCTAAACATTAACAATGCATTTGCAAACAAAATGAGGACTTTAAACCAAGTGAACCTTAAAGCTCAGCTATTCTCTGTAAGAATATTTACCTTCTGTTTTTCCTTATTCTTTACAGATCTGAAAGGATTAAATACTGCTATTATAGTTTTATATTAATGACACTATTATACTTTTTTAAAATATTTTGTGAAAATCTCAACATTTTTAACACTGATATTATACAAATTGGTATTTGTCATTCAAGAGAAAGATGAACTGTTCTTCCCCCACTGGGAATTAAAAAAAAAAATTTCTATTAGCAACTTTACAAATAAGGTCCATAGCCCCCACTAATTTTTAAAGTGGCACCTTTAAGAAAGTGCCCTGGGAGTTGCATTTTTTCTTGCTCAACTGAAAAAAACATTTACAGTAATGACCCTGCCTCAGGATTAGCTACAGTAATGTAATCAGTCTAGTGCAGGAAGCAACATGCTGTACTCCAAGCCTATCTGGCTCCCTCACAGTAAGGGCTCAGTGAAGGGCATGCAGAAAAGCTGATTATAGTGAAAGCAAGTCCGCTGGTTCCCAGCAGAGACACTCCATGCCTCAAGCTGCAGCACTTGCGGAGACAGACACACAAGGGCAGTGCAGCAGACAAGATTTACCACACCCCTGGCAGGATATGCCTCATTTCAGATTCCCATACAGCTACGGTGGCACTGAACGTTCCAAGTCAGCCGGAAACCCTATTCAGAACAAACAATACTTGCCTGCTTTCCACAGCTACCTGCTGCTCGCTGTGCAGAAACCCATACTGGTCCCACATATTTGGTGCCCAAATCTGACTGTACAAAGTGGTTTCTGCTTGCTTTGTGTCCACGTTGACAGGTAGGGGGAAAACCAGCATTTTTTCTAAGCAGAACTCATATTTTGCTATAAGCAAAACCAATCCTGTCCAAAATTGTACTGTCTTCACACCAAGCATAGTACAGCACCAGTCCAGAAAAGTCACTGTTAGTAACAGACAAAGAAAACCTCCACGGTTGAAATGCTACAAAAATGCAGTGTCATAGTTGACGTGACAATTGCCCATCTTTCTTGCCCCTTCTTTTCACCCCTTTCAAAGCAGCCTCATGCTTAAAGGCATCTTTGCAGCTTGTCTAGTTCTGGTTCTTCATTTTCACAGAGGGGTGGACACTCAGATCCAGCCTAGCAATGCAGCATTCCCTCAAGAAAGGCACTAGACATTTGGGTTTTTTTTTTTTCCTTTTTAAAATAGCGTCATAAAGGTAAGAATAAAGATCAAAGAGGTGAAGGGAACAAAACAGAAGTCAATCTTGGGCTTCCTGAAAAAACAACAAGAAAAATACACTGTATGGTGCCTGGATTCACTTCACAGAGCACAGCCGTAAGACATGGTCAGGACTCTGCTGCACTTCAGTGGTACTAGCAAACGTGTACATGTCTAAGGAAGAAAAGCCAAGACTTAAGTTTCTTAAATCAGTTTGAGACACAAACAGTGCACAGAAAGGACACATGCAGAAAAATTAGTGATACATGCCACAAAGATTGCTCTCTCTAATCTCTAATACCTGGAACAATACCCATAGCAATGTCTCTTGGCACATAAACCCCAAAGACAGGCCTGTGATAGCTCTGCTAGGCATGACTTAATTTAACATTACAAGCCTGTAATAAAGGGCTTGCATGGGACGGGGCATCACTACTCTGATCACACACACTGTGCAAGACATGAGTTAAGGCTTTCTAGCTAGCTGGACTTGGCTCTTACGCAGCCTTGGCAGTGGCAAGAGTGACGCGTTGCACTTGAACACACTTGCACTGAGTTTACGCAGCAAGTCAGAAATGAAGTGACTCCAAACCCAACACGGAACTAGTGGCAGCGCTGGAGAGAATACAAAAAAGAGGGAAATAAAACTGCAGTGCTCCCTCACAAAAAGGTTTTTACCTGGTTCCCCAGGACAAAGCCACGAAACAACTCTCATACGCTAGGACTGGTTGCTCAGGCTCACAAATGTAATATGCAGATCTACTGCGAGATCAGCCAGAGCTGCCCCAGGTTCCTGTGCTGCAGCAGCAAAAGTGTTGGCCTTGCTTCTCCAGAAGCTCCCACAGACACACTGACCAAGGCTGCCATGCATAACTGGCAGAGCACTTCACACAGAAAGAGCAGGACTGGTTCACAATGTGCTGACTGTTGCATGTGTGGACAGAGGAAAAAGAACAGCTCTTCCCCAGATGCAATATGCACTGACATCACCTTCTCTGTAAATCAGCACCTTCACCAAGGCTGGACCCTACTCTTGGCTGTGCCTGACCTCTCTCTGCCCCACTGCACAGCACCATGCCCACTGACATAAATATCAGCGTGCTGCATTTGCAAGTTTCAGCCCTCGTCCCAAAATAGCAACAGTGGTGATGGCCTGTAACTGTTGCAGGAGATCTCCTTAAGGTTTCAGAGAACATTTTCTTTACTAGAGAAAGGAGGGGAGTAAAGAAAGACAGTTCATGCTTTTAAACTGCCTGGAACACTGCATCAATTTATAAAACTGTAGGTCTAGAGGGAAACCTACACCCTACATGAAACACACATTTTATGCCTAGTTCCCTTTGCTAATACTTGTTAAGTTCTCTCTGCCAACTGCAAGCTGTTTCTCTGAGATCTGGGCCCAGCTACTAGATTCTTCAAAAGGCTAAACTCCTTCCAACCGCTATAGTCACTCCAACAATATTTCAAGTTGTAACCCTTTGCCTAGTGACTACTGCTGCCCTTAGATACAAATAATGCTAGACATGCTTCAATAGGCTAATAGCCTCTCACTGTACCCAGAGCACTTGCTCATCTGTCAGGCTGTGATCTGTGTGTCCTTACTTCATTTAAGTCCTCTCAAAAGGAACCACACACTTCTCACACATCAAGCATATATGAACAGAGTTAAGTAACTGAGTATGCAAGTCAGGTTTTTCTAGCTGAGTACTGTCTTTTAAAGCCATGTGATTGTTTTACAAATACAGAAGTTTCCCAGATCTGTTTTAATAAACTCTGGCAAATCCTTAGAGTAACGGAAATGGAAAGGAGAGCCCCCATGTTGTTTTGACAGCCATGCAGAGAACTGCTGCATTTCTTTTACTGCAAAGCAGGTAAGATACCAACGAATACATCAGCTGCATCTACCAATTCCACAAAACAGCCTGGCACAAAGACAGCTGGCTCCTGCAAAAGCTCTCTGAAGATGATGGAATGTGTGTGAAGGCCACTAGTCTGCGACAGCCACCATGCAATTAAGATAAATAAAACATCATATTTACCAGGTGCAACATTCCTAGAGAAGAACGCATGGAAGTGTCCAGTGACGGCTGCTCAAGCCCAGCAGGGCCACAATCGAGCTTGAGCATTGAAGCACAAAATCTCAAGGCCAAAAAAGGAAAAGCAGCAACCAGTTCTTCGCTGTCACTCAAATTCTTCCCACCGTCTCCCACCCCTCAAAAACAAGCAAAACTTTCAGCACATCTAGCTGCCTGGAATCTGGTGCTGCCAGTGCTGCCGGCAAGAGTACACATATGAGAGAAATCCAACTCTCAGCACTGTGAAGATCAAAATGCCCGACAGAAGCTAGTCACTCTAGCTCCAGGCAAAAAGGGAGGACTCGAATCATAAGCAATAAATGTTATTATTACAGGCAAAAGGGAAACACCATGACAAACAGGAAGCAATCGAAAGATTCTTCCAAGGTCTCCTATTTATTCCCAGCAGAAAGTGACCTCCCAGCTGCTCTAAAAAGCCTGAGCCAGACACACAGCAGCGAACAGATCCAAACCTAGTACCATGAACCACAGGACACACCACACCGACCTCGAGACTTTGTTTCTCAGAGCATTCACTTAGAATTCACAGCACAAAACACTCCCCCCAGCCTCCAGGGCATCAGCTCGGCC